>NC_057812.1:201488388-201815166 GCF_018294505.1 Triticum aestivum
CTTCACTTATATCTTTTAGAACATGTTGGTGGATTTGTTTTATAGAAACTATTATTCTCTCATGCTTCACATATATTATTTTGAGAGTCTTAAACAGCATGGTAATTTACTTAAACTGGGAAATTAATCCTAATATGTTAGGCATTTAAGATTAGTAAAAAAAATCTTATGAGTGTGCTGAATACTAAGAGAAGTTTGATACTTGATAATTGTTTTGAGATATGGAGATGGTGATATTAGAGTCATGCTAGTTGATTAGTTGTGAATTTGAGAAATACTTGTGTTGAAGTTGTTGATTCCCGTAGCATGCACGTATGGTGAACTATTATGTGATGAAGTCGGAGCATGATTTATTTATTGATTGTCTTCCTTATGAGTGGCGATCGGGGACGAGCGATGGTCTTTTCCTACCAATCTATCCCCCTAGGAGCATGCGTGCAATACTTTGTTTCGATAACTAATAGATTTTTACAATAAGTATGTGAGTTCTTTATGACTAATGTTGAGTCCATGGATTATACGCACTCTCACCCTTCCACCATTGCTAGCCTCTCTAATACCGCGCACCTTTCGCCGGTATCATACACCCACCATATACCTTCCTCAAAACAGCCACCATACCTACCTATCATGGCATTTCCATAGCCATTCCGAGATATATTGCCATGCAACTTTCCACCGTTCCGTTTACTATGACACGCTCCATCATTGTCATATTGCTTTGCATGATCGTGTAGTTGACATTGTATTTGTGGCAAAGCCACCGTTCATAATTCTTTCATACATGTCACTCATGCATCATTGCACATCCCGGTACACCGCCGGAGGCATTCACATAGAGTCATATTTTGTTCTAAGTATTGAGTTGTAATTGTTGAGTTGTAAGTAATAAATAAAAGTGTGATGACCATCATTTTTAGAGCATTGTCCCAAGTGAGGAAAGGATGATGGAGACTATGATTCCCCCACAAGTCGGGATGAGACTCCGGACTAAAAAAAAGAGGCCATAAAAAAGGGAAAGGCCCAAATAAAAAAATGAGAGAAAAAGAGAGACGGGACAATGCTACTATCCTTTTACCACACTTGTGCTTCACAGTAGCACCATGATCTTCATGATAGAGAGTCTCCTATGATATCACTTTCATATACTAGTGGGAATTTTTCATTATAGAACTTGGCTTGTATATTCCAATGATGGGCTTCCTCAAAATTCCCTAGGTCTTCGTGAGCAAGCGAGTTGGATGCACAGCCACTTAGTTCCTTTTGTTGAGCTTTCACATACTTATAGCTCTAGTGCATCCGTTGCATGGCAATCCCTACTCACTCACATTGATATCTATTAATGGGCATCTCCATAGCCCGTTGATACGCCTAGTTGATGTGATACTATCTTCTCCTTTTTTTTGTCTTCTCCACAACCACCATTCTATTCCACATATAGTGCTATGTCCATGGCTCACGCTCATGTATTGCGTGAAGATTGAAAAAGTTTGAGAACACCAAAAGTATGAAACAATTGCTTGGCTTGTCATCGGGGTTGTGCATGATTTAAATACTTTGTGTGGTGAAGATAGAGCATAGCCACACTATATGATTTTGTAGGGATAACTTTCTTTGGCCATGTTATTTTGAGAAGACATAATTGCTTAGTTAGTATGCTTGAAGTATTATTATTTCTATGTCAATATTAAACTTTTGTCTTGAATCTTTCGAATCTGAATATTCATACCACAATTAAGAGAACTACATTGAAATTATGCCAAGTAGCATTCCACATCAAAAATTCTGTTTTTATCATTTACCTACTCGAGGACGAGCAGAAATTAAGCTTGGGGATGCTTGAGACGTCTCCAACGTATCTATAATTTTTTATTGTTCCATGCCATATTATATTCTATTTTGGACATTATTGGGATTTATTATACACTTTTATATTATTTTTGGGACTAACCTATTAACCGGAGGCCCAGCCCAGAATTGATGTTTTTGCCTATTTCAGAGTTTCGGAGAAAAAGAATATCAAACGGAGTCCAAACGGAATGAAACCTTCGGGAACATGATTTTTGGAACGAACGTGATCCAGAGGACTTGGACCCTATGTTAAGAAAGCAACCATGAAGGCACGAGGTAGGGGGGCGCGCCCTCCACCCTCATGGGGCCCACGTTCCTCCACCGACGTACTTCTTCCTCCTATATATACCTACGTACCCCCAAACTACCAGATACGGAGCCAAAACCCTAATTCCACCGCAGCAACCTTCTGTACCCGTGAGATCCCATCTTGGGGCCTTTTCCGGAGCTCCGCCAGAGGGGGCATCGATCACGGAGGGCTTCTACATCAACACCATAGCCTCTCCGATGATGTGTGAGTAGTTTACCTTAGACCTTCAGGTCCATAGTTATTAGCTAGATGGCTTCTTCTCTCTTTTTGGATCTGAATACAATGTTCTCCCCCTCTCTTGTGGAGATCTATTCGATGTAATCTTCTTTTGCGGAGTGTTTGTTGAGACCGATTAATTGTGGGTTTATGATCAAGTTTATCTATGAACAATATTTGAATCTTCTCTGAATTCTTTTATGTATGATTGGTTATCTTTGCAAGTCTCTTCGAATTATCAGTTTGGTTTGGCCTACTAGATTGATCTTTCTTGCAATGGGAGAACTGCTTAGCTTTGGGTTCAATCTTGCGGTGTCCTTTCCCAGTGACAGTAGGGGCAGCAAGGCACGTATTGTAGTGTTGCCATCGAGGATAACAAGATGGGATTTATATCATATTGCATGAGTTTATCCCTCTACATCATGTCATCTTGCTTAAAGCGTTACTCTGTTCTTTTGAACTTAACACTCTAGATGCATGTTGGATAGCGGTCGATGTGTGGAGTAATAGTAGTAGATGCAGGCAGGAGTCGGTCTACTTGTCTCGGACGTGATGCCTATATACATGATCATACCTAGATATTCTCATAACTATGCTCAATTCTGTCAATTGCTCAACAGTAATTTGTTTACCCACCGTAATACTTATGCTCTCGAGAGAAGCCACTAGTGAAACCTATGGCCCCCGGGTCTATTTTTCTATCATATTAATCTTCCATCAACAAGCTATTTCTTGCATCGTTTTTATTTTGCTTTTTTACTTTGCATCTTTATCATAAAAATACAAAAAATATTATCTTATCATATCTATCAGATCTCACTTTCGTAAGTGACCCTGAAGGAATTGACAACCCATTTATTGCGTTGGTTGCGAGGATTTTATTTGTTTGTGTAGGTGCGAGGGACTCATGCGTGGCCTCCTACTGGATTGATACCTTGGTTCTAAAAAATTGAGGGAAATACTTACGCTACTTTGCTACATCACCCTTTCCTCTTCAAGGGAAAACCAACGCAGTGCTCAAAACGTAGCATGCTCTAAAAGATATAAGTGAAGCACTAGAGCAAAAACTATATAACTCAAAAGGTATAAGTGAAGCACATAGAGTATTCTAATAATTTTCAAATCATGTGAGTCTCTCTGAAAATGTGTGTACAGCAAGGATGATTGTGGTAAACTAAAAATCAAA
This sequence comes from Triticum aestivum, assembly GCF_018294505.1. Classification (NCBI taxonomy): domain Eukaryota; kingdom Viridiplantae; phylum Streptophyta; class Magnoliopsida; order Poales; family Poaceae; genus Triticum; species Triticum aestivum. Next base: position 201,491,952 of record NC_057812.1, read on the forward strand.
GACTCAAATAATAGAAGACGCTCCAAGCAAATCACATATCATGTGGTGAATAAAAATATAGCTCCAAGTAAAGTTACCGATGGAAGTAGACGAAAGAGGGGATGCCTTCCGGGGCATCCCCAAACTTTGGATTTTAGGTGACCTTAGATTATCTTGGGGTGCCATGGGAATCCCCAAGCTTAGGCTCTTGCGACTCCTTGTTCCATAATCCATCAAATCATTTACCCAAAACTTGAAAACTTCACAACACAAAACTTAACAGAAAATCTTGTGAGCTCCGTTAGCGAAAGAAAACAAAACACCACTTCAAGGTACTGTAATGAACTCATTATTTATTTATATTTGTGTTAAACCTAATGTATTCCAACTTTTCTATGGTTTATAAACTCTTTTACTAGCCATAGATTCATCAAAATAAGCAAACAACACACGAAGAACAGAATCTGTCAAAAACAGAACAGTTTGTAGTAATCTGTAGCTAACGCAAACTTCTGGAACCCCAAAAATTCTAAAATAAATTGCTGGACGTGAGGAATTTATGTATTAATCATCTGCAAAAATAATTAACTAAATAGCACCTTCCAAATAAAAATGGCAGCGATTCTCGTGAGCGCTAAAGTTTCTGTTTTCTACAGCAAGATCAAAAAGACTTTCCGCAAGTCTTCCCAACGGTTCTACTTGGCACAAACACTAATTAAGCACAAAAAACACAACCAAAACAGAGGCTAGATAAATTATTTATTACTAAACAGGAGCAAAAAGCAAGGAACAAAAATAAAATTGGGTTGCCTCCCAACAAGCGCTATTGTTTAACGCCCCTAACTAGGCATAATAGCAAGGATAGATCTAGGTATCGCCATAATAATAGGATAGATCATTATAACTCATTTCATATTCTCTACGTTCATCAGCAAGTTTTCTTTGAGGCAAGCAAAAGTAATCAAAAGGGCTAAATTTAATGGGACAAAAGTCCCCAAGATCAACTTTAGGAGGTATAGGTTCCTCCTTCGGCCCTTCATATTGCACAACCAATTCATCATTATAAGCATTCTTTTGACAGAACTTTGTGAGCCTATACTTGAGAGAATATCCTAGCTAATTATTTTGAATAGCCAAATCATTATTAAGTTCAGAAATTCTATCAACTAGAACATTGGTAGGAACCCTTTTTCTAAAATTTTCATTGAAAGCAACATAGTCTAGAGATTGAAAACGCATTATTTCTTCTTGATCAAAGAGAATAGCCTCTATGGGAGGACGACCAGCGTCCACCCGATAATGCGCAAAGATTTCTTTGGCCTCTTTTATTACAAATCTAAACTCATGAGCCAAAAGGAATGCTCAATATTAGAAAATTCTAGGAAAATCCTTTGTATGCAAGGATGCATGTGCATAAATTGTCTTTCAAGTTCAACTACTAGCATGGCGATAGCGTCCGCAAGGCTACTAGTTCTATGAAGAATAGAACTACCCATAGAAGGCAAAGCACCGGCACAAGTAAAGAAATCTTGGATAACTCCTTTTCCAATAATATTACCACTACCAATTCGGAAGTTTTTGTATGTAAGATAGGGGGTTCTTCACCAGGAGCATTAGAATTTTCCATGATATTATTATTGTCCATATCGACAATAATCTCCCCAATTTTAGACATAATGGCAGAAAGTGCAAGGGGCAAAAAGAAGGAGGAAGGCGAATGGAAAGAGAGGGCAAATAAAACGGCAAGGGTGAAGTGGGGGAGAGGAAAACGAGAGGAAAATGTGTAACACCCACGATGCGGCTATATCTCCCACGTGTCGGAGCACGACTTAGAGGCATAACCGCATTGTAGGCATGTCGCAAGAGGGGTAATCTTTACACATCCCATGTACTGAATAAGAAAGAGGTACAGAGTTGGCTTACAATCGCCACTTCACACAATACATAAATATAGCATTAAATCATCCAGAATACAATCAAGGTCCGACTACGGAACCAAAGTAAATACAAACCCAAATGCATAAGATCCCCGATCGCCCCAATTGGGATCCACTACTGATCGTCTGGAAAGAAAACATAGTAACGTCCTGAATCCTCGTCGAACTCCCACTTGAGTTCGGTCGCATCCCCTGGAATGGCATCATCGGCACCTGCATCTAGTTTTGGAAGTAATCTGTGAGACACGGGGACTCAGCAATCTCACACCCTCGCGATCAAGACTATTTAAGCTTATGGGTAGGGAAAAGTAGTCAGGTGGAGCTGCAGCAAGCACTAGCATATATGGTGGCTAACATACACAAATGAGAGCGAGAAGAGGAGCAAAGCACAGACGATAAACCATGATCAAGAAGTGATCCTAGAACTACTTACGTTCAAGCATAACACGAGATCGTGTTGTCTTCCCGAACTCCGCCGAAAAGAGACCATCACGGCTACACACGCTGTTGATTCATTTTAATTTAAGTTAAGTGTCAGGTTTTCTAGAACCGGATATTAACAAATTCCCATCTGCCCATAACTGCGGGCATGGCTTTCGAAAGTTCAAATCCCTGCAGGGGTGTCCCAACTTAGCCCATCACAAGCTCTCACGGTCAATGAAGGATATTCCTTCTCCCGGGACGACCCGATCAGACCCGGAATCCCGGTTACAAGACATTTCGACAATGGTAAAACAAGACCAGCAAAGCTGCCCGATGTGTCGACAAATCCCGATAGGAGTCGCATGTATCTCGGTCTCAGGGCACACCGGATGAGACATCCTACGAGTAAAACCAACCCTCAAGTTGCCCCGAGGTGGCCCCGCAGTCTACTCGTTTCGGACCAACACTCGGAGGAGCACTGGCCCCGAGGGGGGGGGTTAAAATAAAGATGACCCTCGGGCTCCCGAAAACCCAAGGGAATGTTATAGGTTGTTAGGCAAAAGTAAAACCAAGGTTGGGCCTTGCTGGAGGAGTTTTATTTAAGGCGAACTGTCAAGGGGTCCCCATTATAACCCAACCACGCAAGGAACGTAAAATCAAGGAACATAACACCGGTATGACGGAAACTAGGGCGGCAAGAGTGGAACAAAACACTAGGCATAAGGCCGAGCCTTCCACCCTTTATCAAGTATATAGATGCATTAAAATAAACAAGATATAATAATGATATCCCAACAATAAACATGTTCCAATAAGGAACAAACTCCAATCTTCACCTGCAACTAGCAACGCTATAAGAGGGGTTGAGCAAAGTGGTAACATAGCCAAACAACGGTTTACTAGGACAAGGTGGGTTAGAGGTTTGACATGGCAATATGGGAGGCATGATAAATCATGTGGTAGGTATCGTGGCATAGGCATAGCAAAATAGCGAGCAACTAGCAAGCAAAGATAGAAGTGATTTCGAGGGTATGGTCATCTTGCCTGCAAAGTTCTCCGAGTTGGCATAAGCTTGATCCTCGTAAGCGTACTCAACGGGTTCCTCGATCACAAACTCGTCTCCCGGCTCTACCCAAGGCAAGAACACAAGCAAAGGAAACCACAATCAACCATGGTGCAATGCGCAAGCAACATGATGCAAAACATGGCATGATATGCGGGATGTAATATGCAATGCATATGCATGCTCTAGAAGGAAAAGATTGAACTAGGCCTCAACTTGGCAAACCAAGAGCGCCGCTGGAAAGATGAGTTGATTTCGGTCGAAATCAATATAAAGATCACCGGAATCGGATGCACGGTTTGCCAATGGCAAGCGAAACAATAATGGCACTATTCTGCGATTAACAGCATGATGCCATTTAAAATGAAACAAGAAACTAAGCTACTGCACTCTAACATAGCAACAAATCACATGGCAGTGATCTACTCAAGATGCTCGACAAAAGATGAACACTGAGCTACGGCTAAATCACACAATAGCAGGCTCAAACAAGCATGGCAAAAGTGAAAATGATAACAACATCACAGACTTAGTGAAAATAACAACATGCCAGGAATTAACATCAGGAAGCAATGTTTAGAGCAAGATAACAAAATGCTACAGGATCAGATCATAGAAATACAAGGCATGGCATGAATCTACTCAAAGCATATAACAAAAGTATCTTACTCACCATAAGTCAAAAGGGCACAGAAAACATGATGGAACCCATGTAAACATAGCAAGTTTCGTTAACAGATTCAGACTTAGCAGAAAACTGGACATGGCAAAAACAGAGTTACGTAGGCATGTTTGCGAGCTCGATGCACTCACCACAAGGCATTGCATGACAAACTAAGCATACATCCAGCAAGAAGACATGTTCAAGAAGCTAATCATGGCAAAAACCATCTCATAGCATGCATGGATCAACTACAACAACCTCGGCAAAATTGATTAACACGTAAACAATCTGCCAGGAACATTTTATAGCAAAAGTAGAGCAAGAGTGAGTCATGCTAGGTTACTCCATAATTGCAAACAAAGACATGGATGGATAGAGCATAACCATATGTCAAAATCATCCTTACTGAACATGCTCAAAAGAGGCATGGATCACTCTGTAGCAACATGAATACATGGCATAAAAATAACATCAGAGAAAAGACTTTGTGAAATTCTAAGTCCCTGAAATCAGCAACATCACGAGAGCTACTTTGCATGCTTGTGCTAGTCACCACATTTATCACAAAAATACATGGAATACACCCCTGTAAATATGGCATGGCATATCCCAAAACACATGTAGAGCTCAAGTCCATAGGAGGCACACAATAATCATGGCAAAAATGACAAATGCTCATAATCTGATAAGAACCAGGAACTAACATTATGAAGCACTCTTGCAACAGCATTTTAGGCATCAAGATGGACTCAAACAAGTATGGTGAAATGGAACAAAATGAAGAGGACATCCTAACGAACATTTTGATATATCACACGCGCAAAACGGAGCTACATATGCGGAGTTATGATGCGATGAAAAATGCTTCAGGAAGTAGAAAAAATGACTTGGAGGGAATTTCGCGGTCAACCCTCTCTAGATCTGGATCTGGGCACGGTTTTCGAAGATCGCCGGAACAGTGTGGGACTCGCCGAAGGAGCTCGGGGAGGCGCTGGCGGGGGTCGAGGACGGCGGGGCCGGGTCGGAACCAGCCGGATCCGGGCGGAGGCCGGCCGGCGATGAGGCGGCGAGCGGTGGTCCGGCGAGGAGGCGGAAGGCGGCGACCGGATGGGCGCCGGGCGGCGTGGCGGTGCCGGCAAGGTGGTGGCGGCCAGCGAGGAGGGAGTGTGGCGGCGCGGCGACCCACGGCGGCGAGGGGAAGGCGCGGGCGGCGGGGTCGAAGCAGGCGCGGGCGGCGGCGCAGATGGGCTCGGCGGGCCCACGACGGTGGGCGGCGGTGAGGCGACAGGTGGCGTGGCGCGATTGGCTGGCGCGGATTGGTGGATGTGTTCGGCCGGACCGGACGTGTCCGGCGTCGCGGGGTGGAAGAAAGTTAGGGTTTCATCCGTGAATTTCGGAGGGGGAGGCCTATTTATAGATTCTGGGAGCTAGGAGAGTCCAAATGGAATGCGGTTTTTGGCCACACGATCGTGATCGAACGACCGAGAGGATGGAGTGGGGTTGGATGGGTTTTGGGCCACTTTGGAGGAGTGTTGGGTTGCAACACACACGAGGCCTTTACGGTTCCTCGGTTAACCGTTGGAGTATCAAACGGACTCCAAATGGCACGAAACTTGACAGGTGGCCTACCGGTAGTGTACCAAGGCCGCTTGGCAAATCTCGGTCCAATCTGAGAATGTTTAACACCCGCACACGAAAAGAGGCAAAAGGGAGGCACTGGAGGGCATAGGAGTGCCGGATCGCAAAATGGACAACAGAGAAAATGCTTGGATGCATGAGACGAACACGTATGCAAAAGTGATGCACATGATGACATGATATGAGATGCATGACATGGACAAAATGCAAAACAAAGACAAAACCCAACCATGAGGGAATATCATAACTTAGAGCCTAAAATGGCAAGAGTTGGAATACAAATATGGCAAGTTACATACGGGGCGTTACAACACTCCACCACTACGAAAGGATCTCGTCCCGAGATCTAGGACTGGAAAAACTCCGGATATTCGGAACAGAGGTGGTCCTCGCGTTCCCAGGTGGCTTCTCGGTCGGAATGATGTGACCACTTCACTTTTAGGAATTTGATAGACTTGTTGCGAGTCTTGCGCTCAGTTTCTTCAAGAATAGCAACATGATGCTCATGATAAGACAGGTCTTCTTGGAGATCAATCTCTTCGAAGTTGATGGTGCGGTCAGGAGTCTTGAAACACTTGCGAAGCTGAGACACGTGAAACACGTCATGCACATTTTCAAAGTTGGATGTAAGCTCAAGTTGATAGGCGAGGTCGCCTCTTTTGCCAATGATCTTGAAAGGACCCACGTATCTAGGGGCAAGCTTCCCTTTGATACCGAAGTGATGAGTACCTTTCATTGGAGAGACGCGGAGGTAGACATGGTCTCCGATCTCGAAAGCCAAGTCACAATGCTTGCTATCATAGTAACTCTTCTGGCGCGATTGCGCGGCTTTGAGATTTTCACGAATGACTTTGCACATTTCTTCAGCCTCTGTGATCAAGTCATTGCCAAGAAGTTGGCGTTCACCAGTCTCTGACCAATTAAGAGGAGTACGGCACTTTCTGCCATAGAGAATCTCGAATGGGGCCTTGCCCGAACTCGCTTGGAAGCTGTTGTTGTAGGAGAACTCGGCATATGGAAGACAATCTTCCCACTTCATACTGAAAGAAATGACACATGCCCTGAGCATATCTTCAAGAATTTGATTTACTCGCTCGACTTGGCCACTAGTTTTAGGATGAAAGGTTGTGTTGAACCGAATGTTGGTGCCCATGGCCTTCTGAAAAGAATCCCAGAACTTAGAAGTGAAGATGCTTCCACGATCTAAAGATATCAACTGCGGAATGCCGTGCAAAGAGACAATCCTGGAGGTATATAGCTCTGCCAACTGAGCTACTATGGTAGATTCTTTGATAGGAAGAAAATGAGCCACTTTAGTGAGCTTGTCGATGACAACGAAGATAGCATCATTGCCACGCTTGGACTTGGGAAATCCAGTCACGAAGTCCATCTCAATATGGTCAAACTTCCATTCTGGAATGGCAAGAGGTTGGACGAGACTAGCTGGTCGTTGGTGTTCTGCTTTCACTCTTCTGCAGACATCACATTCATTCACGAACTGAGCAATCTCGCGCTTCATTCGAGTCCACCAATACGACTGCTTGAGGTCATGGTACATCTTTGTACTTCCAGGATGAATAGATAGGAGTGAATTGTGAGCCTCGTTCATAATGACTTTACGAAGGTCACCCTTAGGAACAACAATGTGATCCTCGAAGAATAGAGTATCTTTGTCATCAAGGCGATAGCACTTATACTTGGGTTGGCTCTTGGCAATCCCAATCTTCACCTTCTTCACCATGGCATCAAGAAGTTGAGCCGCACGAATTTGACCTTCCAAATTAGGAGAGACTTGGAGGTTGGCAAGGAATCCTTGAGGAACAACTTGGAGATTAAGTTTGCGGAAAGCTTCACAAAGGTCTGGTTGGAAGGGCTTGAGAATCAAACTATTGCAGTAAGCCTTCCTGCTCAAAGCGTCAACAATTACATTGGCCTTGCCTGGAGTATATTCAATACTCGGATTATACTCTTGAATCATCTTGACCCAACGAGTCTGCCTGAGGTTGAGGTTGGGCTGAGTGAAGATGTACTTGAGACTCTTATGATCAGTGAAGATGTCCACTTTCCTTCCCAACAAGAGATGTCTCCATGTTAAAAGAGCATGGACAACTGCCGCCAACTCGAGGTCATGAGTGGGGTAGTTCTTTTCGTTGGGCTTCAACTGGCGAGAGGTATAGGCCACAACTTTCTTCTCTTGCATTAACACAACACCGAGACCTTGCAGGGAGGCATCACAGAAAACTTCGAATGGTTTGGATTCATCAGGAGGAGTCAGAACTGGAGCTATGACTAACTTCTCTTTGAGGGTGTTGAAAGCGATGTCACATTCAGGCGTCCAAACATACTTCACATGCTTCTGGAGAAGGTTGGAAAGAGGCTTCGTGATCTTAGAGAAATTCTCAACGAATCTTCGACAATAGCTTGCGAGCCCAAGGAAACGGCGGAGTTGCTTCACATTCTGAGGCGGTTCCCAATTCACAATTGCAGACACCTTCTCAGGATTAACAGCTATGCCCTTGGCGGAGATGATATGCCCAAGGTAGAGAACCTCATCGAGCCAAAACTCGCACTTTGAAAACTTCGCATAGAACTGATGTTCTCTGAGTTTGTCCAGCACCAATCTCAAATGCTTGGCATGATCCTCCTTGTTCTTGGAAAAGACCAAAATGTCATCGAGATAGACCAAGACGAAGTCATTTGTGTAAGGGTTGAAGATGAAGTTCATCATGCGAGAGAAAGTTGGAGGAGCGGTTACAAGGCCGAAAGACATGACAGTGTATTCATAGGACCCATAGCTTGTCCTGAATGCTGTCTTGGGGATATCTTGTTCACGAATGTGAATGATAGCCCATATGGAGTTCAAGCTTGGAGAATACTTGAGCACCTTTGAGTTGTTCGAAAAGCTCTTTGATGTTGGGAAGTGGGTGCTTGTTCTTTATGGTTGATGTCTACTACACAACCTTCTTCTTGTAGACGTTGTTGGGCCTCCAAGTGCAAAGGTTTGTAGGACAGTAGCAAATTTCCCTCAAGTGGATGACCTAAGGTTTATCAATCCGTAGGAGGTGTAGGATGAAGATGGTCCCTCTCAACAACCCTGCAACCAAATAACAAAGAGTCTTTTGTGTCCCCAACACACCCAATACAATGGTAAATTGTATAGGTGCACTAGTTCAGCGAAGAGATGGTGATACAAGTGGTATATGGATAGTAGATAAAGGTATTTGTAATCTGAAATTATAAAAACAGCAAGGTAGCAAGTGATAAAAGTGAGCGTAAACGGTATTGCAATGCGTGGAAACAAGGCCTAGGGTTCATACTTTCGCTAGTGTAAGTTCCCTCAACAATACTAACATAATTGGATCACATAACTATCCCTCAACATGCAACAAAGAGTCACTTCAAAGTCACTAATAGCGGAGAACGAATGAAGAGATTATGGTAGGGTACGAAACCACCTCAAAGTTATTCTTTCCAATCAATCCGTTGGGCTATTCCTATAAGTGTCACAAACAGCCCTAGAGTTCGTACTAGAATAACAGCTTAAGGCACAAATCAACCAAAACCCTAATGTCACCTAGATACTCCAATGTCACCTCAAGTATCCGTGGGTATGATTATACGATATGCATCACACAACCTCAGATTCATCTATTCAACCAACACATATAACCTCAAAGAGTGCCCCAAAGTTTCTACCGGAGAATCATGACGAAAACGTGTGCCAACCCCTATGCATAGGTTCCCAATGTCACGAAACCCGCAAGTTGATCAACAAGACATACATCAAGTGGCACATGGTATCCCATTGTCACCACAGATATCCACGACAAGACATACATCAAGTGTTCTCAAGTCTTTAAAGACTCAATCCGATAAGATTACTTCAAAGGGGAAACTCAATTCATTACAAGAGAGAAGAGGGGGAGGAGAAACATAAGATCCAACTATAATAGCAAAGCTCGCGATACATCAAGATCGTATCATATCAAGAACACAAGAGAGAGAGAGAGAGAGAGAGAGAGAGAGAGATCAAACACATAGCTACTGGTACATACCCTCAGCCCCGAGGGAGAACTACTCCCTCCTCGTCATGGAGAGCACCGAGATGATGAATATGGCCACTGGTGAGGGATTGCCCCCTCCGACAGGGTGCCAGAACGGGTCTAGATTGGTTTTCGGTGGCTACAGAAGCTTCTGGCGGCGGAACTCCCGATCTATTGTGCGTTCTGGAAGTTTTAGGGTACGTGGAGTTATATAGGCGGAAGAAGTACGTCAGGGGAGCCACGAGGGCCCCACGAGACAGGGGGCGCGCCCCCCACCCTCGTGAGCACGTCGTTCCTTCCTTGACGTGGGGTCCAAGTCCATCAGGTGTGTTTCCTTCCAAAAATAACTTCTCCAGTTGATTGCGTTCCGTTTCGACTCCGTCTGATATTCCTTTTCTTCAAAACACTGAGATAGGCATAAAACAGCAAATCTGGGCTGGGCCTCCGGTTAATAGGTTAGTCCCAAAAATAATATAAAAGTGGAAAATAAAGCCCAATATAGTCCAAAACAGTAGATAATATAGCATGGAACAATCAAAAATTATAGATACATTGGAGACGTATCAAGCATCCCCAAGCTTAATTCATGCTCATCCTCGAGTAGGTAAATGATAAAAAAGATAATTTTTGATGTGGAATGCTAGTTGGCATAATTTCAATGTAATTCTTCCTACTTGTGATATGAATATTCAGATCCGAAAGATTCAAGACAAAAGTTCATTTTGACATAAAAATAATAATACTTCAAGCATACTAACTAAGCAATCATGTCTTCTCAAAATATCATGGCCAAAGAAAGCTATCCCTACAAAATCATATAGTCTGGCTATGCTCTATCTTCACCACACAAAGTATTTAAATCATGCACAACCCCGATGACAAGCCAAGCAATTGTTTCATACTTTGGATGTTCTCAAACTTTTTCAATCTTCACGCAATATATGAGCATGAGCCATGGACATAGCACTATAGGTGGAATAGAATGGTGGTTGTGGAGAAGACAAAAAAGGAGGAAGATAGTCTCACATCAACTAGGCGTATCAATGGGCTATGGAGATGCCCATCAATAGATATCAATGTGAGTGAGTAGGGATTGCCATGCAACAGATGCACTAGAGCTATAAGTATATGAAAGCTCAACAAAAGAAACTAGTGGGTGTGCATCCAACTCGCTTGCTCACGAAGACCTAGGGCATTTTGAGGAAGCCCATCATTGGAATATACAAGCCAAGTTCTATAATGAAAGATTCCCACTAGTATATGAAAGTGACAACATAGGAGACTCTCTATCATGAAGATCATGGTGCTACTTTGAAGCACAAGTGTGGTAAAAAGATAGTAGCATTGTCCCTTTTAATTTTTTTATTTGGCCTTTCTTTTTTTATTTGGCCTTTCTTTTTTTTTATTTGGCCTTTCTCTTTTTTTTTCTTTGGCCTTTCTCTTTTTTTTATCGGGACAATGCTCTATTGAATGATGATCATCACACTTCTATTTATTTACAACTCGATGATACAACTCGATACTAGAACAAAGATGACTCTATATGAATGCCTCCGGTGGTGTACTGGGATATGCAATGAATCAAGAGTGACAAGTATGAAGAAATTATGAACGGTGGCTTTGCCACAAATACTATGTGAACTACATGATCATGCTAAGCAATATGACAATGATGAATGTGTCATAATAAACGGAATGGTGGAAAGTTGCATGGCAATATATCTCGGAATAGCTATGGAAATGCCATAATAGGTAGGTATGGTGGCTGTTTTGAGGAAGGTATATGGTGGGTTTATGGTACCGGCGAAAGTTGCGCGGTACTAGAGAGGCTAGCAAAGGTGGAAGGGTGAGAGTGCATATAATCCATGGACTCAACATTAGTCATAAAGAACTCATATACTTATTGCAAAAATCTATAAGTTATCAAATCAAAGTACTACACGCATGCTCCTAGGGGGATAGATTGGTAGGAAAAGACCATCGCTCGTCCCCGGCCGCCACTCATAAGGAAGACAATCAATAAATAAATCATGCTCCGACTTCGTCACATAACGGTTCACCATACGTGCATGCTACGGGAATCACAAACTTTAACACAAGTATTCTTTAAATTCACAACTACTCAACTAGCATGACTTTAATATTATCACCTCCATATCTCAAAACAATTATCATGCTTCAAACTTCTCCTAGTATTCAACACACTCATAAGAGAATTTTATTATTCTTGAATACCTAGCATATTAGGATTTTAAGAAAATTACCATGCTATTTAAGACTCTCAAAATAATATAAGTGAAGCATGAGAGTTCATCTGTTTCTATAAAATAAAACCTCCACCTTGCTCTAAAATATATAAGTGAAGCACTAGAGCAAATGACAAACTACTCCGAAAGATATAAGTGAAGATCAATAAGCAGTCAAATAATTATGTAACTATGTGAAGACTCTCTAACATTTAATAATTTCAGATCTTGGTACTCTATTCAAACAGCAAGCAAAGCAAAATAAAATGACATCTAAGAATAGCAAACATTATATGAAGAAGCAAAAACTTAGGATCAACCGATACTAACCGATAGTTGTTGAAGAAGAAAGGTGGGATGCCAACCGGGGCATCCCCAAGCTTGGATGCTTGAGACTTCTTGAAATATTATCTTGGGGTGCCTTGGGCATCCCCAAGCTTGAGCTTTTGTGTCTCCTTAATTCCTATCATATCACGGTCTCCCTAAATCTCAAAAGCTTCATCCACACAAAACTCAACAAGGACTCGTAAGATCAGTTAGTATAAACCATTGCCAAAACCTTATCATACTTTACTGTAGCGAATCACTAAAATTATTATTCAACATTGTATACTAAATGCCTATGCATATGTAATAGTCCTATCCTCAAATAGAATCATTAAAGAAGCAAACATATGCAAACAATGCAAACATAACAGCAATCTGCCTAAACAGGATAGTCTGTAAAGAATGCAGCAACATCCATACTTCCCTAGCTCGAAAAATTATGAAATAAAATTCCCACTGTATTAAATTTATCATATATTAATATGCAAAAGGTTTCAACATTTTATCACATTCTGACTTTTCTAGGGAATTATTGCAACAGCGGTAAACTTTCTGTTTTCAAACAGCAACATGTGGACTTCTAAAATAGGCATAGTAAAGGCTATCAATGCCACTTTTATTGAAATAAAAGATGCAAAAAATTGTTATAAATAACATCAACAAAATACTAAAAAAATAAATTTACGCTCCAAGCAAAACACATATCATGTGGTGAATAAAAATATAGCTCCAAGTAAAGTTACCGATGAACGAAGACGAAAGAGGGGATGCCTTCCGGGGCATCCCCAAGCTTAGGCTCTTGGCTATCCTTGAATATTACCTTGGGGTGCCTTGTTAATCCTCAATCTTAGGCTCTTGCCGCTCCTTATTCCGTAGTCCATCGAATCCTTACCCAAAACTTGAAAACTTCACAACACAAAACTTAACAGAAAACTCGTAAGCTCCGTTAGCGAAAGAAAACAAAACACTACTTCAAGGTACTGTAATGAACTCATTCTTTATTTATATTGGTGTTAAACCTACTGTATTCCAACTTATCTATGGTTTATAAACTATTTTACTAGCCATAGATTCATCAAAATAAGCAAACAACACATGAAAAACAGAATCTGTCAAAAACAGAACAGTCTGTAGTAATCTGGATCAAACTTATACTTATGGAACTCATAAAATTCTCAAATAAATTGCTGGACCTGAGGAATTTATCTATTAATCATCTTCAAAAATAGTTAACTAAATAGCACTCTCCAATTAAAAATGTAAGCAATTCTCGTGAGCGCTAAAGTTTCTGTTTTTGACAGCATGATTAACAAGACTTCCCCCAAGTCTTCCCAAAGGTTCTACTTGGAACAAACACTAATTAAAAGCATAAAACCACATCTAAACATAGGCTAGATGAATTATTTATTACTAAATAGGAGCAAAAAGCAAGGAACTAAAATAAAATTGGGTTGCCTCCCAACAAGCGCTATCGTTTAACGCCCCTAGCTAGGCATGATGATTTCAATGATGCTCACATAAAAAATAAGAATTGAAACATAAAGAGAGCATCATGAAGAATATGACTAGCACATTTAAGTCTAACATACTTCATATGCATAGTGATTTTCTGAGCAAACAACTTATGGAAACAATAATCAATTAGCATAGGAAGGTAAAGCAAGAAAACTTCAAAATTTTAAGCACATAGAGTGGAAACTTGATATTATTGCAATTCCTACAAGAATATATTCCTCCCTCATAATAATTTTCAGTAGCATCATGAATGAATTCAACAATATAACCAGCACCTAAAGCATTCTTTTCATGATCTACAAGCATAGATAATTTACTACTCTCCACATAAGCAAAATTCTTCTCACGAATAATAGTGCGAGCAAACTCAACAAAATAATTATCATGCGATTGAAAATTAAGATCAAGATGACAAGTTTCATGGTTATCATTATTCTTTAAAGCATACATGTCATCACAATAATCATCATATATAGGAGGCATGCTTTCATCATAGTAAATTTGCCCATCAAAGCTTGGGGGACAAAAAAATATCATCTTCATCAGACATAGCTTCCCCAAGCTTGTGGCTTTGCATATCATTAGTATCATGGATATTCAAGGAATTCGTACTAACAACATTGCAATCATGCTCATCATTCAAATACTTAGTGCCAAACATTTTATAGATTTCTTCTTCTAGCACTTGAGCACAATTATCCTTTCCATCATACTCACGAAAGATATTAAAAAGGTGAAGCATATGAGACAAACTCAATTCCATTTTTTTATAGTTTTCTTTTATAAACTAAACTAGTGATAAAACAAGAAACTAAAAGACTCAATTGCAAGATCTTAAGTTATACCTTCAAGCACTAACCTCCCTGGCAACGGTGCCAGAAAAGAGCTTAGTTGACGAGGTGTGTTAGTGCCGCTTTCCTCGCCTCCCCGGCAACAGCGCCAGAAAAGAGCTTGATGTCTACTACACAACCTTCTTCTTGTAGACGTTGTTGGGCCTCCAAGTGCAGAGGTTTGTAGGATAGTAGCAAATTTCCCTCAAGTGGATGACCTAAGGTTATCAATCCGTAGGAGGTGTAGGATGAAGATGATCCCTCTCAAGCAACCCTGCAACCAAATAACAAAGAGTCTCTTGTGTCCCCAACACACCCAATACAATGGTAAATTGTATAGGTGCACTAGTTCGGCGAAGAGATGGTGATACAAGTGGTATATGGATAGTAGATAAAGGTATTTGTAATCTGAAATTATAAAAACAGCAAGGTAGCAAGTGATAAAAGTGAGCGTAAACGGTATTGCAATGCGTGGAAACAAGGCCTAGGGTTCATACTTTCGCTAGTGTAAGTTCCCTCAACAATACTAACATAATTGGATCACGTAACTATCCCTCAACATGCAACAAAGAGTCACTCCAAAGTCACTAATAGCGGAGAACAAACGAAGAGATTATGGTAGGGTACGAAACCACCTTAAAGTTATTCTTTCCAATCAATCCGTTGGGCTATTCCTATAAGTGTCACAAACAGCCCTAGAGTTCGTACTAGAATAACAGCTTAAGGCACAAATCAACCAAAACCCTAATGTCACCTAGATACTCCAATGTCACCTCAAGTATCCGTGGGTATGATTATACGATATGCATCACACAATCTCAGATTCATCTATTCAACCAACACATATAACCTCAAAGAGTGCCCCAAAGTTTCTACCGGAGAATCATGACGAAAACGTGTGCCAACCCCTATGCATAGGTTCCCAATGTCATGAAACCCGCAAGTTGATCACCAAGACATACATCAAGTGGCACATGGTATCCCATTGTCACCACAGATATCCACGGCAAGACATACATCAAGTGTTCTCAAGTCTTTAAAGACTCAATCCGATAAGATTACTTCAAAGGGGAAACTCAATTCATTACAAGAGAGAATAGGGGGAGGAGAAACATAAGATCCAACTATAATAGCAAAGCTCATGATACATCAAGATCGTATCATATCAAGAACATGAGAGAGAGAGATCAAACACATAGCTACTGGTACATACCCTCAGCCCCGAGGGAGAACTACTCCCTCCTCGTCATGGAGAGCGCCGGGATGATGAAGATGGCCACCGATGAGGGATTGCCCCCTCCAGCAGGGTGTCGGAACGGGTCTAGATTGGTTTTCGGTGGCTACGGAGGCTTCTGGCAGCGGAACTCCCGATCTATTGTGCGTTCTGGAAGTTTTAGGGTACGTGGAGTTATATAGGTGGAAGAAGTACGTCAGGGGAGCCACGAGGGCCCCACGAGACAGGGGGCGCCCCCACCCTCGTGAGCACCTCGTTTCTTCCTTGACGTGGGGTCCAAGTCCATCAGGTGTATTTCCTTCCAAAAATAACTTCTCCAGTTGATTTCGTTCCGTTTCGACTCCGTCTGATATTCCTTTTCTTCAAAACACTGAAATAGGCATAAAACAACAAATCTGGGCTGGCCCTCCGGTTAATAGGTTAGTCCCAAAAATAATATAAAACTGGAAAATAAAGCCCAATATAGTCCAAAACAGTAGATAATATAGCATGGAGCAATCAAAAATTATAGATACGTTGGAGACGTATCAATGTTCTTCTTGTTCAATGGACGGTAGTCGACACAAAGTCGGTCCGTACCATCCTTCTTCTTGACAAAAAGAACACCACAACCCCATGGAGAAGAACTTGGTCGGATGAGACCCATACGCTCTTGTATATCGAGTTGTTTCTTCAGCTCCTTCAACTCTTCTGGTCCAAGCTTGTAAGGACGTTTGCAAACAGGTTCTGTGCCAGGCTCAAGATCGATGACGAATTCAACTGGCCGGTGAGGAGGCATTCCTGGAAGCTGTTCTGGAAAGACGTCTTGATATTCACAAACGACTGGAATCTGAGAGATGGCATTCAGCTCGCCCTTCTCATTGAGAGAAAACAGTCGAATGGTATCATCACGAGCGGCAAAGACGATCACATCCTCAGACGAGTGTGTCAATTGAATCTGCCTGGCAGCATAATCAAGTTGAGCTTTGTGCTTAGAAAGCCATTCCATTCCGAGAATTAGATCAATATCCGAGTTACCAAGAACCATTGGAGAGGATATAAATTTATAGTCTCCAAACTGAACAGAGACATCGGGAGCAACCAAACTAGAAGTCATAAGCTTTCCAGGAGAAACAACTTGCATGACTTTGGACAAAATCTCTGTGTCAACATTGTGCTTCCATGCAAAAGGGAATGACATGAAAGAATGCGATGCACCAGTATAAAAAAGAACTCTTGCAGGAATATCATTAACAGGAAGGTTACCCATGATCACTTCTGACGAGTCCTCTGCCTGAGCTGCGTTCATCATGTTGACCTTGTCATGCTTGGGATTATGCTTAACCACTGCATTGCTAGCAGATCTCACAGTAGGAGGAGGTGGAAGACGCCTTTGGTTGAAACATTTGTTTGCATAGTGACCCTTCTGCTGACACTTGTTGCACATAACCTCTAAGAGCGGACGGTTATACGGAGCACTTGATCTTGGAGCATGAGACGAAGCTTTGTTCTGAAAGCCTGGGTTGGGTGGGTGGGAAGATCCATTGCCACCTTTGCTCTTTTGCTGATAAGGCTGACGGAATGGAGGAGGAGGAGGCAACCAGTACTTTTGCTGCTTAGCCGCCACTTGAGTTGAAGAAGAAGGAGTTGCATCCTTGACTCTCTTCTTGGAAGCATCACACTTGAGCTGAGCAGCCTCTTGCTTTAGTGCCATGTTGTAGAACTCATGATACTTTTTCGGCTCAAAAAGCACGAGAGCTAGTTGCAGATCTTCTCTGAGGCCACCTCTGAACTGATAAATCATGCTCTTCTCGTTAGGTACGTCTTGCTTGGCTAAGCGAGCGAGCCTCTGGAACAGGATATTGTATTGGTAAATAGACAAGCTGCCTTGCTTCAGGTTGCGGAACTCCTCACGCTTACTCTCAACAACACTTTGAGGAATGTGGTGAGCTTTGAAGTCTTGGCGGAAATCATCCCAGGTAATCACACGACCTCCTCTGGAATCTTTGTATTGTTAATACCACTCAGCAGCTTGGTGTTTGAGTTGGAACGAAGCAAACTTGACAAAGTCCTCATGCCTGACGTTGCTACACTCAAAATGTTTGCAGATATCCACAAGCCAATCGTCAGCGCCTGTGGCCTCGACACAGTTGCTGAAAGACTTCGGCTGGTTTGCGAGGAACTGGTTCAGGGTAGCAAACTGAGTTTAATTGTTGCCATGGCCTTGATTTCCTTGGTTGCGCTCTTGCAAGAGTTGCATAAGCATCTGCGTGTTGGCGTTGGTAGCGGCCATCACAACTTGCCATGCCTCCGGAGGTGGAGGTGGTGGCGGTGGTTTCGGATTCTGACGCGTTGGAGGAGCCATCCCGAAGAGGGTGACATCCGTTAGCATCTTGAAAGACATATATTCCAGCTGAATCAAATGGATCGAAATTGCAACATATAGCCTTAACATTCAAACAAGAATGAACGAATGAATTCCAAATTAAATGATCACACTTCCATAAACCAAGAAGCCACTTAGATAAAGGTAAATGAATAAAACAACAAGGTACGGACATGAACAAATAATTGGTAAGGATTACCCAATCACAAACCAAATATCTGCGGGAAGAAATACTAGAGCTACATGAATTCTCACCTATGAAACTCCCGAAATTTTTCTGGTTATGCAATCAGGTGTTGGGGATACAGGGGAAGCATAATATCTCACCCAAAACTAGCAAATCCTACATCCAGCTATATCCATCCTTCAACACATAACCAAGAAACCTTCGGAAATCATTTACCTCAACCTTCGAAAAGCATCCGTTATACGAGTTATGGCAATACTCCCGAACTCCCGCCCCAGTACTGGGTGGCGTCGAGGTTATCTCACCAACAACTGCATAAAAGATATTTTCGATGTCGGCGAAACTCAAGTATTCCAGAACTGCAACGATAAAATTGTGACGACAACACCTCGGAGCTCAACTCCCTGGGACACTGCCACAATCCCTAAATGTCAGGAGGCACCAAGACCAATGTTCTCGTCACAAAACCATCGGAACGATTCCAAGATACCCGCGTGATCCTAAAAAAGTTTAGTGAAATTTGAGAAGAGAAGAGTCAAAACTCTACGTCATGAGGCCTCACCAGAGCGACGAAGGGACTAAGGAGTAAAAAGAATCCTACTCTCCGATATATATAATCCTAAAAGACTCAAAACATTTTTTCTAGACTCAACAACGCCAACGATTCGATCAAGCAGGGGGCTCCTAAGTCGGGGAAGGCTCTGATTACCAACTTGTAACACCCATGATGCGGCTATATCTCCCACGTGTCGGAGCACGACTTAGAGGCATAACCGCATTGTAGGCATGTCACAAGAGGGGTAATCTTTACACATCCCATGTACTGAATAAGAAAGAGGTACAGAGTTGGCTTATAATCGCCACTTCACACAATACATAAATATAGCATTACACCATCCAGAATACAATCAAGGTCCGACTACGGAACCAAAGTAAAGACAAACCCAAATGCATAAGATCCCCGATCGCCCCAACTGGGCTCCACTACTAATCGTCTGGAAAGACGTAGTAACGTCCTGAATCCTCGTCGAACTCCCACTTGAGTTCGGTCGCATCCCCTGGAATGGCATCATCGGCACCTGCATCTGGTTTTGGAAGTAATCTGTGAGTCACGGGGACTCAGCAATCTCACACCCTCGCGATCAAGACTATTTAAGCTTATGGGTAGGAAAAAGTAGTGAGGTGGAGCTGCAGCAAGCACTAGCATATATGGTGGCTAACATACGCAAATGAGAGCGAGAAGAGGAGCAAAGCACGGACGATAAACTATGATCAAGAAGTGATCCTAGAACTACTTACGTTCAAGCATAACACGAGACCGTGTTCTCTTCCCGAACTCCGCCGAAAAGAGACCATCACGGCTACACACGCTGTTGATTCATTTTAATTTAAGTTAAGTGTCAGGTTTTCTACAACCGGGTATTAACAAATTCCCATCTGCCCATAACCGTGGGCACGGCTTTCGAAAGTTCAAATCCCTGCAAGGGTGTCCCAACTTAGCCCATCACAAGCTCTCACGGTCAACAAAGGATATTCCTTCTCCCGGGACGACCCGATCAAACTCGGAATCCCGGTTACAAGACATTTCGACAATGGTAAAACAAGACCAGCAAAGCTGCCCGGTGTGCCGACAAATCCCGATAGGAGTCGCACGTATCTCGTTCTCAGGGCACACCGGATGAGACATCCTACGAGTAAAACCAACCCTCAAGTTGCCCCGAGGTGGCCCCGTAGTCTACTCATTTCGGACCAACACTCAGAGGAGCACTGGCCCGGGGGGAGGGGGTTAAAATAAAGATGACCCTCGGGCTCGCGAAAACCCAAGGGAAGGTTATAGGTTGTTAGGTAAAAGTAAAACCAAGGTTGGGCCTTGTTGGAGGAGTTTTATTCAAGGCGGACTGTCAAGGGGTTCCCATTATAACCCAACCACGTAAGGAACGCAAAATCAAGGAACATAACACCGGTATGACGGAAACTAGGGCGGCAAGAGTGGAACAAAACACCAGGCATAAGGCCGAGCCTTCCACCCTTTACCAAGTATATAGATGCATTAAAGTAAACAAGATATAATGATGATATCCCAACAATAAACATGTTCCAATAAGGAACAAACTCCAATCTTCACCTGCAACTAGCAACACTATAAGAGGGGCTGAGCAAAGCGGTAACATAGACAAACAACGGTTTGCTAGGACAAGGTGGGTTAGTGGTTTGACATGGCAATATGAGAGGCATGATAAAGCATGTGGTAGGTATCACGACATAGGCATAGCAAAAGAGCGAGCAACTAACAAGCAAAGATAGAAGTGATTTCGAGGGTATGGTCATCTTGCCTGCAAAGTTCTCCGAGTTGGCATAAGCTTGATCCTCGTAAGCGTACTCAACGGGTTCCTCGATCAAGAACTTGTATCCCGGCTCTACCCAAGGCAAGAACACAAGCAAAGGAAACCACAATCAACCACGGTGCAATGCGCAAGCAACATGATGCAAAATATGGCATGATATGCGGGATGTAATATGCAATGCATATGTGTGCTCCGTAAGGAAAATATTGAACCAGGCCTCAACTTGGCAAACCAAGAGCTCCGCTGGAAAGATGAGTTGATTTCGGTCGAAATCAATATAAAGATCACCGGAATCGGATGCACGGTTTGCCAATGGCAAGCAAAACAATAATGGCACTATTCTGCGATTAACAACATGATGCCATCTAAAAGGCAACAAGAAACTAAGCTACTGCACTCTAACATAGCAACAAAGCACATGGCTATGATCTACTCAAGATGCTTGACAAAAGATGAACACTGAGCTACGGCTAAATCACACAATAGCAGGGTCAAACAAGCATGGCAAAAGTGCAAAAGATAACAACATCACAGACTTAGTGAAAATAACACGCCGGGATTTAACATCAGGAAGCAATGTTTAGAGCAAGATAACAACATGCTACAGGATCAGATCATAGAAATACAAGGCATGACGTGAATCTACTCAAAGCATATAACAAAAGTACCTTACTGACCATAAGTCAAAAGGGCACAGAAAACATGATGGAACCCACGTAAACATAGCAAGTTTCGTTAACAGATTCAGACTTGGCAGAAAACTAGACATGGCAAAAACAGAGTTACGTATGCATGTTTGTGAGCTCAATGCACTCACCACAAGGCATTGCATGACAAACTAAGGATACATCCAGTAAGAAGACATGTTCAAGAAGCTAACCATGGAAAAAGCCATCTCATAGCATGCATGGATTAACTACAACAACCTCGGCAAAATTGATTAACACGTAAACAATCTGTCAGGAACATTTTATAGCAAAAGTAGAGCAAGATTGAGTCATGCTAGGGTACTCCATAATTGCAAACTAAGACATGGATGGATAGAGCATAACCATATGTCAAAATCATCCTTACTGAACATGCTCAAAAGAGGCATGGATAACTCTGTAGCAACATGAATACATGGCATAAAAATAACATCAGGGAAAAGACTTTGTGAAATTCTAAGTCCCTGAAATCAGCAACATCACGAGAGCTACTTTGCATGCTTGTGCTAGTCACCACATTTATCACAAAAATACATGGCATACACCCCTATAAAGATGGCATGGCATAGCCCAAAACACATGTAGAGCTCAAGTCCATAGGAGGCACACAATAATCATGGCAAAAATGACAAATGCTCATAATCTGATAAGAACCAGGAACTAACATTATGAAGCACTCTTGCAACAACATTTTAGGCATCAAGATGGACTCAAACAAGCATGGTGCAACAGAACAAAATGAAGAGGACATCCTAACGAACACTTCGATATATCACGTGCGTACAACGGAGCTATGGATGCGGAGTTATGATGCGATGAAAAATGCTTCAGGAAGTAGAAAAAATGACTTGGAGGGAATTTCGGGGTCAACCCTCTCTGGATCTGGATCTGGGCACGGTTTTCGAAGATCGCCGGAACAGTGCAGGACTCGCCGGAGGAGCTCGGGGAGGCGCCGGCGGGGGTCGAGGACGGCGGGGCCGGGTCGGAACCAGCCGGATCCGGGCGGAAGCCGGTCGGCGATGAGGTGGCGAGCGGTGGTCCGGCGAGGAGGCATAAGGCGGTGGCCGGTTGGGCGCCGGGCGGCGTGGCGGCACCGGCGAGGTGGCGGCAGCCGACAAGGAGGGAGTGTGGCGGCGCGGCGAGCCACGACAGCGAGGGGAAGGCGTGGGCGGCGGGGTCAAAGCAGGCGCGGGGGGCGGTGCAGATGGGCTCGGCGGGCCCGCCTCGGGCTTGCGGGCCGGCGACGGTGGGCGGCGGTGAGACGACAGGTGGCGTGGCGCGATTGGCTGGCGCGGATCAGTGGACGTGTCCGGTGTAGGATCGAAAGTATGTCTAGAGGGGGGGGGTGATTAGACTACTTGACCAAATAAAAATCTAGCCTTTTCCCAATTTTAGTTCTTGGCAGATTTTAGCTATCTTAGCACAAGTCAAGCAATCTTCACACAATTCAAGCAAGCATGCAAAAGAGTATATGAGCAGCAGAAAGTAAAGCATGCAACTTGCAAGAATGTAAAGGGAAGGGTTTGGAGGATTCAAACGCAATTGGAGACACGAATGTTTTTGTCGTGGTTTCGATAGGTGGTGCTATCGTACATCCACGTTGATGGAGACTTCAACCCACAGAGGGTAACGGTTGCGCGAGTCCACGGAGGGCTCCACCCACGAAAGGTCCACGAAGAAGCAACCTTGTCTATTCCATCACGGCCGTCGCCCACGAAGGACTTGCCTCACTAGCGGTAGATCTTCACGAAGTAGGCGATCTCCTTACCCTTACAAACTCCTTGGTTCAACTCCACAATCTTGTCGGAGGCTCCCAAGTGACACCTAGCCAATCTAGGAGACACCACTCTCCAAGAAGTAACAAATGGTGTGTTGATGATGAACTCCTTGCTCTTGTGCTTCAAATGATAGTCTCCCCAACACTCAACTCTCTCTCACAGGATTTGGATTTGATGGAAAGAAGATTTGAGTGGAAAGCAACTTGGGGAAGGCTAGAGATCAAGATTCATATGGTTGGAATGGAATATCTTGACCTCAACACAAGTGTAGGTGGTTCTCTCTCAGAAAATGTGTATTGGAAGTGTAGGTATGTTCTGATGGCTCTCTCCACGAATGAAGAGTGGGTGGAGGGGTATATATAGCCTCCACACAGAATCTAACCGTTACACACAATTTACCAAACTCGGTGGGACCGAATGGTTAAACTCGGTCGGACCGATTCAGCAAACCTAGTGACCGTTAGGATTTTCGGTGGGACTGAGATGCAACTCGGTAGGACCGATATGGTTAGGGTTAGGGCATAACGTAATCTCGGTGTGACCGATTACACAAACTCGATGGGACCGATTTTGGTAATAAGCTAACCAGAGAGTTGGTCAGGTAGACTCGGTGGGACCGATTCGCTCATCTCGGTGAGACCGAAATGTTACAAAAGGGAAACAGAGAGTTTACATTGCAATCTCGGTGGGACCGATCGCTCATCTCGGTAAGACCAAAACATTACGAAGGGAAACAGAGAGATTACAATCCCATCTCGGTGAGACCGAGATCCCTATCGGCGAAACCGATTTGCCTAGGGTTTGTGGCAGTGGCTATGACATTTGAAACTCGGTGGCGCCGGATAGATAGAATCGGTGGGGCCGAGTTTGACTTTTGGTTTAGGTCGTATGTGGATGTGGGAAGGTAGTTGAGGGTTTTGGAGCATATCACTAAGCACTTTGAGCAAGCAAGCCATTAAGCAACACCTCATCCCTCCTTGATAGTATTGGCTTTTCCTATAGACTCAATGTGATCTTGGATCACTAAAATATAAAATGTAGAGTCTTGATTTTGAAGCTTGAGCCAAACTTTTTGTCCTTAGAATTTTGAGGGATCCACTTTCCTCATCCATGCCATGCCATTCATTTAGCTTTTCCTGAAATATTAATCTTGGAATAATGTTAGCTCAATCAGCTATACGTTGTTAGGAATTACCAAAACCACCCAGGGATAGTTGCACTTTCAATCTCCCCATTTTTGGTAATTGATGACAACATATAGATCAAAGCTTCGACAAATGATAATAAGAGTGAAAGATATTGTCGCTTTGAGAAGTATGTGAAAAGCAAGAGCTCCCCTAAATGTGTGCATATCTTAAGATTTGCTTTGGACTGCAAATGCACAATGAGTTAGGATCATGGGTTACTCTTCCATGTCACATACATCTTGGTGGAGCGCTCAAAATGATAAGAATTAAATACATGCACTCATCACCAAGCAAAGTGGATGATCATATAAGGATAAGTAAGATAATATCATCCAACAAGCATAAGTGTAGCTTATGATCAACCACATGATCATCAATGTCTCACAGATAATAGCATAGTATCTCAAGCAATCAAAAGATAAACAAAGTTCAACCACCAAAGCAAGAGAGAATAAAAAGCAACGCTCTCTCTCGAAGCCTGTGATCTATACTTTTTCTCCCCCTTTGGCAACAAGTTACCAAAAAGTTCATAGAAAATGCATAGCACTAAAACATCTCTCAGGCGGGTCTTCAGGTGGTGGTGTCCGGAGAACTCCAAGTACGAAGGCTTCAGTCGAAGTAGACGGAGCTGATGGGCTAGGTGCTGGAGCTGGTGGCACTGAAGCTATAGCTGGTGTAGATGAAGTGGCTCTAGTGTCTGCTACAGGCACTGCAGCAGATCTCTGAGCTCGAGGCACTCTGGCAAATGCATCAGTGGTTGTCTTGCCCTTCCTCTCCTGCATGTCATCCTGTAGCTGCTCCACAACAGACTGAATCTCAGTTACTTTGACATCTAAATCATAGAATTTTTGTTCCATGATTCTTTCCAGGCTCTCCTGGTTTTGAGTTAGGGTGGCCAACCCCTTCTCAATCCTCAGAGATGATGCTATCAAGTAACCAAGATGGTCCTGCTTGCTTTTCAAAAAGTACTCAGATTCCTCCTCTTGAGTTGGCATCTTGGCAGCCTTCTCCATCTTTGCCTTCTCCTTCTTTGCTTGTGCTTGCACTGAGGAGGGTTCATCTTCATTCATCACAACTTGGTTGTCCTTGAAGTCAAGATAGATAGGCAAGTGTTCCTTATCCAACAAGTATGTGCCTGTGCCCATCTTTGAGTTTATCAACTCCTGGATCTGTGGGGCATATCCACAACTTCTTTTCTGGTCAGCTGCAGTCCTCTTGATAGTCTCAACTATAAGGCTCATGACCTTGAACTTCTGTGGCACATCAAATATATGTAGCAAGTTAATTGCATGGCCTCTGATCATTATGTGATCACCGGACTTGGGCAAGAGAGTGTGCCTAAGGATCCAATTGATTGTAGGCAGTCCTGACAGCAAGTGTTTTACTGACCCAAACTGGTGAGTCTTAAGATCTTCTTCAGGAATCTCCTTGTACATGTTTGCCATAGAGTTGTGATCCATCTTCTTCTTGGCATAGACATCCAAGTTATCTTCTTCTTCCTTAGGAGCATTGATCAGATTTGCCCATTCCTCAATAGTTGAGTGGTACCTTGTACCTTCAGACATCCATACTATCTCGCCATCTGGATAGAAGTGTGTTGTAGAGTAGAATTGCATTATGAGCTCCTCATTCCACTTTGTGAGCTTCTGCCCAACAAAGTCTGCAACTCCACAAGCACTGAAGCTGTCAAACACACCAGGATAGTGTTCCTCATTTTCCTTGATATACTTCCAGTCGACCCACCTCATTTCACACACTATAGGCTTCTTGTCCAGCAGCACCGTCTCATAAAAATCTTGTTGTTCCTTTGTGTGGAACCTGTAATCAATAGCAGTCCTTCTCCTGGTAGCATATGGATCTGTCTCTCTCCATTTCCTCAGTCCTGAGTCTCTCCTGATCTTCATGTTCTCAGCCACAGGATGAGCATCATTGTGGTCTGGAATTTTTGGCTTCAATTTTCTTAGAACATGCTCTTCATCTTCTTCTTCAGCAACAGTCTCAGGCACTGGGGCCTTGTTCTTCTCAGTAGCTGGTATATTTCTGGTATTTCTCTTTGGTGCAGTCTTGGGCTTGGAGGCAACTTTGGGTGCTTCTTTGGGCTTTTATGATGCAGCCCCTGACCTGATAGCATCACCCATAAGCTTCTGTGCCTTGGGTGCTGGTGCAGCAACCTCTTCTTCTTCCATCATGGAAGCCTTTCCAATCACTCTGGCCATGGTGTTCTTGACCCTTTCCTTCCTTTTCTTTCCTTCTGCAGCAGGCTCTTTGGGTTGAGATTCCAAAGATGCTTGAGAGGATGCTCTGGCCCTAGACATTGGTTGTCTTCCTGCTGGCCTTTTGATCTTCATCCCTGGCTTAACTGCAGCTGAGCTGTACTCCTTCTTAACCACTTTCTTCTTTGATATGGCCTCATCCTCAGTGGCCACATAGTCTTCATCCTCAGACTCTGAAGTTTTCTTCTTGCTTGCTCTAGTGGCAGCCTTTGGCAAATTGCTTGGGGTGCTCCTGCTACCATCATCTGAACTGCTAGAGGGACTAGTGCCCTCACTCAGGTGAACCTGCTCCTCTGACCTGTTCTGGCTGTCACTCTGGTCAGACATGCTGCAAACACTGGCAGCAGACCCTGTGAATAGATATAGATGAGATAGAGTGGATGAGCATCACAAAATACATAGGTTTTTGCAAAAGAATGAGTCAAAAACTTAGTTTTAGTTTTCCACAGAAAGCATTTTGGATCAACCGATTTGCAAACTCGGTGATACCGAAGCAGCTATTGGAACCTAAACTAGTGAACTCGGTCAGACCGAGTCACAGTTCGGTGCCACCGAGACTGCTAGGGTTTCACAAAGTCCTGAACTCGGTCACACCGATTTGCAATTCTCGGTCAGACTGAAAATTACATGTGCAATGGCCATGGCCGAATTGGTGGAACCGAGTTCTGCAACCCGGTGGGTTCGAGATGGTTTCGGTGGAAACCTAACCCTAAATTTTCGATTCAACTCTAATCTACGGAGTGTTTTGACTGGATAGAAGTGTTTCAATCGTGGTAAGAATCATAATGAACACAATGTGCTAGGAATCGGACGAGGATAGCACTGTGATCGAGTCCATACCCTAGTTTAGCGATGAACTCGCTACGGCGGCAACAACGGGGAAGAATTCCGTTGACGGCGGCGGAGACCAGTGACAGGAGGCAACTGGCGACGAGGAGGACAATCCGGAGACCCAGGAGGCAGAGCGAGCTATGCGCGGGCGAAGGGGTTTCGGAGAAATTTCCAAAATTTTGCCCGTGAGTATATATAGCCCGACCCTGTCGGTGGGATCGAGTGGAACAACTCGGTGGCACCGAGATGCATAACTGTTGACAGTTACAGCAACTCGGTGTGACCGAAAAGTTCAAATCGGTTGCACCGAGATTGAAAACCTAGATCGACTTAGTGATCTCGGTATGACCGAAATGGATGAATCGGTCAGACCGAAACGCACAAATAAGTCTTGGAAGTTTAAGTCTATGACGAATCGGGGACTCCGAGTGCTCCTCACATAGAGTGGTTCGAATCTGACTTGATCAAATTTTGTGATGCAGCATGAATAGAGTTTGAGACGAGAAAAGCATAGATATCTAGAGAGGGTTCTTAGGCATTCTTGTCCATCCACTTGGCAAAAGAAAAGAAAACCAATCAATCAAAACAACAAGTGGATGTCCTCGAATGAGTAAAATATGCAATCAACATGCTCACACAATAAAATGGCAATTGAAATATGTGGCAAAGCATGCACAACCAATTCTAGCATCTATCAAACAATTTGCGATGACTAGGTCATCTATATATGAGTATATTGACTTAGGAGTCAAATGAGAACATTTGATCATAGGTCATACTCATCGTTTAAGCACAAGTGGGGTTACCACTTTTACATAAAGCATTGTTGTGTTCACACCATTAGAGTTGCTTTAGCTCAATTCTTAGAGTAAAGCTCCCCCTAGATGTGAGATCCCCCCTAAGAGGGATGAACTAACCTTGGGTTTTGTCGATGATGACTTCATGTAGATGTTGAAGATGTGGATGCTCAATGTTGATGTAGATCATTTGGAGCTATCCATTGGAGTGAGTTGCACTTTCAATACCTACACGGGTTAGTCCCACAAGGAACAAACAAGGATATCCATAGACATAGAGTGATGCACACACAAGATGATGTCTATGAAAGCTTTTAGGTTACCTTGTCCCTTGTCTTACCAACAAGAGGGTTTGTGACTCCTTGAACTAGTGCAAGATGTGGAAGTTGATTGCACTTGTTCTTGCCAAGATGATAAGAGTGAAGTATGTTGGCGGAGTCACCCTCAAGAACTCTCTAGTTCTTCTTCTTCGGGATCCACACCATCTTGATGGGAATCCTCGGTGTTGTAGTTGTACTTGATGAAGTGGAACTTGAAGTAGTCTTGGGAACCCACTTGACCAAGGCCTTAGGAGCTTCTTCAAATGCATCAATTTCCTCTTGAAGCTTGTCCTTGCCTTTTTGCTTGTGGTCTTGTGGTGGAAGATCATCTTGAGCTTGTGTCCCTTTGAGAGAAGTAGGATCATACTTCTCTTGTTGAGGAACAAACTTCGTCTTGGGGTATTGATCTTCTTCCCACTCAACTCCATTGGCATTGAACTTTCGTTCAAAACCAACACCTTGATTCTTCCGGTGCCTTCCTTGCTTGCGTACAATTTCCTCGAATTGCTTACTTCCGGCAAGGCTCTTGTAAACACCTTTCTCTATAATTCCCTTCAATAAGCTATTTTCTTGCTCAAGTGTAACTTGGCTAAGAGAATCATTAGTGGAATCAAGAGAACTACTAGAAGCAACAATATTGGATTTAGCATGATTATTGTTACTACTAGAGGAAGAATCTTTCTTGTTCTTGTTACTAGACTTGACTTGAGGCATGTAAGTGGATAAGAGTAAACGCTTGGCAATGTAAGAAGAACTTTTCTTGCGAAGATCATCATTGATTGCTTTTAAGAACTCATGCTCTTGCTCAAGGTTGAGCTTTTCAAAGCGCAATTTCTCATGAGTCCTTAAAAGTTCTCGATGATCTCCTAAGATAGTTTCATGAGCTAACTTAAGAGTGTTTAGTTCTTTAGTTAGAGACTCAATCTTCTCCTTATCATTGTCATTCGTTTTATCTTGATTAGCATGATTAATTGACGTTTCATCATAGTATTCATCACTAGAGTTGTCAACAAGTAAATCATCATCACCTAACAAGTCATCTTCATCACTATTGAAATCAACATACTCGGGGTGTGATACCTTTGGGCCTTTAGCCATGAAGCATGTTCCAACTCCTTCATTTGGTGAGTCAAATATGTCGTAGGAGTTGGTTGTCACAAGTGCTAGACCGGCAACACCTTCATCTTGAGTATATTCGGAGTCGGAGTGATAGCTTCTCTCGGAGTGGTTGTCGGAGTCGGAGCCGGATACCCATTCACCAACATGAGCTTGATGTCTTCGTTTTGTGTAGCTCCTTGATGACTTGTCCTTTCTTTCCGAATCCTTGCTTCTCCGTGAGGGTCTTCGTTCATAACGATCATCTCTACTCCTTCTTTCTCTAGATGGTGATTCTTCTCTTCTACTTCTTCTCTTGGGAGAATCTTCTCTTCTCTTGTAGGGGGCCGTACACTCATTGGAATAGTGTCCGGGCCTTCCACAATTGTAGCAGTTTCGCTCTCGACTAGAAGATCTTTTGTCATTGTAGGACCTTGACTTGGAGCTTCTCTCTTTGCTTCTACTCTTGTAGAACTTGTTGAAGTTCTTCACCATTAAGCTCAATTCTTCATTGAAGGTTTGTTTCTCACTCGATGATGTGGGGGCTTCACATGAGGCTTTGTAAGCACCACTTGATTTGTTGTGAAGTTCCTCTTTATCCTTGAGTGACATCTCATGAGCAACAATTCTTCCGATGACTTCCGTTGGCTTGAGATCTTTGTAATTGGGCATCATTTGGATCAATGTGCACACGGTATCATATTTTCCATCCAAGGCTCTTAGGATCTTCTTGATGATGAATCTATCGGTCATCTCTTCACTCCCTAAGCCGGCAATCTCATTTGTGATAAGAGCAAGCCTAGAGTACATTTCAGCGACACCTTCACCATCCTTCATTTTGAACTTGTCAAGTTGACTTTGAAGCACATCCAACTTGGATTCCTTGACGGAGTCGGTACCTTCATGCATGTCAATCAAAGTATCCCAAATTTCCTTTGCATTCTCAAGACGGCTGATTTTGTTGAATTCTTCGGGGCACAATCCGTTGAAGAGGATATCACAAGCTTGAGCATTGTATTGTAGCATCTTCAACTCATCCGCGGTAGCTTCACGATTCGGTTCTCTCCCATCAAAGAATTCACCTTGCAAGCCAACACACACAATAGCCCAAACGGCGGGGTTATGTCCAAGAATATGCATTTTCATCTTATGCTTCCAACTAGCAAAATTAGTACCATCAAAGTAAGGACCTCTACGGTGATAATTTCCCTCGCTAGACGCCATACTCTCCTAGGTTGTGAAACCAAGGCTATGACCACCAAAAGCTATGGAAATCAAAGCAAATGGAGACCAAAGCTCTGGTACCACTTGTAGGATCGAAAGTATGTCTAGAGGGGGGTTGATTAGACTTCTTGACCAAATAAAAATCTAGCATTTTCCCAATTTTAGTTCTTGGCAGATTTTAGCTATCTTAGCACAAGTCAAGCAATCTTCACACAATTCAAGCAAGCATGCAAAAGAATATATGAGCAGCGGAAAGTAAAGCATGCAACTTGCAAGAATGTAAAGGGAAGGGTTTGGAGGATTCAAACGCAATTGGAGACACAGATGTTTTTGTCGTGGTTCCGATAGGTGCTGCTATCGTACATCCACATTGATGGAGACTTCAACCCATGGAGGGTAACGGTTGCGCGAGTCCACGGAGGGCTCCACCCACGAAGGGTCCACGAAGAAGCAACCTTGTCTATTCCATCACGGTCGTCGCGCACGAAGGACTTGCCTCACTAGCGGTAGATCTTCACGAAGTAGGCGATCTCCTTACCCTTACAAACTCCTTGGTTCAACTCCACAATCTTGTCGGAGGCTCCCAAGTGACACCTAGCCAATCTAGGAGACACCACTCTCCAAGAAGTAACAAATGGTGTGTTGATGATGAACTCCTTGCTCTTGCGCTTCAAATGATAGTCTCCCCAACACTCAACTCTCTCTCACGGGATTTGGATTTGGTGGAAAGAAGATTTGAGTGGAAAGCAACTTGGGGAAGGCTAGAGATCAAGATTCATATGGTTGGAATGGAATATCTTGACCTCAACACAAGTGTAGGTGGTTCTCTCTCAGAAAATGTGTATTGGAAGTGTAGGTATGTTCTGATGGCTCTCTCCACGAATGAAGAGTGGGTGGAGGGGTATATATAGCCTCCACACAGAATCTAACCTTTACACACAATTTACCAAACTCGGTGGGACCGAATGGTTAAACTCGGTCGGACCGATTCAGCAAACCTAGTGACCGTTAGGATTTTCGGTGGGACTGAGATGCAACTCGGTAGGACCGATATGGTTAGGGTTAGGGCATAACGTAATCTCGGTGTGACCGATTACACAAACTCGATGGGACCGATTTTGGTAATAAGCTAACCAGAGAGTTGGTTAGGTAGACTCGGTGGGACCGATTCGCTCATCTCAGTGAGACCGAAATGTTACAAAAGGGAAACAGAGAGTTTACATTGCAATCTTGGTGGGACCGATCGCTCATCTTGGTAAGACCGAAACGTTACGAAGGGAAACAGAGAGATTACAATCCCATCTCGGTGAGACCGAGATCCCTATCGGCGAAACCGATTTGCCTAGGGTTTGTGGCAGTGGCTATGACATTTGAAACTCGGTGGCGCCAGATAGATAGAATCGATGGGGCCGAGTTTGACTTTTGGTTTAGGTCGTATGTGGATGTGGGAAGGTAGTTGAGGGTTTTGGAGCATATCACTAAGCACTTTGAGCAAGCAAGCCATTAAGCAACACCTCATCCCTCCTTGATAGTATTGGCTTTTCCTATAGACTCAATGTGATCTTGGATCACTAAAATATAAAATGTAGAGTCTTGATTTTGAAGCTTGAGCCAAACTTTTTGTCCTTAGAATTTTGAGGGATCCACTTTCCTCATCCATGCCATGCCATTCATTTAGCTTTTCCTGAAATATTAATCTTGGAATAATGTTAGCTCAATCAGCTATACGTTGTTAGGAATTACCAAAACCACCCAGGGATAGTTGCACTTTCATCCGGCCGGACCGGACGTGTCTGGCGGCGCGGGGTGGAAGAAAGCTAGGGTTTCATCCGCGAATTTCGGAGGGGAGGCCCATTTATAGATTCTGGGAGCTAGGAGAGTCCAAATGGAGTGCGGTTTTCGGCCACGCGATCGTGATCGAACGGCTAAGAGGATGGTGGGGGTTTGGATGGGTTTTGGGCCACTTTTGAGGGGCGTTGGGCTGCAACACACACGAGGCCTTTACGGTTCCTCGGTTAACCGTTGGAGTATCTAACGGACTCCAAATGGCACGAAACTTGATAGGCGGTCTACCGGTAGTGTACCAAGGCCGCTTGGCAAATCTCGGTCCAATCCGAGAACGTTTATCACCCGCACATGAAAAGAGGCAAAAGGGAGGTGCGGAGATCATAGGAGTGCCGGATCACAAAACGGACAACGGGGAAAAATGCTCGGATGCATGAGACGAACACGTATGCAAAAGCGATGCACATGATGGCATGATATGAGATGCATGACATGGACAAAATGCAAAACAAAGACAAAACCCAACCACGAGGGAATATCATAACTTAGAGCCGAAAATGGCAAGAGTTGGAATACAAATATGGCAAGTTACATACGGGGCGTTACAACATGGCAAATAATGTAATGCGGGAGATAAGGGTTTGTGATGGGTACTTGGTATGTTGACTTTTGCATAGACTCCCCGGCAATGGCGCCAGAAATCCTTCTTGCTACCTTTGAGCACTGCGTTGGTTTTCCTTTGAAGAGGAAAGGGTGATGCAGCAAAGTAGCGTAAGTATTTCCCTCAGTTTTTGAGAACCAAGGTATCAATCCAGTAGGAGGCCACGCACAAGTCCCTCGCACCTACACAAACAAATAAAATCCTCGCAACCAACGCAATAAAGGGGTTGTCAATCCCTTCACGGTCACTTACGAAAGTGAGATATGATTGATATGATAAGATAATATTTTTGATATTTTTATGATAAAGATGCAAAGTAAATAAAGCGAAATAAAAACAGCACCAGAAATAACTTGTTGACGGGAGATTAATATGATCGAAAGTAGACCCGGGGGCCATAGGTTTCACTAGTGGCTTCTCTCGAGAGCATAAGTATTACGGTGGGTAAACAAATTACTATTGAGCAATTGACAGAATTGAGCATAGTTATGAGAATATCTAGGTATGATCATGTATATAGGCATAACGTCCGAGACAAGTAGACCGACTCCTGCCTGCATCTACTACTATTACTCCACACATCGACCGCTATCCAGCATGCATCTAGAGTATTAAGTTCAAAGGAACAGAGTAACACTTTAAGTAAGATGACATGATGTAGAAGGATAAACTCATGTAATATGATATAAACCCCATCTTGTTATCCTCGATGGCAACAATACAATACGTGCCTTGCTGCCCCTACTATCACTGGGAAAGGACACCGCAAGATTGAACCCAAAGCTAAGCACTTCTCCCATTGCAAGAAAGATCAATCTAGTAGGCCAAACCAAACTAATAATTCGAACAGACTTGCAAAGATAACCAATCATACATAAAAAAATTCAGAGAAGATTCAAATATTGTTCATAGATAAACTTGATCATAAACCCACAATTCATCGGTCTCAACAAACACACGGCAAAAGAAGATTACATCGAATAGATCTCCATGAGAATCGTGGAGAACTTTGTATTGAGATCCAAAAAGAGAGAAGAAGCCATCTAGCTAATAACTATGGACCCAAAGGTCTGAGGTAAACTACTCACACATCATCGGAGAGGCTATGGTGTTGATGTAGAAGCCCTCCGTGATCGATGCCCCCTCCAGCGGAGCTTCGGAAAAGGCCTCAAGATGGGATCTCACGGATACAGAAGGTTGCGGTGGTGGAATTAGGTTTTTGGCTCCGTATCTGGTAGTTTGGGGGTACGTAGGTATATATAGGAGGAAGAAGTACGCCGATGGAGCAACATGGGCCCCACGAGGGTGGAGGGCCCGCCAGGGGGGAGGCGTGCCCCCTACCTCATGCCTTCCTGGTTGATGTCTTGACGTAGGGTCCAAGTCCTTTGGATCACGTTCGTTCCAAAAATCACGTTCATGAAGGTTTCATTCCGTTTGGACTCCGTTTGATAGTCTTTTTCTGTGAAACTTTGAAATAGGCAAAAAACAACAATTCTGGGTTGGGCCTCCGGTTAATAGGTTAGTCCCAAAAATAATATAAAAGTGTATAACAAAGCCCAATAATCATCTAAAATAGAATATAATATAGCATGAAGCAATCAAAAATTATAGATACGTTGGAGACATATCAGTTACCAAGACTACATCAAGTTCTACTTCATCAAGTACGACTACAACTCCAAGGATTCCCATCAAGTTGATGTGGACCCCGAAGAAGAAGAACTAGAGAGTTCTTTAGGGTGACTCCACCAACATACTTCACTCATATCATTTTGGCAAGAACAAGTGCAAACAACTTCCACATCTTGCACTAGTTCAAGGAGTCACAAACCCTCTTGTTGGTAAGACAAGGGACAAGGTAACCTAATACTTTCATGGACATCATCTTGTGTGTACTTCACTCTATGTCTATTTATATCCCTGTTTGTTCCTTATGGGACTAACCCGTGTAGGTATTGAAAGTGCAACCCACTCCAATGGATTGCTCCAAATGATCTACATCAACATTGAGCATCAGCATCTTCAACATTTACATGAAGTCATCATCAACAAAACCCAAGGTTAGTTCATCCATCTTAGGGGGGATATCACATCTAGGG
This sequence comes from Triticum aestivum, assembly GCF_018294505.1. Lineage (NCBI taxonomy): Eukaryota > Viridiplantae > Streptophyta > Magnoliopsida > Poales > Poaceae > Triticum > Triticum aestivum. Next base: position 201,527,505 of record NC_057812.1, read on the forward strand.
GGAGCTTTACTCTAAGAATTGAGCTAAAGCAACTCTAATGGTGTGAGCACAACAATGCTTTATGTAAAAGTGATAACCCCACTTGCGCTTAAACAATGAGTATGACCTATGATCAAATGTTCTCATTTGACTCCTAAGTCAATATACTCATATATAGATGGCATAGTCATCGTCAATTGCTTGATAAATGCTAGAGTGTTTGTGCATGCTTTGCCACATATTTCATTTGCCATTTTATTGTGTGAGCATGTTGATTGCATATTTTTCTCATTCGAGGACGCCCATTTGTTGCTTTGATTGTTTGGCTCTTCTTATTTTGCAAAATGGATGGAAAAGAATGCCTAAGAACGTCCTCTAGCTATCTATGCTTTTCTTGTCTCAAACTCTATTCATGCTACATCACAAAGTTTGATCAAGTCATATTCGAACCCTCTGGGTGAGGAGCACTCGGAGTCACTGATTCGTCATAGACTTAAACTTCCAAAACCTCTCTGTGCATTTTGGTCTGACCGATTCATCCTTTTCAGTCATACCGAGTTCACTGACTTGATCTAGGTTTTCAATCTCGATGCAACCGATTAGAACCATTCGGTCACACCGAGTGTAGTAACCGCTTGCAATTCTGCATCTCAGTGCGACCGAGTTGTTCCACTCGGTCACAGCAGCAGGGTCAGGATATATATACCGACGGGTCAAATTTTGGAAATTTCTCCGAAACCCTTTCGCCCGTGCATTTCCTACTCTACCGACTCGGGTCTTCAGATCGTCCTCTCGTCACCAGCGACCTCCCGCCGCTGGTCTCCGTTGCCATCAATGGAAATCTTCACCGCTGTTGCTGCCGTAGCGAGCTCATCGCCAAGTTAGGGTATGAGTTTGATCCTTTGTGCAATTCTCACCTCCGATTCTTAGCACAAAGTCAATGCCATGTTTCCTACCACGTATGAGATCATCCTATCCAGCAAAAACTCCCTTTAGATTAGTTTTGATTCAAAAATTTAGGGTTAGGTTTCCGCCAAACTCATCTCGGACCGACCGAGTTGTGGAAATCGGTCTCACCGATTTGGCTTAGGCCATTGCACTTGTAACTTTCGGTCTGACCGAAACTTGTAAATCGGTGTGACCGAGTTCAACTCTCAGTGAAACCCTAACAATCTCGGAGTCATCGAACTGTGTCTCAGTCTGACTGATTTCACTAGTTTAGACTCCAAAGTTGCTTCGGTGTCACCGAGTTTAACAAATCGGTAGCTCCGAAATGCTTTCTGTGGAAAACTAAAACTAAGTTTTGACTCATCTGTTTTGCAAAATCTCTGCACTTCGTGATGCTCATCCACTCTATCTCATCTATAACTATTCACAGGGTTAGCCTTCAGTTTGTAGTGTCAACAATGTTAGATCAGAGTGATAGCCAGAACAAGTCTGAGTAGCAGGTAAATCTGAGTGAGGGCACTAGTCCCTCTGGCAGTTATGATGAAGGCAATAGAAGTACTCCTAGCAACCTGCCTAAGGCTGCTACTAGGCAGAGGAGAAAGAGAAATTCTGATTCAGAGGATGAAGACTACATTGCTGCTGAGGAGGATGTCAGCTCCAAAAAGAAGGTTGTCAAGAAGGAATTTGGCACGATTGTGTTAACAAAGCCTGGTATGCACAAGAAGGCTCCTGCCAAGAGAGTGTCCACTTCAAAGGCCAGAGCCTCAACTCTTGAAACCTCCAAATCAACTATTGGAGAGGCTGCTGGTGAGGGCAAGAAGAGGAAGGATAGGGCCAAGAAAACTATGTCCAGAGTTATAGGCAAACCCTCAATGATGATTCAGTCTGATGAGGAGGAAGATGATGCTGCACCAGCACCTAAAGCACAAAAGCTGATGGGGGTGCCATCAAGTATGGGGCTGCTCCTTCAGAGCCCAAGACTGCCCCCAAATCTACTGCTCCAGCCCCCAAGACTGCACCAAAGAGGAGCACAAGAAACATATCAACTGCTGAGAAGAACAAGGCCCCAGTGTTTGAAGTTGAAGAAGAAGAAGATGATGAAGCCCAAGCGCTCAGGAAGCTAAAGCCAAAGATCCCTGACCATGATGACAATCATCCAGGGCAGAAAACATGGAAGTCGGAAAGGATGCAGGTCTCAGATTGTGGAGACAATCAAATCCATATGCTGTGAGGAGAAGAACTATTGTGGACTATACGTTTTACACCAAGTGACAGCAAGACTTCTATGAGACAATTCTTTTGGATAAGAAGCCCATAGTGTGTGACATGAAGTGGATTTACTGGAAATACATCAACAACAATGAAGACCACTTCCCAGAAGTGCATGAGAGCTTCAGACTCAATGGAGTAGACACTTTTGTGCGTCAGAAATTGACCAAGTGGAATGATGAGCTCATTATGCAATTCTATTCTACAACTCATTTTTATCCTGATGGAAGGATTTTATGGATGTCTGAAGGTACAAGGTACCAATCAACAATTTCTGAATGGGCCAAGCTGATAAATGCCCCTACAGAGCTTGAAGATGACATAGATGTCTATGCCAAGAGAACGAAAGATCACAACTCCATGGCCAACATGTACAAGGAAATACCTGACAAGGCCTTGGAGAATCACAATCTAGGTTCTATATATTATCTGTTGTCTGGACTGGCCACTATTAACACCATCTTGAGGCACACCTTGTTGCCCAAATCAGGAGATCACAGGATGATCAAAGGCCACTCCATCAATTTGCTTTAGTTGTTTGATGTGACCCAGAAGTTTAAGGTGATGAGTTTGATTGTTGAAACAATCAAGAGGATAGCTGTAGACCAGAAGAGATCATGTGGGTATGCTCCACACATCCAGATGCTCATCAACTCCAAGATGGGCACATGCACATACTTGTTGGATAAAGAACACCTTCCCTTGAGGTCTTACTTTGAGGACAACACAGTTGTCATGGATGCTGATGATCCCACATCTATAGAGGCTCAAGAGAAGAGGGAGAAAGCAAAAGCTGATAAAGCAACAAAGATGCCAAGTGCTGAAGAGGCTTCACAAGTCTTCCTCAAGACAAAGCAAGATCAACTTGGATATCTTATTCAAGCCACTCTAAAGATTGAGAAAGGATTGGCCACCCTGACTCAGAATCAAGAGAGTCTTGAGAGGATCATTGAGACAAAGTTCTATGATCTTGACTTGAAGGTGACAGAAATGCAAATAGCTGTTGAGTAGCTCCAGGAAGAAACTGGAGAGAGGAAAGGGAAAGCTACCACTGACGCTTTTCAGAGAGTGCCTAGCGCACATAGATCTGCAGCAGTGCCCGTGACAGACACAAGAGCTACTACGTCAGCACCTGCAGCCACAGCTTCGGTAGCCCCTCCGCTTGCAACTCCACCAGCTCCAACAACCTCAACAGATGCATTCGTCCTCGGAGTCCTCTCCACGCCACCTCCCGAAGATCAAGCCTAGAGAGCCGCATAGCACTATGCATTTTCGAGCTTTTTGGTAACTTGTTGCCAAAGGGGGAGAAAGTGTATAGATCATAGGCTTCGAGAGAGAGAGAGAGAGAGAGAGAGAGAGAGAGAGAGAGATTTGCTTCTTTTTGCTATCTCTTTTGCTACTTGTTTGATACTTATTTGTTTGCTTGCCTGGATGATACTTTATGTGTGTTAGATACTGATACGTCTCCGTCATATCTATAATTTTTTATCGTTCCATGCCAATATTCTACAACTTTCATATACTTTTGGCAACTTTTTATACTATTTTTTTGGGACTAACATATTGATCCAGTGCCCAGTGCCAGTTCCTGTTTGTTGCATGTTTTTTGTTTCGCAGGATATCCATATCAAACGGAGTCCAAACAGGATAAAAACTGACAGAGATTTTTTTGGAATATATATGATTTTTTGGAAGAAAATCCCACGCGGGGCAGTGCCTGAGGGAGGCACGAGGCAGGGGGGCGCCCCACCCCCTGGGCGCGCCCCTGACCCTCATGGCCACCCCGTAAGGTGGTTGGTGCCCTTCTTTCGCCGCAAGAAAGCTAATATCCGGATAGAGATCGTGTTAAAATTTCAGCCCAATCAGAGTTACGGATCTCCGGGAATATAAGAAACGGTGAAAGGGCAGAATCTGAGAACGCAGAAACAAAGAGAGACAGAGAGACAGATCCAATCTCGGAGGGGCTCTCGCCCCTCCCACACCATGAAGACCAAGGACCAGAGGGGAAACCCTTCTCCCATCTAGGGAGGAGGTCAAGGAAGAAGAAGAAGAAGAAGGAGGGCTCTCTCCCCCTTGCTTCCGGTAGCGCCGGAAGGCCACCGGGGGCCATCATCATCACCGCAATCTTCACCAACAACTTCACTGCCATCATCACCAACTCTTCCCCCCTCTACGCAGCGGTGTAATCCCTCTCTTACCCGCTGTAATCTCTACTTAAACATGGTGCTCAACGCTATATATTATTTCCCAATGATGTATGGCTATCCTATGATGTTTGAGTAGATCCGTTTTGTCGTATGGGTTATTTGATGATCGTGATTGGTTTGAGTTGCATGTTTTTTTATTGGTGATTCCTATGGTGCTCTCCGTGTCGCGCAAGCGTGAGGGATTCCCGCTGTAGGGTTTGCAATATGTTCATGATTTGCTTATGGTGGGTGGCGTGAGTGACAGAAGCACATACCCGAGTAAGTAGGTTGTTTGCGTATGGGATGAATAGGACTTGATACTTTAATGCTATGGTTGGGTTTTACCTTAATGATCTTTAGTAGTTGCGGATGCTTGCTAGAGTTCCAATCATAAGTGCATATGATCCAAGTAGAGAAAGTATGTTAGCTTATGCCTCACCCTCAAATAAAATTGCAATAATGATTACCAGTCTAGTTATCGATTGCCTAGGGACAAATAACTTTCTCGTAACAAAAAGCTCTTTACTAAAACTAAGTTAGTTGTGTCTTTATCTAAACAGCCCCGACTTTTCATTTACGTAATCTTTATTATCTTACAAACCTATCCAACAACACTTACAAAGTACTTCTAGTTTCATACTTGTTCCAGGTAAAGCGAACATCAAGCGTGCGTAGAGTTGTATCGGTGGTCGATAGTGAAGGAAATATGCCCTAGAGGCAATAATAAAGTTATTATTTATTTCCTTATATCATGATAAATGTTTATTATTCATGCTAGAATTGTATTAACTGAAAACATAATACATGTGTGAATACATAGACAAACAATATGTCACTAGTATGCCTCTACTTGACTAGCTCGTTGAATCAAAGATGGTTAAGTTTCCTAGCCATAGACATGAGTTGTCATTTGATTAACGGGATCACATCATTAGAGAATGATGTGATTGACTTGACCCATTCCGTTAGCATAGCACTTGATCGTTTAGTTTGTTGCTATTGCTTTCTTCATGACTTATACATGTTCCTAGACTATGAGATTATGCAACTCCCGTTTACCGGAGGAACACTTTGTGTGCTACCAAACGTCACAATGTAACTGGGTGATTATAAAGGTGCTCTACAGGTGTCTCCGAAGGTACTTGTTGGGTTGGCGTATTTCGAGATTAGGATTTGTCACTCCGATTGTCGGAGAGGTATCTCTGGGCCCTCTCGGTAATGCACATCACTTAAGCCTTGCAAGCACCAGAGTGGTACGGTAATCCTATTCTGGAGTTCATGTTACTTGACCATGACGAACCTACGAACTATGAGGAAGCGATGATGAGCCCAGATTCCGCGAAATGGCTTGAGGCCATGAAATCTGAGATGGGATCCATGTATGAGAACAAAGTGTGGACTTTGGTTGACTTGCCCGTTGATCGGCAAGCAATTGAGATTAAATGGATCTTCAAGAGGAAGACGGACGCTGATAGTAGTGTTACTATCTACAAAGCTAGAATTGTTGCAAAAGGTTTTTGACATGTTCAAGGTGTTGACTACGATGAGAGTTTCTCACTCGTATCTATGCTTAAGTCTATCCGAATCATGTTAGCAATTGCCACATTTTATGAAATCTGGCAAATGGATAAACAAAGGTACATTCCTTAATGGATTTATTAAAGAAGAGTTGTATATGATGCAACAAGAAAGTTTTGTCAATCCTAAAGGTGCTAACAAAATATGCAAGCTCCAGCGATCCATCTATGGACTGGTGCAAGCATCTCGGAGTTGGAATATATGCTTTGATAAGTTGATCAAAGCATATAGTTTTATACAGACTTGTGGTGAAGCCTGTATTTACAAGAAAGTGAGTGGGAGCACTACAACATTTCTGATAAGTATATGTGAATGCCATATTGTTGATCGGAGATAATGTAGAATTATTCTGCAAAGCATAAAGGAGTGTTTGAAAGGAGTTTTTCAAAGAAAGACCTCGGTGAAGTTGCTTACATATTGAGCATCAGATCTATAGAGATAGATCAAGACGCTTGATAAGTTTTTCAATGAGTACATACCTTGACAAGATTTTGAAGTAGTTCAAAATGGAACAGTCAAAGAAAGAGTTCTTGCCTGTGTTACAAGGTGTGAAACTGAGTAAGACTCAAAGCCCGACCACGACAAAAGATAGAAAGAGAATGAAAGTCATTCCCTATACCTTGACCATAGGTTCTATAAAATATGCCATGCTGTGTACCAGATCTATTGTATACCCTACACCGTTTTTTGGCAAGGGGTACAATAGTGATCTAGGATTAGATCACTAGACAACGGTCAAAATTATCCTTAGTGGAATAAGGATATGTTTCTCGATTATGGAGGTGACAAAAAGGTTCGTCGTAAAGGGTTACGTCGATGCAAATTTTGACACTGATCCAGATGACTCTAAATCTCAATCTGGATACATATTGAAAGTGGGAGCAATTAGCTAGAGTAGCTCCATGCAGAGCATTGTTGACATAGAAATTTGCAAAATACTTACGGATCTGAATGTGGCAGACCCGTTGACTAAACTTCTCTCACAAGCAAAACATGATCACACCTTAGTACTCTTTGGGTATTAATCACATAGCGATGTGAACTAGATTATTGACTCTAGTAAACCCTTTGGGTGTTGGTCACATGACGATGTGAACTATGGGTGTTAATCACATGGTGATGTGAACTATTGATGTTAAATCACATGGCGATGTGAACTAGATTATTGACTCTAGTGCAAGTGGGAGACTGAAGGAAATATGCCCTAGAGGCAATAATAAAGTTTTTATTTATTTCCTTATATCATGATAAATGTTTATTATTCATGCTAGAATTGTATTAACCGGAAACATAATACATGTGTGAATACATAGACAAACAGTATGTCACTAGTATGCCTCTACTTGACTAGCTTGTTGAATCAAAGATGGTTAAGTTTCCTAGCCATAGACATGAGTTGTCATTTGATTAACGGGATCACATCATTAGAGAATGATGTGATTGACTTGACCCATTCCGTTAGCATAGCACTTGATCGTTTAGTTTGTTGCTATTGCTTTCTTCATGACTTATACATGTTCCTATGACTATGAGATTATGCAACTCCCCTTTACCGGAGGAACACTTTGTGTGCTACCAAACGTCACAACGTAACTAGGTGATTATAAAGGTGCTCTACAGGTGTCTCCGAAGGTACTTGTTAGGTTGGCGTATTTCGAGATTAGGATTTGTCACTCCGATTGTCGGAGAGGTATCTCTGGGCCCTCTCGGTAATGCACATCACTTAAGCCTTGCAAGAATTGCAACTAATGAGTTAGTTGCGGGATGATGTATTATGGAACGAGTAAAGAGACTTGCCGGTAACAAGATTGAACTAGGTATTGAGATACCGACGATCGAATCTCGGGCAAGTAACATACCGATGACAAAGGGAACAACGTATGTAGTTATGCGGTCTGACCGATAAAGATCTTCGTAGAATATGTGGGAGCCAGTATGAGCATCCAGGTTCCGCTATTGGTTATTGACCGGAGACGTGTCTCGGTCATGTCTACATAGTTCTCGAACCCGTAGGGTCGGCACGCTTAAAGTTCAATGACGGTTATACTATGAGTTTATGTGTTTTGATGTACCGAAGGAGTTTGGAGTCCCGGCTGAGATCGGGGACATGACGAGGAGTCTCGAAATGGTCGAGACGTAAAGATCGATATATTGGACGACTGTATTCGGACATCGGAAAGGTTCCGAGTGATTCGGGTATTTTCAGGAGTATCGGGGAGTTACGGGAATTCGTATTGGGCCTTAATGGGCCATACGGGAAAGGAGAGAAAGGCCTCAAAGGGTGGCCGCACCCCTCCCCATGGGCTGGTCCGAATTGGACTAGGGAGGGGGGCGCCCCCTTCCTTCCTTCTCCTTTTCCCTTCCCTTTCCTTCTCTCCTACTCCTACTACTTGGAAGGGATCCTAGTTCTACTAGCAAAGGGGGAATCTTACTCCCGGTGGGAGTAGGACTCCCCTAGGGCGCGCCATAGAGAGGGTCGGCCCCTCCCCTCCTCCACTCCTTTATATACGTGGCCAGGGGGCACCCCATAGACACAACAATTGATCTCTTGATCTCTTAGCCGTGTGCGGTGCCCCCCTCCACCTCGATCATATCGTAGCGGTGCTTAGGCGAAGCCCTGCGTGGGTAGAACATCAACATCGTCACCACACCGTCGTGCTGACGAAACTCTCCCTCAACACTCAGCTAGATCGGAGTTCGAGGGACGTCATCGAGTTGAACATGTGCAGAAGTCATATGTGCCGTGCGTTCGGTACTTGATCGGTCGGGCCGTGAAGACGTACGACTACATCAACCGCGTTGTGCTAACGCTTCCGCTTTCGGTCTACAAGGGTACGTAGACAACACTCTCCCCTCTCGTTTCTATGCATCACCATGATCTTGCATGTGCATAGGAATTTTTTTTGAAATCACTACGTTCCCCAACAGATAGAACTTGAGGGAATATTTGTTCTGCCTTTAGCTCCTTGTTGGGTTCGACACTCTTACTTATCAAAAACTATTGCGATCCCCTATACTTGTGGGTTATCAGATACTTGTATGGTCATGTGTTTGATCATATCTACTTTAATGCTTGTGGTTGGATGATGATATTATTTATCTCTCGTGTATGATCATTCACTTTGCCTTGGTGATGAGTGCATATTTCATATTCTATCATTTTGAGCGCTCCACCAGGATGTATGTGACATGGAAGAGTAACCCATGATCCTAATTGATTGTGCATTTGCATTCAAAAGCAAATTTTAAATAATGCACAAATTTAGGGGGAGCTCTTACTTATGACATACTTCTCAAAGCGACGATATATTTCACTCTTATTATCATGTGTCGAAGCTTCGATCTATATGTTGTCATCAATAACCAAAAAGGAGAGATTGAAAGTGCAACTAATCCCTAGGTGGTTTTGGTAATTCTTAACAACATATAGCTCATTAAACTAATACTCTTTCAAGATGATCATTTCAGAAAGTTCAATGATAGGCATGGCATGGACTAGAGATGTGGACCCCTCAAAATGCTAAGGACACATATTGGCTCAAGCTCAAGACTCTACACTTTCATTTTAGTGATCCAAGATCACATTGAGTTCATAGGAAAAGCCAATACTATTAAAATGGGATGAGGTGTTGCTTAATGGCTTGCTTGCTCAAAATGCTTAGTGATATGCTCCAAAAGCCCTCAACCACTTTCTCATATCCACATATGTCCCAAACTAAAATTCAAACTCGGCCCCACTGATTTGATCTATCTGGCGCCACCGAGTTCATTTGGCATAGACACTGCCAGAAACCCTAATCAGTTAGGTCTCGCCGATAGGGATCTCGGTCTCACCGAGATGGGATTGCAAACTCTCTGTTTCCCTTCGTAACGTTTCGGTCTAACCGAGATGAGCGATCGGTCCCACCGAGTTCGCAATGCAAACTCTCTGTTTTCTTTTCGTAACGTTTCGGTCTCACCAAAATGAGCGATCGGTCCCACCGAGTTTTCCTGACCAACTCTCTGTTTGCCTATTATAGAAATCGGTCTCACCGAGTTCATGTGATCGGTCTCACTGAGATTATGTTATGCCCTAACCCTAATGAAATCGTTCACACCGAGTTGACATGTCGGTCCCACCGAAAATCCTAACGTTCACATTTTGAACTAATTAGTCTGACCGAGTTTAACTATTCAGTCCCACCGAGTTTGGTAAATTGTGTGTAATGGTTAGATTTTGTGTGGAGGCTATATATACCCCCTCCACCCTTCCTCCATTCATGGAGAGAGCCATCAGAACATGCCTACACTTTCAACATTCATTTTCTAAGAGAGAACCACCCACTCATGTGTTGAGACCAAGATATTCCAATCCAACCACAATAATCTTGATCTCTAGCCTTCCCCAAGTTGCTTTCCACTCAAATCTCTTTCCACAAAATCCAAATCTGTGAGAGAGAGTTGAATGTTGGGGAGACTATCATTTCAAGCACAAGAGTAAGGAGTTCATCATCAACACACCATATATTACCTTTCGGAGAGTGGCATGTCTCCTAGATTGGTTATGTGTCACTTGGGAGCCTCCGTCAAGATTGTGGAGTTGAACCAAAGAGTTTGTAAGGGCAAGGAGATCGCCTACTTTGTGAAGATCTATCCAAGTGAGGAAAGTCTTTCGTGGGCAATGGCCATGGTGGGATAGACAAAGTTGCTTCTTCGTGGACCCTTCGTGGGTGGATCCCTGCGTGGACTTGCGCAACCTTTACCCTTCGTGGGTTGAAGTCTCCATCAACATGGATGTACGATAGCACCACCTATCGAACCACGCCAAAAATCTCCGTGTCTACATTGTGTTTGCTCCCTCCAAACTTCTCCCCTTTACCTTCACATGCAATGATTTACATGCCGCTGCTATACGCTTAGATTTGCATGTGTAGGTTGATTGCTTGACTTGTGATAAGTTGCTAAAATCTGCCAAGACTTAAAATTGGGAAAAGGCTAGATTTTTATTTGGTCAAGTAGTCTAATCACCCCCCTCTAGACATACTTTCGATCCTACAATCTTCATCTTCAACCTCTACAGCAACCCTTGTTGCTCCCATGGTGATCCGGGAGTAGTCCACCTTCGAGGTTTGTGGTAGTAGCCATGTGTCACGTGCCTCGATCTCCCTCTCCCTTATGAATTTCCATCATGATTGTGATCTTGGGCGTCAATGATTAATTGAATTGTATGGTGTACCTCTTGTGATGAGTACCTTGGATTGAATCTTGTTCATGTTATATGCTTGAGCTTAACAAGTTAATGAGATTACATGATGCATGTCAATTATAATCCCTTGAGACGCCCGTGAGACACTGGGGTGACTCATTAGACAAAGACTTGACGACAAGGTCATATGGTGTTTTCGTAGTATAATCCATCGGGCTACCCGACGTGACATTGGGGTAGTGCAAAAGATTATAAGATTTGAAAAAACTTTGAGGTGGTTTGCTTTCCGCACACCTACAAGATCTCTTTTGGAGTTGATAATTTTTTTATGAGGTTATACCATGTTTTTATTGATGTTGTCATGTTTGAGAATAGACAATTAGGCATGTTCTCAACCATTTCAAACCTCGTTTTAGTCACGTTTCCACCTTGTTACCTTCTTATTTTAAAATATTCAAAGAATACAAAAATATTACCGCCATCCATATTACCCTATTTACCATCAAATTTATTAATCTCTTCGGCAAACTAGTGAAACTATATTAGTTGTGTTGTAGACACAAGAGATTTCTCATATATTGTTGCAGGGTTGCTTGGGAGGAGAATATAATCATTCTACACTTGCCCCAGATTGATAAATCTTACGTCATCCACTTAAGGGAAATATGTTGTTATCCTACAAACTCTGTGTTTGAAGATCCAACAAAGTCTACAAGAATATAAGTGTGCAGTAAACACCAAGACACACAATAGTTTTCAACTTTCTATAGATTTGTACAACATGGCAACTTTCTATGACATGTGTTTCAAAGTTTCTTCACTATTTTATATACATGTGTAGACATGTGATACATCTCAATCGTATCTATAGTTTTTGTATGATGCATGCTACTTCGCTACCAATTTCATACACTTTGTGCTTACTTTTTCTCAACTTTTATTGAATTAATATATTAATCCAGTACGCAATGCCAGTTTTCTGTTTTTGTTGTTTTTGGTATTTCCCAAAAGATATCACGAAAAAAGTTCGAGAAAAAAACATACAAAAATGGTATGGAAAATTTTAAGCCGGGAGAAGACCAGAGGGCCACGACACCACCCAAGGGGCTACCGTAGTGCCTAGGCGCCTAGGGTCCAAGGGAGCCTATGGCCTGTAGGCCCATTGGCTGGCCTCCGGTGCCCGATGTCGGTCGCAACGCGTTGTGGTGACGAGATCACTATTTTTCGCTTTAAGCAAGCCTTAACCATACGCATCGCTGAAGGTTCTCCATTACTGGGCTGACCTGTGTCCTGTGTTGCTTCGCTTTAAAAAAGGAAAAAAAATGACCATATGCATCGCTGAAGGTTTTCCTTTACTGGTCCGGCCTGTGTCCTGTGTTACTTCACTTTAAAAAAGGAAAAAAGAAAGACGGAAAACAAGTAATTGAACCCTTGTCTAGAAGGTGACTCACCACGCTCCTTGCCACTCGACTAACACCACATTCATGCTATGGTTGTTAGCCGCGTGCTACTAAAGGGAAAAGAGCTGGTTTTCCTGGGTTTCAATGGGCCTTTTTGTTTTGTTTTGTTTTGTTTCATTTCTTTTTCTTCTCCGTTTTTTCTTTGCATTTTCTTCAGGATTTTTTTCTTTTCTGTTTTATTTTGTTTCTTTTCTTTTTTCTTCTTTCTTTTCCATCCATTTCTGCATTTTATTTTTATTTGGTTATTATGATCTTTTTGCATTATTCTATTTTTATTTGATTTTCTTTTTTCCTCGTCATTTTTGTTTGGTTTCCTTCTCTCTTCTCCATTTTTTCCTTATGTTTGTTTTATTTTCACTCTACATTTTCGTATATGTCAAAACATTTCGTTAATAAGTGATCAATATTATTTTGTATACATGTTCAATATTTTAATACTTATTCAACATTTTTCAAATATATGTTCAAACATTTCAAACACTCATTCAACATTTTTTAATACTTATTCAACATTTTCAAATACTTCTACAACATTTTTAATACTTATTCAATATTTATAAAATACTTGTTCAATATTTTTAATACTTATTCAACATTCTCAAATACTTGTTCAACATTTTTTGAATACTCGTTCAACAATTTTTAATACTTATTCAACATTTGTCCAATACTTGTTCAACATTTTTAATACTTATTCACAAAAATTAAATAGTTGTTCAACATTTTTAAAATACTTCAACATTTTTAACACTTATTTAATGTTTTTAAAATAGTTTTTCAACATTTTTCATATGTTTTTGAAGAGTGTTTTCTGTACATATATGTAGAATAGTTTAAAGTATAAGTATAAAAATAAAGCAGAAAAACGAGAGAGAAAAAAAACAAAAAGACAGCCATGGCCTCCCGCGCGGCTGGGCCGGCCCATCTGGCTCCCCCAAGACGCGAGGCTTCCACTGTGCTCGCTTAAAGCGAGACATAGGGGCGCCTTTGTGGTGACTGCTGGGACTGGCGAGCCTGGCTGTTGCGATCAACAACGGGTGGTGCTGGTATGGTCCACCGGAGATTGGAGCGACGTCGATTATGTTAATGGCGATAGACAGAGACAGGGGCGAAGCTACGTATAGCTACCCGGTGTCATTGGCACCGGATGCAATTTGCACGCACTTATTAGCTTAGTGTGTATGCCATTCAATTGTTTAATATGTAGGCATGTGTTCTTCTATATGGACACCGGGTAATTTTAAGTCTGGATCCGCCCCTGGACAGAGATACCTGATTGGTAATGGAACCGACGGCCATTGGTTTTGTGACTGACCGCGTCAGAGCATGGCTAACAGTATTGCCAAGAAGTGGCTATATGAAGTTGTCATGTGAGCTATTGCCAACTTAATAGTTAATATGTATAGTAGCTAGTACATAGTTACTAAGTAGTACTGTTTTATTTATACATGATTCACTTTACACTCTCACAATGATTTTTAGAGTCTGTGTTGTAGCTGGCTGTTAATCTACAGTTTGTTTCCTTTCTCTCTCCTCTTTTCTCATGTCCAACTAGTAAAAATATAATAGTTTATTCTTTACAATATGCTAATTGCACCTTATTATACTTGCTCTTCTGTTGAAACCCCAATGGTCTGGTATTGGGACAACGTCACCGGGCTATTGCGACCACGACCGTTGCGTCCTACGATGACACACCGACACTTCAATGGGGTGTTACAGGCACAAAATTAAATCGCCCGCAAAATAGCTGCACTATTGCTGACCGGGAGCCTTGCCGCTACGCCACAGCCGCCGCCTTGAAATCCTTCACAAATCCCTCTAAATGGCTCCAAAATCAACAAAAACCTCTAGAATCATCCCTCCAATCTAAAAAATTGTCGCTATTGCCGTGATTGCCCGCTATAGCGACCACTACAGCTTCTAGGAGAGTCTGCTGTGAAATCGTCAATCCCTAATTTTAATTTGGCCACTGGACAACGACAACGACGACGTGGTGACCTCGAAGGAATTTTTTGCCGGTCTGTGTAGGAGGCCGACAGCTTCTACGAGCGCAGAGGGAGAAGCGCATGCGTTGAAGCAGCACCAGAAGGGGATGAAGAGAGAGAGAGATGGAGAGAGATGGAGAGAGAGAGAGAGGGAGAGAGAGAGAGAGATTGTGCGGGGTGGGAGGTCGATCAGACGGCTGGGGCTGACATGATCAGATGGTGTGGGAGGCCACCAATTTAGGCTACTTGTCGGTCAACCGACTCCTAGCATCGCCCACGATCGGTCGCCCGATTGATCGTTTTCCTACGAAGAATCATGGCATCTATATCTATACAGTTACTAAGCTCCCAAGATTTCCACGCTCATGGTGCATCGTGGTTTTTGGGTCGGTTGTGGGCCTATTTATTAGGATGACTTTAGTTGTTGCGTGTATATGGGCCTACTCAATACTGAGTCGTGGTGATTCATGTAGCTTTTTTTTGGACGCGTCAATGTGTGTCTGCTCTCTCGGCGCTCTCCTTCTCGATGGAGCGCTGATGGACCAGGTTGTTAGCCTGCAATTGGGTGTGGCGGTGTGCCGCCAATAACAACCACATATCGATTCCGTGTTTTTTTTCCTTTTTTGTGTTTTTCTTTATAGGTTCTTTGATTTATTTTTATTTTTTGGTTTTCGTGTGTTTTCTCATTTTTTCTTTTGAGATTTTTTATTCATATTTTTTATAAATACATGTCCACTTTATTTAAATATACATTTAACTTTTTTTATACAAGTTCTACATTTTTAAGATACACGTTAAACATTTTTTCAAATACTTGTTTACAGTGTGATGAATGTACACTGTGAACATTTTGTGAACGCACATTAAACATTTTTATTCAAATACTAAGCTCAATGATTTGGAGCCTCCTGGTGCGTCATGGGCCGTCTGGTCTCTATAGGCCCCACTTGTAAGGGGGTGTGTATATAATGTGCCACGCGGTTTTTCCGGTTTTGAGAAGGTTCTAGGAGGTATTTTTTGAGTATTTTTCATTCTTTTCTATGTGTTTCTCTAACTATTTTAATAAATTATAGTCATGTTTTTCATTTCCTTGTTCTTGTTTTGTTCTCTTTTCACATTTTTATTCATGAACGATCCTGCATGCTAACATTTTGTCATTTATGCCACTAGTCATGTCTCACTATTCAGTTTTGTCATTACAAGTTACAACTGCTAAAAATGCCATCGTTCCGTGAAATGCTTGCTCCAAATTTTCATTAGATATCTCAAAACACCATCGTTTTCAAATGCTTGCTCCGATGGCTCTTGCGCTCTATGTGGACATCATGAAGATGCCAACCACATCTTTTTCAACTATTACCTCGCACGCTTTCCTTGGAGTGCGGTTAGGGAGGCGTTTGACCAGATCTGGAATCCCCACCCAGCTTTGGACCTTCGCGCTATTCTTGTCGCTCGTAGGGGCGGTTTCGGTCGTGTTTTATGGAGATGTGTGGAAGCTTTGCTATGGGCCATTTGGACTACACGCAATAAGATGACTATTGAGCACACATTTCCTTCTCACCCGACTGATATTATCTTCAAATGCCACTTGTTCCTTCAGACATGGACGCCGTTGAGGAAACGGCGTTATGCGGATCAGATGACGGAGGCTATGGAGCGGATTCGGTTGATCCAAATTGGTGCCCGCCACTAGCTTACTGTTGGATGTGACCTTCCGGCGTCTTCGTTCGAAAAAAAACACCATCGTTCCATTAGATCGATGTTTGCTCAAAAATGTCATTAGACATTGTTATTGTCAGGTCAAACCCATTGACCATGTTATATAATAAAAATACCCTAGACCTACATGTCAATTCTCTCTATCTCACAATGATAAATGTGCGCCCACTTGTGAGGAGTAAGTAAGTGAATAATTTTAGAGGAAAATAATAATGTTGGTGGGATCAAGTTCGACCCACACTTTATTGTAGTGAGATAGCGGGAGGGCTGACATGTTGGTCCATAACTATCTTGGTCATTATAACATGGTAAACGAGATTTGAGCTCACAGTAATGGTGTTTAGAGGCATTTTTGGGCATGCGTCTGACGAAGCGATGTAATTTTTGAGCAGTTAAAATTCCTCGTGGCAAAACTGAGTAGTGTGACATAACGAGTGGCATAAATGAAAAAAAACCTATATTTAAATTTCATGAACATTATTAAAGTCTTTAGATTTTTTTAGTTTTTGAACTTTTTCAAATTTGAGAACATTGTTTGAGATCCAAAATATTTTAAAATTCATGAACATTTTATTTAAAAATCTGTTGTTTTTAAATTTGCAAAATGTTGGAAAAATAAATTTATGAACATCTTTTGATTTAATCAATTCTTTCCAATTAAATAAATGGTAATAGGTTTTGCTGAGCTAGCATTGGAGTAAATGGAAAGAACGAGTGAGAGTTTGATGGACTGGCCTATAAGTGACTGTTATATCATCAATTTCATCGTTTTACTGTGGAAGAGTAGCTTCCAAGAGGCTCACACTACTAACACTGGCTGACACCAAGTTCAAAACATGAAAGGACACCCATCCACGCACGAACAACACCACTCTCCTCTTAAAACAAATACCATCAGGCCAACAAAATTCGTAAGAAAAACCAGCAGCCCAACACAATATCTAGATGATAAAAGAACGCCAGAACAGAACTAAAACCCAAACCAACACAGATAAACTAGAACAAAATAACTGACTGCAATAACATGCTAAAGAAGAAAAAAGTTAATCCTACAGGTGAAAAACGACGCAGCAAAGCGTGCGACAGCCTCTAGTACTAATTGACATTATAAACGAGGCATACGTCAACCACGCTGCCCTGTCTGGCAATTAATCCCTACTACCTTCGTCCGGATTTGTTGGCCCCCTTCGTATTTTGTGCCCAATTTTCATCGTAGATTTGACTAACAAATTCTAAGTGGTATGTCACAAAACTTATATTGTTGGATTCATATTTGAAAGAGGTTTCCAATGATATTATTTTTAGTTTATATAACTTATTTTTGATAGTTAAATCAAAGGTGAAAGTTTGATCCAAACTAAAAGGGTGACTAATAAACAGGACGGAGGTAGTACCACAGAAGCCCCACTATGGCATGTAGTTGATCAGCGCGCACCATTTTCGGAGCTCATGCTTAATTGCTTCGATCCATGGCATTTAGCGCGCGGCCTGGCTCGTGATCTTTTTAATTGCCCCCGATTTCAGCTATTTGATTCCATATCAGCGTTACCGACCATCCATGCGTGTGCACTATAAATATCCTTCCAACCAAGGTTGAGAGTGGCAGGCTTGCAACACCAGTAGCAGACACCTCACCTGATGAGTTTCCTTTTTATCTTTCATTCACAAGGATGAAGACTGTCAACACGGTGTTCGTGGGTCTTACTCTTTTGGTGCTATCCTCAGGTAATCAACAGTTTAGTATTATGCATGTAATCCGACGTTCTTTTCTGTTGATTTTTCCTAATCCTTGTTCGTTTCTTTCTGAGATCTGCAGGCATGTTGATGCAGGCTTCAGCCGAGCTCTGCAGTGACTCGATAGTTTCGCCAAGTTGTGATGGCAATGGCGTCTCATGTAAGGAGCTATGCAAAAGGTTCATTTACATCGGCAAGGTCACTGCAACATGCGTTCCCCAGGGGTGTAAGTGCACGGTCTGCATACCACATGATTAAGCACGCGTTCGTTTTCCTGTGGTTAGTGGTGAAATAAGGTCTTGTTTTAGACAAGTTGTAATCAGGGCCTCAGGGGCAGCCAGCCCTGAGTCACTACATTACTTGTCACTGCAGAATGTATTGATTTATAAGCCAATGTATTTTGCTTTTTTGATATGCAAAAGGACAGAAAAGTATACCTGCATTTTGCCTTTTCATATTAACTTGGCCAAAGAATTTGTTAGATCACTCGAGATATATGAGCGGAATTAGATAAACTAGATGAGGCCCCACGCGCTGCTGCGGAAACCTTGCTAAAAATGCATGAATAGTTGCTATCAAAACATCTAAAAACTAATAGAATGCAAATGTAAGCTTAAAAGATAAAATGAGAAGTGCCTAAAAAGAGAGGGAAAAAATGTCATTTCTAACAAAATATGAAGGATGAACTCTAATATAAAGAATAACTGATGACTAATTTGCATGAAGTGATGATGTGGTAACATTTGCATGCATACAGTAATGCAAAAATAAATGTAACTTATGGCTTGCATTTATCACATATTTATGTGGCATGGTTGCATGACTAGAAAAAAAATAGATAGTAGGTTCTAACTATTTAAGAATAAAAGACAATAGAAGTTGTGCATTGTGATGCACATAATTCACTCATATTGTGAAATTCACTTCTCAAGCTTATCTAAAAGGTACATGATGGGACAAAGAAAATAAAAATACTTATAAGGTCTAACAATAATAATTTATGACAATATGCATTGCTCCACGCAGTCGCCGGAGGGTCACACCTCCTTCTCTAAACAAAAACAAAGGCAATAGATTGCTCGGCCTAAGTGGTTATAGCTATATAAAAAACTATCAACAACAAAGATAATATACTGTAACATTTATGAGAAAAAGTTGTAACAATTTTGGTTTTGATACCTCCTGCTCTTGGAGTATATATGTTCATGTCGAACACTATGCATATCATTCCTTGTAAACCAAAAGAACATTATTTTGACAATCAAATGAATACCTTTGCTTTTCTTGAAGCGATTTGAATGAATTTCCCATCTCTATTCTTGATCTCTTAGATTATATACGTTCTTGTCAAACAATATGAATAAAGAAAGAGAAGGAAACTCAATGTTGGTGAAACAAAACCTATAAAAAAAGGAACCGACGGATGGGTTCCCGCTCCTCTTGTCGCCGATGAAATCATCGGACGTGGAAGAGGAGGGGGGCCGGTGTGGCAACATCGAGGAGAAAGTTGGCGACAACGGTTAGGGTTGAGAGAGGCTGGGGACAAGACTTTCCTTCTCTTTCTTTACTCTCGATCTCTTCGTAATACATTGAAATGAAAAAGTATACAAGGAATACCCGAACACCTCCAATCGCATTGAGAGATGTAGGAGATGGACAGTCGGGTACCTACAAAGGGAATGTATTGCAGAAGAAAGGATGCTTAGAGATTGGTCAAACATGTCACTTGCTAGGATGTGTATTGGTGAGACTAGGGACAAACTTTCATAGGATTTCTTTTCCATCATCACCACATAGCATTTACCACTTTTTTCTCTCTCGAAAACATACGAGTTTGCGGACTATATATTAAAGAAGAAGTGCAGTGAAGAACCCCTCCACATTGGCGGTTACATTACAAGAACATGATACGTCTCCAACGTATCTATAATTTTTTATTGCTCCATGCTATATTATCTACTATTTTGAATGTTTATGGGCTTTATTATACACTTCTATATCATTTTTGGGACTAACCTATTAAGCGGAGGCCCAACCCAGATTTGTTGTTTTATGCCTATTTCAGTGTTTTGAAGAAAATGAATATCAAACGGAGTCGAAATGGAACGAAATCAACTGGAGAAGTTATTTTTGGAAGGAAACCTACCAGATAGATTTGGACCCTACGTCAGAAGATGAAGGAGGAGCTCACGAGGGTAGGGGGCGCGCCCGCCCCCTGCCTCATGGTCCCCCCTTCGGTCCACTGACGTACTCCTTTCACCCATATATACCCACGTATCCTAAAACTTCCATAACGCACAATAGATCGGGATTTCCGCCCCCAGAAGCCTCCGTAGCCACCGAAAGCCAATCTAGACCCGTTTCGGCACCCTGCCGGAGGGGGAATCCCTCTCCGGTGGCCATCTTCATCATCCCGGTGCTCTCCATGACGAGGAGGGAGTAGTTCTTCCTCGGGGCTGAGGGTATGTATCAATAGCTATGTGTTTGATCTCTCTCTCTCTCTCGTGTTCTTGAGGTGATATGATCTTGATGTATCGCGAGCTTTGCTATTATAGTTGGATCCTATGATGTTTTCTCCCCCCTCTACTCTCTTGTAATGAATTGAGTTTCCCCTTTGAAGTTATCTTATCGGATTGAGTCTTTAAAGATTTGAGAACACTTGATGTATGTCTTGCCGTGGATATCTGTGGTGACAATGGGATATCACGTGATTCACTTGATGTATGTTTTGGTGATCAACTTGCGGGTTCCGCCCATGAACCTATGCATAGGGGTTGGCACACGTTTTCGTCGTGATTTTCCGATAGAAACTTTGGGGCACTCTTTGAGGTTCTATGTGTTGGTTGAATAGATGAATCTGAGATTGTGTGATGCATATCGTATAATCATACCCACGAATACTTGAGGTGACATTGGAGTATCTAGGTGAAATTAGGGTTTTGGTTGATTTGTGTCTTAAGGTGTTATTCTAGTACGAACTCTAGGGCTGTTTGTGACACTTATAGGAATAGCCCAACGGATTGATTGGAAAGAATAACTTTGAGGTGGTTTCGTACCCTACCATAATCTCTTCGTTCGTTCTCCGCTATTAGTGACTTTGGAGTGACTCTTTGTTGCATGTTGAGGGATAGTTATGTGATCCAATTATGTTAGTATTGTTGAGGGAACTTACACTAGCGAAAGTATGAACCCTAGGCCTTGTTTCCACGCATTGCAATACCGTTTACGCTCACTTTTATCACTTGCTACCTTGCTATTTTTATAATTTCAAATTACAAATACCTTTATCTACTATCCATATACCACTTGTATCACCATCTCTTCGCTGAACTAGTGCACCTATACAATTTACCATTGTATTGGGTGTGTTGGGGACACAAAAGACTCTTTGTTATTTGGTTGCAGGGTTGCTTGAGAGGGACCATCTTCATCCTACGCCTCCTACGGATTGATAAACCTTAGGTCATCCACTTGAGGGAAATTTGCTACTGTCCTATAAACCTCTGCACTTGGAGGCCCAACAACGTCTACAAGAAGAAGGTTGTGTAGTAGACATCAAGCTCTTTTTTGGCGCCGTTGCCGGGGAGGTGAGTGCTTGAAGGTATATCTTTAGATCTTGCAATCGAGTCTTTTAGTTTCTTTCTTTATCACCAGTTTAGTTTATAAAAGAAAACTATAAAAAATGGAATTGAGTTTGTCTCATACGCTTCACCTTTTTAATATTTTTTGTGAGTATGATGGAAAGGATAATTGTGCTCAAGTGCTAGAAGAAGAAATCTATAAAATGTTTGGCACTAAATCTTTGAATGATGAGCATGATTGCAACGTCGTTAGTATAAATTCCTTGAATATCCATGATGCTAATGATATGCAAAGCCACAAGCTTGGGGAAGCTATGTTTGATGAAGATGATATTTTTTGTCCCCCAAGTTTTGATGAGCAAATTTATTATGATGAGAGCATGCCCCCTATTTATGATGATTATTGTGATGACTTGTATGCTATAAAGAATAATGATATCCATGAAACTTGTCATCATGATTTTAGTTTTCAATTGGATTATGCCTCACATGATAGTTACTTTGTTGAGTTTGCTCCCACTACTATTAATGAGAAGAATTTTGCTTGTGTGGAGAGTAATAAAATTTCTATGCTTATAGATCATGAAAAGAATGCTTTAGGTGCTGGTTATATTGTTGAATTCATTCATGATGCTACTGAAAATTATTATGAGGGAGGAATATATGCTTGTAGGAGTTGCAATAATATCAAGTTTCCTCAGTATGTGCTTAAAGTTTTGAAATTATGCTTGTTTTACCTTCCTATGCAAGTTGATTCTTATTCCCACAAGTTGTTTGCTCACAAAATCCCTATGCATAGGAAGAGGGTTAGACTTAAATGTGCTTGTCATATGCTTCATGATGCTCTTGTTATGTTTCAATTCTTATCTTTTATGTGAGCATCATTGAAATCATCATGCCTAGCTAGGGGCATTAAACGATAGCGCTTGTTAGGAGGCAACCCAATTTTATTTTTGTTCCTTACTTTTTGTTCCTGTTTAGTAATAAATAATTCATCTAGCCTCTGTTTAGATGTGGTTATATGCTTTTAATTAGTGTTTGTGTCAAGTAGAACCTTTGGAAAGACTTGCGGAAAGTCTTGTTGATCATGCTGTAAAAAACAGAAACTTTAGCGCTCACGAGAATTGCTGCCATCTTTATTTGGAGAGTGCTATTTAGTTAATTATTTTTGCAGATGATTAATATATAAATTCCTAAGGTCCAGCAATTTATTTGAGAATTCTATGTGCTCCAGAAGTATACGTTTAATTCAGATTACTACAGACTGTTATGTTTTTGACAGATTCTGTTTTTCATTTGTTGTTTACTTATTTTGATGAATCTACGGCTAGTAAAATAGTTTATAAACCATAGAGAAGTTAGAATACATTAGGTTTAACACCAATATAAATAGAGAATGAGTTCATTACAGTACCTTGAAGTGGTGTTTTGCTTTCTTATACTAACGGAGCTTACGAGTTTTCTGTTAAGTTTTGTGTTGTGAAGTTTTCAAGTTTTGGGTAAGGATTCGATGGACTATGGAATAAGGAGTGGAAAGAGCCTAAGCTTGGGGGTGCCCAAGGCACCCCAAGGAAATATTCAAGGACAACCAAGAGCCTAAGCTTGGGGATGCCCCGGAAGGCATCCCCTCTTTCGTCTTCGTCCATCGGTAACTTTACTTGGAGCTATATTTTTATTCACCACATGATATGTGTTTTGATTGGAGCGTCAATTTATTTTGTTAGGATTTGCTTGCTATTATTTAAAACAATATTTTGCATCTTTTATTTCAATAAAAGTGGCATTGATAGCCTTTACTATGCCTATTTTAGAAGTCCACATGTTGCTGTTTGAAAACAGAAAGTTTACCGCTGTTGAAATAATTCCCTAGAAAAGTCAGAATGTGATAAAATATTGAAACCTTTTGCATATTAAGCTCTGATAAATTTACTACAGTGGGAATTTTATTTCATAATTTTTGGAGCTAGGGAAGTATTGATGTTGCAGCATTCTTTACAGACTATCCTGTTTAGGCAGATTGCTGTTATGTTTGCATTGTTGCATATGTTTGCTTCTTTAATGATTCTATTTGAAGATAGGAATATTAAATATGCAGAGGCATTTAGTATGCAATGTATAATAATAATTTTAGTGATTTGCTACAGTAGAGTATGATAAGGTTTTGGCAATGGTTTATACTAGCTTATCTCACGAGTCCTTGTTGAGTTTTGTGTGAATGAAGCTTTTGAGATTTAGGGAGATCGTGATATGAGAGGAATTAAGGAGACACAAAAGCTCAAGCTTGGGGATGCCTAAGGCACCCCAAGATAATATTTCAAGAAGTCTCAAGCGTCTAAGCTTGGGGATGCCCCGGTTGGCATCCCGCCTTTCTTCTCCAACAACTATCGGTTAGTTTCGGTTGATCCTAAGTTTTCGCTTCTTCACATGATGTTTGCCATTCTTAGAATGTCATTTTATTTTGCTTTGCTTGCTATTTGAATAAAATACCAAGATCTTAAATTATTAAATGTTAGAGAGTCTTCACATAGTTGCATAATTATTCGACTACTCATTGATCTTCACTTATATCTTCCGGAGTAGTTTGTTGTTGCTCTAGTGCTTCAGTTATATCTTTTTAGAGCATGACGGTTGTTTTATTTTGAAAAAATAGATGAACTCTCATGCTTCACTTAGATTATTTTGAGAGTCTTAAATAGCATGGTAATTTGCTTAAAATCCTAATATGCTAGGTATACAAGATTAATAATAAAATTCTCTTATGAGTGTGTTGAATACTAAGAGAAGTTTGATACTTGATGATTGTTTTGAGATATGAGGATGGTAATATTAGAGTCATGCTAGTTGAGTAGTTGTGAATTTGAGAAATACTTGTGTTGAAGTTTGTGATTCCCGTAGCATGCACGTATGGTGAACCGTTATGTGATGAAGTCAGAGCATGATTTATTTATTGATTGCCTTCCTTATGGGTGGCGGTCGGGGACGAGCGATGGTCTTTTCCTATCAATCTATCCCCCTAGGAGCATGCACGTAGTACTTTTTTTCGATAACTAATAGATTTTTGCAATAAGTATGTGAGTTCTTTATGACTAATGTTGAGTCCATGGATTATACGCACTCTCACGCTTCCACCATTGCTAGCCTCTCTAGTACCGCGCAAATTTCGCCGGTACCATAAACCCACCATATACCTTCCTCAAAACAGTCACCATACCTACCTATTATTGGCATTTCCATAGCCATTCCGAGATATATTGCCATGCAACTTTCCACTGTTCCGTTTATTATGACACGCTCCATCATTGTCATATTGCTTTGCATGATCATGTAGTTGACATCGTATTTGCGGCAAAGCCACCGTTCATAATTCTTTCATACATGTCACTCATGCATCATTGCACATCCCGGTACACCGCCGGAGGCATTCATATAGAGTCATATCTTGTTCTAAGTATCTAGTTGTAAATCTTGAGTTGTAAGAAAAATAAAAGTGTGATGATTATCATTATTAGAGCATTGTCCCAGTGAGGAAAGGATGATGGAGACTATGATTTCCCCACAAGTCGGGATGAGACTCCGGACGAAAATAAAAAACAAAAGAGGCCAAAGAAGCCCAAATAAAAAAAGAGAAAGAAAAGAGGCCATAAAAAGGAGAAAAGGCCCAAATAAAAAAATAAAAATGAGAGAAAAAGAGAGAAGGGACAATGCTACTATCCTTTTACCACACTTGTGCTTCAAAGTAGCACCTTGATCTTCATAGTAGAGAGTCTCTCATGTTATCACTTTCATATACTAGTGGGAATATTTCATTATAGAACTTGGCTTGTATATTCCAATGATGGGCTTCCTCAAAATGCCCTAGGTCTTCGTGAGCAAGCGAGTTGGATGCACACCCGTTAGTTTCTTTTTGAGCTTTCATACATTTATAGCTCTAGTGCATCCGTTGCATGGCAATCCCTACTCACTCACATTGATATCTGTTGATGGGCATCTCCATAGCCCATTGATACGCCTAGTTGATGTGAGACTATCTTCTCCCTTTTTGTCTTCTCCACAACCATCATTCTATTCCACCTATAGTGGTATATCTATGGCTCACGCTCATGTATTGCGTGAAGATTGAAAAAGTTTGAGAACATCAAAAGTATGAAACAATTGCTTGGCTTGTCATCGGGGTTGTGCATGATTTAAATATTTTGTGTGGTGAAGATAGAGCATAGCCAGACTATATGATTTTGTAGGGATAGCTTTCTTTGGCCATGTTATTTTGAGAAGACATGATTACTTAGTTGGTATGCTTGAAGTATTATCATTTTTATGTCAATATGAACTTTTGTCTTGAATCTTTTGAATCTAAATATTCATACCACAATTAAGAAGAATTACATTGAAATTATGCCAAGTAGCACTCCGCATCAAAAACTCTGTTTTTATCATTTACCTACTCGAGGACGAACAAGAATTAAGCTTGGGGATGCTGATACGTCTCCAACGTATCTATAATTTTTGATTGCTCCATGCTATATTATCTACTGTTTTGAATGTTTATGGGCTTTATTATACACTTTTATATCATTTTTGGGACTAACCTATTAACCGGAGGCCTAGCCCAGATTTGCTGTTTTATGCCTATTTTAGTGTTTCGAAGAAAAGGAATATCAAACGGAGTCGAAACAGAACGAAATCAACTGGAGAAGTTATTTTTGGAAGGAAACCTACCGGATAGACTTGGACCCTACGTCAGAAGATGAAGCAGGAGCTCATGAGGGTAGGGGGCGTGCCCACCCCCTGGGGCGCGCCCCCTGCCTCGTGGCCCCCTCTTCGGTCCACCGACGTACTCCTTTCACCCATATATACCCACGTATCCTAAAACTTCCAGAACACACAATAGATCGGGAGTTCCGCCGCCAGAAGCCTCCGTAGCCACTGAAAGCCAATCTAGACCCGTTCCGGCACCCTGCCGGAGGGGGAATCCCTCTCCGATGGCCATCTTCATCATCCCGGTGCTCTCCATGACGAGGAGGGAGTAGTTATCCCTCGGGGCTGAGGGTATGTACCGGTAGCTATGTGTTGGATCTCTCTCTCTCTCTCGTGTTCTTGAGGTGATACGATCTTGATGTATCGTGAGCTTTGCTATTATAGTTGGATCCTATGATGTTTTCTCTCCCCTCTACTCTCTTGTAATGAATTGAGTTTCCCCTTTGAAGTTATCTTATCGGATTGAGTCTTTAAAGATTTGAGAACACTTGATGTATGTCTTGCCGTGGATATCTTGTTGGGGAACATAGTAATTTCAAAAAAAATCCTACGCACACGCAAGATCATGGTGATGCATAGCAACGAGAGGGGAGAGTGTTGTCTACGTACCCTCGTAGACCAGCAACGGAAGCGTTGACACAACATAGAGGAAGTAGTCGTACGTGTTCCGGATCCGACCGATCCAAGTACCGAACGTACGGCACCTCCGAGTTCTGCACACGTTCAACTCGATGACGTCCCTCGAGCTCTGATCCAGCAAAGTGTTGAGGGAGAGTTTCATCAGCACAACGGCGTGATGATGGTGATGATGTTCTACCGACGCAGGGCTTTGCCTAAGCACCGCTACGATATGACCGAGGTGGAATATGGTGGAAGGGGGCACCGCACACGGCTAAGGAACGATCACGAAGATCAACTTGTGTGTCATGGGGTGCCCCCTTGCCCCGTATATAAAGGAGGGAGAGGGGGAGGTGCGGCCGGCCCAAGGGGTGTGCCTGGAGGAGTCCTACTCCCACCGGGAGTAGGACTCCCCCCTCTTGCCTTGTTGGAAAAGGAAGGGGGAAGGGAGAAAGAGGAAAGGGGGGCGCCGCCCCCCCTTCCTTGTCCTATTCGGACTAGGGGGGAGGGGGCGCGCGGCCTGCCCTGGCCGGCCCTCCTCTTCTCCCTTAGGGCCCATGTAGGCCCAATAACCCCCGGTGGGGTTCCGGTAACCCCCCGGTACTCCGGTAAAATTCCGATTTCACCCGGAACATTTCCGATATCCAAATATAGGCTTCCAATATATCAATATTTATGTCTCGACCATTTCGAGACTCCTCGTCATGTCCGTGATCACATCCGGGACACCGAACAACCTTCGTTACATCAAAACACAAAAACCCTAATTACGATCGTCACCGAACATTAAGCGTGCGGACCCTACGGGTTCGAGAACTATGTAGACATGACCGAGACACGTCTCCGGTCAATAACCAATAGTGAAACCTGGATGCTCATATTGGCTCCCACATATTCTACAAAGATCTTTATCGGTCAGACCGCATAACAATATACGTTGTTCCTTTGTCATCGGTATATTACTTGCCCGAGATTCGATCGTCGGTATCTCAATACCTAGTTCAATCTCGTTACCGGCAAGTCTCTTTACTCGTTCTGTAATACATCATCCCACAACTAACTTATTAGTTGCAATGCTTGCAAGGCTTGAGTGATGTGCATTACCGAGAGGGCCCAGAGATACCTCTCCGACAATCGGAGTGACAAATCCTAATCTCGAAATACGCCAACCCAACAAATACCTTCGGAGACACCTGTAGAGCACCTTTATAATCACCCAGTTACGTTGTGACGTTTGGTAGCACACAAAGTGTTCCTCCGGTAAACGGGAGTTGCATAATCTCATAGTCATAGGAACATATATAAGTTATGAAGAAAGCAATAGCAACAAACTAAACGATCAAGTGCTAAGCTAATGGAATGGGTCAAGTCAATCACATCATTCTCCTAATGATGTGATCCCGTTAACCAAATAACAACTCATGTCTATGGTTAGGAAACATAACCATCTTTGATCAACGAGCTAGTCAAGTAGAGGCATACTAGTGACACTCTGTTTGTCTATGTATTCACACATGTATTATGTTTCCGGTTAATACAATTCTAGCATGAATAATAAACATTTATCATGATACAAGGAAATAAATAATAACTTTATTATTGCCTCTAGGGCATATTTCCTTCAGTCTCCCACTTGCACTAGAGTCAATAATCTAGATTACACAGTAATGATTCTAACACCCATGGAGCCTTGGTGCTGATCATGTTTTGCTCGTGGAAGAGGCTTAGTCAGCGGGTCTGCAACATTCAGATCCGTATGTATCTTGCAAATTTCTATGTCTCCCACTTGGACTAAATCCCGAATGGAATTGAAGCGTCTCTTGATGTGCTTGGTTCTCTTGTGAAATCTGGATTCCTTTGCCAAGGCAATTGCACCAGTATTGTCACAAAAGATTTTCATTGGACCCGATGCACTAGGTATGACACCTAGATCGGATATGAACTCCTTCATCCAGACTCCTTCATTTGCTGCTTCCGAAGCAGCTATGTACTCCGCTTCACATGTAGATCCCGCCACGACGCTTTGTTTAGAACTGCACCAACTGACAGCTCCACCGTTTAATGTAAACACGTATCCGGTTTGCGATTTAGAATCGTCCGGATCAGTGTCAAAGCTTGCATCAACGTAACCATTTACGATGAGCTCTTTGTCACCTCCATATACGAGAAACATATCCTTAGTTCTTTTCAGGTACTTCAGGATGTTCTTGACCGCTGTCCAGTGATCCACTCCTGGATTACTTTGGTACCTCCCTGCTAGACTTATAGCAAGGCACACATCAGGTCTGGTACACAGCATTGCATACATGATAGAGCCTATGGCTGAAGCATAGGGAACATCTTTCATTTTCTCTCTATCTTCTGCAGTGGTCGGACATTGAGTCTTACTCAACTTCACACCTTGTAACACAGGCAAGAACCCTTTCTTTGCTTGATCCATTTTGAACTTCTTCAAAACTTTGTCAAGGTATGTGCTTTGTGAAAGTCCAATTAAGCGTCTTGATCTATCTCTATAGATCTTAATGCCCAATATGTAAGCAGCTTCACCGAGGTCTTTCATTGAAAAACTCTTATTCAAGTATCCCTTTATGCTATCCAGAAATTCTATATTATTTCCAATCAATAATATGTCATCCACATATAATATCAGAAATGCTACAGAGCTCCCACTCACTTTCTTGTAAATACAGGCTTCTCCAAAAGTCTGTATAAAACCAAATGCTTTGATCACACTATCAAAGCGTTTATTCCAACTCCGAGAGGCTTGCACCAGTCCATAAATGGATCGCTGGAGCTTGCACACTTTGTTAGCTCCCTTTGGATCGACAAAACCTTCTGGTTGCATCATATACAACTCTTCTTCCAGAAATCCATTCAGGAATGCAGTTTTGACATCCATTTGCCAAATTTCATAATCATAAAATGCGGCAATTGCTAACATGATTCGGACAGACTTAAGCATCGCTACGGGTGAGAAGGTCTCATCGTAGTCAATCCCTTGAACTTGTCGAAAAACCTTTCGCAACAAGTCGAGCTTTGTAGACAGTAACATTACCGTCAGCGTCAGTCTTCTTCTTGAAGATCCATTTATTCTCAATTGCTTGCCGATCAACGGGCAAGTCAACCAAAGTCCACACTTTGTTCTCATACATGGATCCCATCTCAGATTTCATGGCTTCTAGCCATTTTGCGGAATCTGGGCTCACCATCGCTTCTTCATAGTTCGTAGGTTCATCATGATCTAGTAGCATGACTTCCAGAACAGGATTACCGTACCACTCTGGTGCGGATCTTACTCTGGTTGATCTACGAGGTTCGGTAGTAACTTGATCTGAAGTTTCATGATCATTATCATTAGCTTCCTCACTAATTGGTGTAGGTGTCACAGAAACCGGTTTCTGTGATGTACTACTTTCCAATAAGGGAGCAGGTACAGTTACCTCATCAAGTTCTACTTTTCTCCCACTCACTTCTTTCGAGAGAAACTCCTTCTCTAGAAAAACTCTGAATTTAGCAACAAAAGTCTTGCCTTCGGATCTGTGATAGAAGGTGTACCCAACAGTCTCCTTTGGGTATCCTATGAAGACACATTTCTCCGATTTGGGTTCGAGCTTATCAGGTTGAAGCTTTTTCACATAAGCATCGCAGCCCCAAACTTTCAGAAACGACAACTTTGGTTTCTTGCCAAACCACAGTTCATAAGGCGTCGTCTCAACGGATTTCGATGGTGTCCTATTTAACGTGAATGCAGCCGTCTCTAAAGCATAACCCCAAAACGATAGCGGTAAATCAGTAAGAGACATCATAGATCGCACCATATCTAATAAAGTACGATTACGACGTTCGGACACACCATTACGCTGTGGTGTTCCGGGTGGCGTGAGTTGCGAAACTATTCCGCATTGTTTCAAATGTAGACCAAACTCGTAACTCAAATATTCTCCTCCACGATCAGATCGTAGAAACTTTATTTTCTTGTTACGATGATTTTCAACTTCACTCTGAAATTCTTTGAACTTTTCAAATGTTTCAGACTTATGTTTCATTAAGTAGATATACCCATATCTGCTTAAATCATCTGTGAAGGTGAGAAAATAACGATATCCGCCACGAGCCTCAACATTCATTGGACCACATACATCTGTATGTATGATTTCCAACAAATCCGTTGCTCTCTCCATAGTACCGGAGAACGGCGTTTTAGTCATCTTACCCATGAGCACAGTTCGCAAGTACCAAGTGATTCATAATCAAGTGGTTCCAAAAGTCCATCAGTATGGAGTTTCTTCATGCGCTTTACACCGATATGACCTAAATGGCAGTGCCACAAATAAGTTGCACTATCATTATCAACTCTGCATCTTTTGATTTCAACATTATGAATATGTGTATCACTACTATCGAGATTCATCAAAAATAGACCACTCTTCAAGGGTGCATGACCATAAAAGATATTACTCATATAAATAGAACAACCATTATTCTCTGATTTAAATGAATAACCGTCTCGCATCAAACAAGATCCAGATATAATGTTCATGCTCAACGCTGGCACCAAATAACAATTATTTAGGTCTAATACTAATCCCGAAGGTAGATGTAGAGGTAGCGTGCCGACCGCGATCACATCGACTTTGGAACCATTTCCCACGCGCATCGTCACCTCGTCCTTAGCCAATCTTCGCTTAATCCGTAGCCCCTGTTTCGAGTTGCAAATGTTAGCAACAGAACTAGTATCAAATACCCAGGTGCTACTGCGAGCATTAGTAAGGTACACATCAATAACATGTATATCACATATACCTTTGTTCACTTTGCCATCCTTCTTATCCGCCAAATACTTGGGGCAGTTCCGCTTCCAGTGACCAGTCTGCTTGCAGTAGAAGCACTCAGTCTCACGCTTAGGTCCAGACTTGGGTTTCTTCTCCTGAGAAGCAACTTGTTTGCTGTTCTTCTTGAAGTTCCCTTTCTTCTTCCCTTTGCCCTTTTTCTTGAAACTGGTGGTCTTATTGACCATCAACACTTGATGCTCCTTCTTGATTTCTACCTCCGCGGCTTTTAGCATCGCGAAGAGCTCAGGAATAGTCTTATTCATCCCTTGCATATTATAGTTCATCATGAAGCTTTTGTAGCTTGGTGGCAGTGATTGAAGAACTCTGTCAATGACACTATCAACAGGAAGATTAACCCCCAGTTGAGTCAAGTGATTATGATACCCAGACATTTTGAGTATATGTTCACTGACAGAACTATTCTCCTCCATCTTGCAGCTATAGAACTTATTGGAGACTTCATATCTCTCAATCCGGGCATTTTCTTGAAATATTAACTTCAACTCCTGGAACATCTCATATGCTCCATGACGTTCAAAACGTCGTTGAAGACCCGGTTCTAAGCCGTAAAGCATGGCACACTAAACTATCAAGTAGTCATCAGCTTTGCTCTGCCAGACGTTCATAACATTTGGTGTTGCTCCTGCAGTAGGCTTGGCACTTAGCGGTGCTTCCAGGACGTAATTCTTCTGTGCAGCAATGAGGATAATCCTCAAGTTACAGACCCAGTCCGTGTAATTGCTACTATCATCTTTCAACTTTGCTTTCTCAAGGAACGCATTAAAATTCAACGAAACAACAGCACGAGCCATCTATCTACAATCAAAGATAGACAAGCAAGATACTATCAGGTACTAAGTTCATGATAAATTTAAGTTCAATTAATCATATTACTTAAGAACTCCCACTTAGAAAGATATCCCTCTAATCCTCTAAGTGATCACGTGATCCAAATCAACTAAACCATGTCCGATCATCACGTGAGATGGAGTAGTATCAATGGTGAACATCAATATGTTGATCATGTCTACTATATGATTCACGCTCGACCTTTCGGTCTCCGGGTTCCGAGGACATATATGTTATATGCTAGGCTCGTCAAGTTTAACCTGAGTATTCCGCGTGTGCAACTGTTTTGCACCCGTTGTATTTGAACGTAGAGCCTATCACACCCGATCATCACGTGGTGTCTCAGCACAAAGAACTTTCGCAATGGTGCATACTCAGGGAGAACACTTATACTTTGATAATTTAGTGAGGGATCATCTTATAATGCTACCGTCAATCAAAGCAAGATAAGATGCATAAAAGATAAACATCACATTCAATCAATATAAGTGATATGATATGGCCATCATCATCTTGTACTTGTGATCTCCATCTCCGGAGTACCGTCATGATCACCATCGTCACCAGCACGACACCTTGATCTCCATCGTAGCATCATTGTCGTCCTGCCAATCTTATGCTTCCACGACTATCACTACCGCTTAGTGATAAAGTAAAGCATTACAGCGCGATTGTACTGCATACAATAAAGCGACAACCATATGGCCCCTGCCAGTTGCCGATAACTTGGTTACAAAACATGATCATCTCATACAATAAAATTTAGCATCATGTCTTGACCATATCACATCACAACATGCCGTGCAAAAACAAGTTAGACGTCCTCTACTTTGTTGTTGCAAGTTTTACGTTGCTGCTACGGGCTTAGCAAGAACCGTTCTTACCTACGCATCAAAACCACAACGATAGTTTGTCAAGTTGGTGTTGTTTTAACCTTCGCAAGGACCGGGCGTAGTCACACTTGGTTTAACTAAAGTTGGAGAAACTGACACCCGCCAGCCACCTGTGTGCAAAGCACGTCAGTAGAACCAGTCTCGCGTAAGCGTACGCGTAATGTCGGTCCGGGCCGCTTCATCCAACAATACCGCCGAAACAAAGTATGACATGCTGGTAAGCAGTATGACTTATATCGTCCACAACTCACTTGTGTTCTACTCGTGCATAACATCAACGCATAAAACCTAGGCTCGGATGCCACTGTTGGGGAACATAGTAATTTCAAAAAAAATTCTACGCACACGCAAGATCATGGTGATGCATAGCAACGAGAGGGGAGAGTGTTGTCTACGTACCCTCGTAGACCGGCAACGGAAGCGTTGACACAACGTAGAGGAAGTAGTCGTACGTCTTCCCGATCCAAGTACCGAACGTACGGCACCTCCGAGTTTTGCACACATTCAACTCGGTGACGTCTCTCGAGCTCCGATCCAGCAAAGTGTTGAGGGAGAGTTTCGTCAGCACGACGGCGTGATGATGGTGATGATGTTCTACTGACGCAGGGCTTCGACTAAGCACTGCTAGAGGTGGAATATGGTGGAAGGGGGCACCGCACACGGCTAAGGAACGATCACGAAGATCAACTTGTGTGTCCTGGGGTGCCCCCTTGCCCCCGTATATAAAGGAGGGAGAGGGGGAGGTGCGGCCGGCCCAAGGGGTGCGCCTGGAGGAGTCCTACTCCCACCGGGAGTAGGACTCCCCCCTCTTGCCTTGTTGGAAAAGGAAGGGGAAGGGAGAAAGAGGAAGGGGGCGCCGCCCCCCTTCCTTGTCCTATTCGGACTAGGGGGGAGGGGGCGTGCGGCCTGCCCTGGCCGGCCCTCCTCTTCTCCCTTAGGGCCCATGTAGGCCCGATAACCCCCCCCCCCCCGGGGGGGGGGGGGTTCCGGTAACCTCCCGGTACTCCGGTAAAATCCCGATTTCACCCGGAACATTTCCGATATCCAAATATAGGCTTCCAATATATCAATCTTTATGTCTCGACCATTTCGGGACTCCTCGTCATGTCCGTGATCACATCCGGGAAACCGACAACCTTCGGTACATCAAAACACAAAAACCCTAATTACGATCGTCACCGAACTTTAAGCGTGCGGACCCTACGGGTTCGAGAACTATGTAGACATGACCGAGACATGTCTCCGGTCAATAACCAATAGCGGAACGTGGATGCTCATATTGGCTCCTACATATTCTACAAAGATCTTTATCGGTCAGACCGCATAACAATATACGTTGTTCCTTTTGTCATCGATATGTTACTTGCCCGAGATTCGATCGTCGGTATCTCAATACCTAGTTCAATCTCGTTACCGGCAAGTCTCTTTACTCGTTCCGTAATACATCATCCCGCAACTAACTTATTGGTTGCAATGCTTGCAAGGCTTGAGTGATGTGCATTATCGAGAGGGCCCAGAGATACCTCTCCGATAATCGGAGTGAAAAATCCTAATCTCGAAATATACCAACCCAACAAATACCTTCGGAGACACCTGTAGAGCTCCTTTATAATCACCCAGTTACGTTGTGACGTTTGGTAGCACACAAAGTGTTCCTCCGGTAAACGGGAGTTGCATAATCTCATAGTCATAGGAACATATATAAGTTATGAAGAAAGCAATAGCAACAAACTAAACGATCAAGTGCTAAGATAATGAAATGGGTCAAGTCAATCACATCATTCTCCTAATGATGTGATCCCGTTAACCAAATAACAACTCATGTCTATGGTTAGGAAACATAACCATCTTTGATCAACGAGCTAGTCAAGTAGAGGCATACTAGTGATACTCTGTTTGTCTATGTATTCACACATGTATTATGTTTCCGGTTAATAAAATTCTAGCATGAATAATAAACATTTATCATGATACAAGGAAATAAGTAATAACTTTATTATTGTCTCTAGGGCATATTTCTTTCATATCAGTGGTGACAATGGGATATCACGTGATTCACTTGATGTATGTTTTGGTGATCAACTTGTGGGTTCCGCCCATGAACCTATGCATAGGGGTTGGCACACGTTTTCGTCATGATTCTCCGGTAGAAACTTTGGGGCACTCTTTGAGGTTCTATGTGTTGGTTGAATAGATGAATCTGAGATTGTGTGATGCATATCGTATAATCATACCCACGGATACTTGAGGTGACATTGTAGTATCTAGGTGACATTAGGGTTTTGGTTGATTTGTGTCTTAAGGTGTTATTCTAGTACGCACTCTAGGGCTGTTTGTGACACTTATAGGAATAGCCCAATGGATTGATTGGAAAAAATAACTTTGAGGTGGTTTCGTACCCTACCATAATCTTTCGTTCGTTCTCCGCTATTAGTGACTTTGGAGTGACTCTTTGTTGCATGTTGAGGGATAGTTATGTGATCCAATTATGTTAGTATTGTCGAGGGAACTTACACTAGCGAAAGTATGAACCCTAGGCCTTGTTTCCACACATTGCAATACCGTTTACGCTCATTTTTGTTA
Source organism: Triticum aestivum (assembly GCF_018294505.1). Lineage (NCBI taxonomy): Eukaryota > Viridiplantae > Streptophyta > Magnoliopsida > Poales > Poaceae > Triticum > Triticum aestivum. The sequence continues at coordinate 201,563,662 of NC_057812.1, forward strand.
TTAGTTACCTTGCTGTTTTTATATTTTGAGATTACAAAAACCTTTATCTACTATCCATATTGCACTTGTACCACCATCTCTTCGCCGAACTAGTGCACCTATACAATTTACCATTGTATTGGGTGTGTTGGGGACACAAGAGACTCTTTGTTATTTGGTTGCAGGGTTGCTTGAGAGAGCCCATCTTCATCCTACGCCTCCTACGGATTGATAAACCTTAGGTCATCCACTTGAGGGAAATTTGCTACTGTCCTACAAACCTCTGCACTTGGAGGCCCAACAATGTCTACAAGAAGAAGGTTGTGTAGTGGACATCAGAACACAACCCCAGCTCCACCGCTAAGCCACAATGCTAACTATTCCCCCTCATGCCCAACGACAATCTCCCTAGAAAGGCGTCCACATTTCCCTTAAGGAGGCTCGCATCCTTCCACACTCTCCCCTCAACCTCTAAACGATTAATTATATATCGAGTCGAGGGGGTAGCATTGTCGAAGACAATTCCGTTTTGGTGTTTCCATAGCTCCCACGATACAAGAACCACAACCGCTCGAGTGACCTTCTTACCTAGGTTGGTCCCATCCTTATGAATGCACCATTCCCTTAGTGTTGATCCACTGGTGGGTATCCAAGATTGCTTGTCCAAAGCGAGGCACACACGATTCCACACCTCACGCGCAAAGACACACTAGTAGAATCTGGTAAATCGTCTCGTCCTCTTGGTCACAGAAAGGGCATTTTCCGTAGTTATCCAAGCCGCTTCTCGTGAGTCTGTCCGAGGTCCAACACCTATTCCGGAGGGCCAGCCAAGTGAAGAACTTGCATCTTAGGGGAGCTTTCGATTGCCATGTGAACTCAACGGCTGGCGTTATCCCTCTGCCCCAGAACCACGCTGCATATGCCTATCGTGTGGTGAACCATCCACTCTTGTCCCAAGCCCATCGGTAGGAGTCCACCTCATCTGGGTCAAGCTGGATCTCAGCAAGTTGAACCCAAAGTCTCAAGTATTCGTCCAACATTTCATTGGTGATCTCTGTCCAATGTCGAGAACCCAAGCTCCATCTATCAAACCTTGTCACACCGTGCGTGTTTTCCTTACCGATTGCTTGACTCGGGCATACAAGGCTGGGGCCAGCTCCTCTAGACGATGGCCCTCCATCCATCTATCCTCACAAAAGAGTGTGGTGTTCCCGTTTCCAATCGTGGTCCAGGTAGCAGCCTTGAAAAGTTGCATTGATGCTTTTGGTACACTAATCTCAAACTCCGTCCATGGCCTAGAGGGATCTGCCGCTTCAACCAAGGCCATCTCGCTTGCAATGCCACATTCAACTAGTTGAGGTTTGGTATGCCGAGGCCACCCGCCCACCCATGGCGCGCACACGTCCTCCCAAGACACAGAATACCGGCCACCGTTACCTTCCTCCTGACCGCACCATAAGAAGCCTCGACAAATTTTTACCCCACCATAAGCATTTACCACTTTGAGAAAATAATAGTGGACCGTTGATTTTTTATTGAGTTGTGGACCTATCAGACTACACCACAATAGAAGATACCATAGGAAAGAAAAAAATTGGACAGGAGGAAGCAAAACAGTTGCAGTACATAGCACATTGGTGTTTGACTGTCCGCTCTGATAGGCAATTACTTCCTCCGTTTTAAAATAGATGATTCAACTTTATACTAACTAACTCCGTTCCAAAATAGATGACTCATCTTTGTACTAATAGTTAGTATAAAGTTAAGTTATCTATTTTGGAACTGTGCAAGTACGTGATTGTATGCATTGTTCATGATACACATATGCGGCATACTGGACAAAGTGGCGCACTTCATAGCACATATAATACATATATTGATACAAAATCAATTGCTAGCAGATTAGCATGTATTTAACAGACCATAAAATAGGTCCTAATTTGGTATGGTATTTGATCTATATTTAGCAATCGTTATAAGTTGATTCCAAAGGAAAAAATACAACAATCTCCAACATTTTCCCCTAATTTAGAATAGCTAAATAAGAAGCACCGTGGAACCCAACATTTAAATTTTTTAAAAAGTCAAATTATTAAATTTCGAATAATTATGAAAAAAATACACACATACCTATGGATGTATACTACCTGTCTGTAAAGTTTTATAGAGAAATACATTTGTTTGCGAGCTAAAAAAGAAATCATATATTTCTAGTGCATGCACCATTCACTGTAGAATTACATGATTTTGTTGTTTTGTAGAACTCATATCAAAACTTATTTCGGAAGGAATTTTTACAAACATTTATTACACATCTGCAAGTACTTGTGTATTTATTTCCAGCTATTTTTTGAAACATAAAAAATGTATTTTTATTTTTATTTGAAAATTTTATGCTCCATAGAGCCCGAAAGCCAAAAAGGCCCGCTCGCGCCATGGCCGCTGTAAAGGGGGCTGCTACGGATCAGCCGGCTTATCTTAGGGGGAGATCAGCCGCCTGCCCAGCCGTCTGATTAGGCGCATGTATGTCGTTTGATCAGACCAAACGCAGCCGTCTTCCTCCTCCTTTCTTTTGTATCCACCACGCTGCAAAAAAATAGGTGACTACATCTTCGCGACCCCCAACGAAGCTCCATTGCAACCCCCGACCCGACGGCGCAGCGAAGCTCCATCGCATCCCTCGGCGGCGAGACCCGCCGGCGCGGGCGAAGCTCCATTGCAACCCCCGTCGGTGAGACAAAGCTGCAATGCAGCACCGACGACGCCGGCGAAGCTCCACTGCAACCCCCGGCGACAAGACAAAAGCTGCAACGCAGCACCGACAGCGTCGGCGAAGCTCCATTGTAGCACCAACGGGGTCCTATGCAGCACCGGCGGAGCTCCATTGCAGCCTAATGACCCCGGCGAGCACCGATGAGGCTTCATTGCAGCCCCGGTGATGCTTCAACACAACGCCGGCGAGCCCGCTAGCTGCAACACCGTCACTCGCTTGAAGCACAAGGGAGAGCGTCGGCCGCCTCCGTTGCGACAGCGCCCCGCGACCCCATTGCATCGCCGTTTGCAAACCGCCGGCACGCAACACGTAGCTCCTTCCCTGTGTTGCTTTGAAGCAGGCCTCGCCGACGAGGACGCTCCACTGCTCGCGGCGACGATGGATGCGGCAGCGCTATTGGCGCGGCAACCAGTTTTGTAGCGGTGCAAACAGCGAGTTGCGCGACGGGTGCAATGGCGGCAGCAGACCTCATGGCGTGGTGCTGGGGTTGGGGCAACAATGGTGGTGGTTTGGTGGCCTGAACTAATGCCAGCGAGAGATGTGTGGAGGAAGCGAGCGGAGCAGAGGAAAGAAGGAAAGAAGAAAAGCAGCTCGGCGCGAGGAAAAATCTGTGGACATGCTTCACGGGGAAGAGATGGGATGATGGGGACAGCTGTGGGCAGCGCCACATGGGACACGCGTCGTCCTACGGAGGCGGTTGACGCGAGAGAAGTTTCATCCGGTTTAAAACAAGGGGTGCTAGGCGTAAGTCGGCTGATGGTTCGCAGTTATAAGCCGCTTTGATAACCGTCCAATCGTGCACATCGTAGCCGGTCGCTTGCTGTCCCGCGAAACGTACTTCCCCTCAATGCATGCAGCGGCCACTCTCGCGCTCCAACACAGGAAAAACCCATGCAGCGCCCACTCGCGCTCCAAGCAGACCAACCCGCACTACGGTAGTGGCTGCGACGCCGTCGTCGGAGTCGACGCCGCCGGAGCTGCGTTGCAGCGGTCGTTGACACCGCCGGAGCTGCGATGCAGCGGCCGTCGGAATCGACGCCGCTAGAGCTACAATGCAGCGGCCACGACGCCGTCGGAGCTGCTGCCATCGGAGTTGCGATGCAGCAGCGTGTTGGAGCCGACACTGCCGGAGCTGCGGCCGTCGGAGTTGCAATGCAGCGGTGCGTCGGAGTCGACGCCGCTGGAGCTGAGATGCAGAGGCCGCCAGAGTTGCAATGGAGCGGCCACGACGTCGCCGGAGCTGCTATGTAGCGGCCGTCGGAGTCGACACCGCCAGAGCTGCAATGCAGCGGCCAGGATGCAGCAGCCGTCGAACCTATGATGCAGCGGCCAGGACGCCGGAGCTGCTATGCAGCAGCCGTCGGAGTTGCGATGCAGCTGCCGTTGACGCTGCCGCTCATCGGGGCCTCGGGGCTGTTGGAACTTGGAACACATGGGCGTCACTAGTGGCCGTCACCTGCCCCATGGAGTAACTCGTGCGTGTTAGCAGCAGCAGCAAGTGCCGCTCGCCGTCGGAGCCTCCTCCAGCAGCAAGTGGCGGGATCTCGCAGCAGGCCGCGGCTGGGCATCGCCTCCGGCGTCTCTGTGCACACAGCTGCGTATTGCTTGCTGCCTTGTGAGATGGGGACGAGACGATAGGAAGAGAGGAAGAGGAAGGATCGAGAGAAGATGGGATAATATTTCTGCGGTTGGGAAGTGGTAAGGCCCACGCCGGACACGCTTCATAAGCAGGAGGCGGCTTACGAGCGCGTATTATCAGCCGTTGGAAACGAAGTGATTTCCTTAAAACAATCGTTTTCCCTGTATAAAAGTACAACTTCCGGTCTATTGCTTATGCACTAGTAGTGGAAAGGTCCTAGTCAGCGCTTATGGCGCTGGATAGCAATCTGCCGCTCACTGGCCCCTCTCGCGTGGGCTGACCCAGGAAAACCCGACCTCTCCCTCGCTCAGGTATTTCCCCCTCGCTCGATAATTCCCCGGTTGACCGTTGGGCGGTTGACATCTAAAAAATCATGAATATGAAAATACAACGTAAATTTGAAAAGTCTCATGCATTTAAAAAGTTCACAATTTTTATGGAAGGGTTAAAAATTTGATAAAAAGTTCATGAATATTTTTTTTTGCAATTTAAAAAATGTTCACAATTCATTTATTTATTTACAAATATTGAATTATAAAGGTGTTAAAAACCTTGAAAATATTCAAAATTTGGAGGAAAGCTCATGTTTTTTACCACGAAATAAACAAAACAGGAAAAAAGAAAAAGAGAAACGAAAAAGAAAATATGAGGAAAAACTGAAGATAGCTGATAAAAACCACGAAATAAACAAAAATCAAACCAAAGAAAACTAAATAACCCCCCCCCCCCCCCCCAAAAAAAAACAGCGACCGGGCGAAGCAAGTGTTGCCAGCGATAGCGTGCGAGCAAGCAAACGCTTGAATGTGGAGAAATGGGCCGGCCCAGTACTGTAGTATCTGTAGGCAAGTCTTATTAAAATTGAAGTAATTCTCAAAATAAAATAAGGCCTACTTTGGTTTGTAGGAATTCTATAGGCTAGGATTTACAAAGGAGAAATTCCTTTGAAGGCCCTATGGTTTGTAGGAATGAATTTCTATTCCTATGTAGGATAGGAATCAATCTTTCACATTTTGGAGGAAAAAAACATTAGCCTAAACTTAATGAAAAATTCCTATCCTATGCACCAAATGGCATCTCTTCCTCTATAGGAATTGAGATGCATGTCATCTCACTTCCTATGATTTTTTTATTCCTATAAAATTTCTATCCTATGAACCAAGGAGGCCTAAAAATAAAACTGAAGTACGAGAGGTACATAGCATTTGCGTAGGAATTTTTCCTCTAACGTACTTTTTTTTAGAATCTCCCTCTAACACACATTGTCTCAAATAGCTGGCGTTTCGCACAGGCGACAGTAGAGTGGGCCGGCCAACTTAACGCTAGCAGAGGCTTCTGACTTAGGAACATTAGGGTTTCATTTAGGGCTGCAGTAGCCACCACTGCTGCCGCCGACGGAGAATTTTGATCCCCTCGTCTTCAGCTTTCATCTTGGCGCTGAAAGGTAGGGGGACCTCACATCTTCAAGAGTTATTTGTTCTTACTCATCGTCTAGTGATCATTGTTTTTTGAGAATAAAGTTACTCCCGTTCTTTTGCCGGCGTCATGAGGTTAGAGAGTTTTCTGTCCTCGCAGATCCGATTATTCGGATTTGATGAGTTTATGTTGGTATGTCAAACTTTTTTTGTTTGTTTGATTCTTTTTGGAGTTGAAATCTTTCATCGAAATCATGGTGAAGATATTGTTATTAGACGACCTATACTTCTAGGAGGTCCAAGTACGTTCATCGATCAAGGCTTTTCATCTTTTTGGACCGGCGACTCAAGGCGCTATCAAAAAACATTATTGGTATAGTTCATATGGGTGAAAGAGAGATAACATTGTTGCTCCAGTCCAATTGCAGGCTCTTTACCGAAGTCGTTGGAGTATTTCTTAGCAGAGTTTGATACCACAAAGAAGGTGTTTGCAAGAGGTTTCGTTGTAATTCTAAATTATAGAAGTTACTTTGTATTTTCTTGGATTTCAGAACCAAATCAATGTACTTGTAATTGTAGTATAAATAAAATTACAGGTGATTCTAAAAAAAAGGAACGTCCGTGACACTAAAAAAAGGAACGTTCATGATAACTAAGAAAAAGGAACATTCATGAAGATTTGTCCTTTTTTTAACCGAGTTTTTCCTGTTTGTTTCTTTTCTGATTGTTTTCAGTTTTCTTCCCTTTTATCCATTTCTTTCTCTTTCTTTTTTTTTTAGTTTTTTCTGCTTTCCTTTTTCTTTTTGTTAAACATTTCACGGTTTTAAAGAAGTTTGTGACTTCATAAAAAGTGTTGAAAATTTCTAAATATATTCATGAATTTGAAAAATTCCTCTCATTTTCAAATGTTGTTTTGAATATAAGAAATTATTTTTTAAAAAGAATTCACATATTCAAAAAAATGTTCGCTTTACCAAAAAATCGGAGTTTCAAAAAATATTTGATTTATTTTTAGAGAAAAATACAAATTCACAAAATGTACGTGCTTTGTTCTTAATTAAAGGTTAGCACTCCTTTTAGTCAGTAACGTTGATGAGCCCGTTGGCTATCAACGCGCATCCACGACGGGAGGTCTTTCTATCCTCTCCGTTGTATTGTACTCTCTTTGTAATTTAATATAAGTCATTTTGACACTAGGTCTTATCTACGTGCGGTCCAATCCGTAACTATCGCCCAGCCGCTCCGGCGAGCGGGCCCGGGGGGAGGGAGGGGGGGGGGGAGGGCACCTGTCGTGCGCCGCCAGAGTCTACCTCCTCGCTTACACCCCCTCGCCACCGCCGGAGCGCGCCACCGGGGTCGGGGCCCTCTCCTCCCTTCCCGCGGGGTTGGCTGGCGTGGGACAACAGCCTCAGGCGGAGCCGCCGTGTTATGCAGGGCGCGGCGGCGCAAGCCCGGCAGCGGCCTCGGTGGCGACCAGAGCTGGTGGCATTGACGTGAGGCGCTGCTGGAGGCGTGTTGAGTATTTGACAAAAAACTACCACATTAGGGGTTGCCGTTCCACAGAATTACCACATTTAAAAAAGTGACTGATAACTATCAAAAATCTATAATTTTATGACTAAAAACTACCACTTTTGAAAAATGGCAAGTTTAGACGATTTAAACGTGTTTATGACAGACGGGGCCCACCTGTCAGGGATGACATGGCGACAAAGTTAACTCTGTTTGTTTTGCTGTCAAGTTGGCCGTTATGACAAATGGGGCCCACACGTCATCGTCAACCTTCCTCCTCCTCCTCCTCCTCCCCTCTCTCTCAGGCATTTCAACAAGCACCTTCTGTGCATCCAAGGGAAGGACGCGAGGTCACGTTGGAGGTGGACGGCGGCGTGCTGCCGCTGGCCGAGGACCTCCTTCTCGCGCCCCGATGACGATAGCAGCAGGTAGCGGTGCCGGCCAGATGTTGCAGATGGTAGCTGGCAAGCTTCCACCTGCTCTGGGCGCGCGCGGTCGTGAATGTCCGTGGCGCTGGCCAGCGGCGAGGCGCTCGACCATGAGGATAGAGGGGTTCATGGAGGCGGAGACAAGCACGCGCGCGCCGTTGCGCTGCAACAAGAGGACCAAAGCAAGGGCAGCAGTGAAGAAGCCAACATGCGGTGGGAAGCATCTTGAGAGCTCGTCGGAGTTTCTGTCGAGGCAAGGGCGCAAGGCACAGGGGCGCCATGGCTGCACGAGCTCGCGTCGCGTGCGAGCAAGGGAGAGGACGGACGGCTCGGGCGCTGCGTGGTTTTGGCGCGCGCCTGCGCGGTAGAGGGGGGCAGCGTGGCTCGGTCCTGGGGTCAGGGACGGCAGCTGGATGAGCACGCTCGCGCCCGTCGTCGGCCGGAGTTCACCTGCTTTCCTGCGTGCACATAAGATGTTTGTTGAAATACCAAAGAGAGGGAGGAGGAGGAAGAAGAAGGTTGATATGGGCTCCCACTTGTCATAACGGTCAACACTAATGGTCAAAACAAACTTAGTTGACTTTGTCGCCACGTCAGCCCTGACGAGTGGGTCCCACATGTCATAAACGCGTTTAAATCGTCTAAATTTATCATTTTTCAAAAGTGGTAGTTTTTAGTCACGAAATTAGAATTTTTTGATAGTTATCAGTCATTTTTTTGAATGTAGTAGTTTTATGAGACGGCAATTCCTAATATGGTAGTTTTTTGTCAAATACTCATGACATGTTCCATGTGGGTGGTGCACTCGAGGCAACGATGATCTGGTTGGAGTCGTCCAGATCTGGGGCCTCCTCTTGGACTTGCCAGTCTGGACTCTGAGCGGCGTGGGCTGCGACGGCAAAGACCGGTGGTGGCTGCCCTGCCTCCCAGCAGTGGTGACGTGCCAGGTGCTTGGACCTGTGATAGCGGCGGCCGGTTGGTGCTCAGGCGAAGGCCCGTCTGGTGGTGGGCTGGGTCGAGGTGGAGCTCCCGTCCATGGTGGTGGCTTGCCCCGATCTGGTTCTGATGGATATTTGCCGTAACACTCTTCTTCCGCAAAACCATCTCTCTGTCGGATGTTGACCTCTTGAATCTCGCCGCCTGCTCGCCGCTGACGAGTTCTGGTCTTTCATGTCCAAGATGTAAATGGATTGACGTATGATGGCCCTGGATATCTAGATCGGTAATGCTTCGGTCGCGCGCGCTCATATTATCCATCAACATTGCCTTAAGAGGGAGCAGCGCGAAGCTTCGCTTTTTTATCTGTTTCATGGGACATGTCTAAGATTTTTTTTCAAGACATTGACAGAGGTGGGAAAAGTCATGGCCGTTGAGTTTTGATGTCTTGAGCTCTCGTGAAAGGGTGTGTTGGACGTGATGAAGATTCTGTGTCAGGTGTATGGTGACTAGTAACAGTGGCCTCGGTAAGCGGGGGCCGCAACACTGAGGACTGCATTTTTTGTGGTGCTCCTCGAGGACCAAGTTCTGATCCCCAAGGTGAAAACCCAAGGTCTGACCTTTATTGGTTGTATCTGGCAATGACTTTGTTGAAGGCTTTATTTTGGTGAACTCGAACTTTCTTCGGGTGAAAATCCAAAATCTTCGATCGGGCAACGTCGACGCTTCTGCACCGTTTTCTTTTTGTAAGCGTTGCTTTTGGAGAACCTCTTTTGTATTTCGAATGTTGTTTTTTGGGTGGTTAGAGTGCTGTTGCTGATAGTGATTGTTCACCATGGCAAGGCCTTTTTTTCTTTTCTTTTTATGTTTTCTTTTCTTGGTTGTGTGTAATGTATTTAAACATCTTGTTGATACAGAGTTTGGGTACATATAGTATCTTCGTGATATTAATATATTGTCTTTGTTAAAAAAGTTACAGAGGTAGTAGTTTTTTTTCCAGATTTTTCACTGTGTTGTGCTACAGTATAGTCGCATCCATGGATAGGCCTGTGCTGTCGTTTAGTCTTTCTCTCTTTTTGTATGGTAGAAAAGACTCCCTTATTGATATATCCTACTCATGGACATAAACTAGTTTAATGTGATACATACATTTGTACTCTTCCGTTCACAATTATAAGATGTTTTTAATATTTTAATACTTCCTTCATTTCATAATATAGTGCGCCCACACATCTTGAGATTTAAGTTTGACTGTAAATTTAACCAACAAGACCGATCGATTGCGGGGGAGGGGGGGGGGCAAAAAATTTACCACTGAATTCGTATTTCGATACGAATTCAGTGATATAATTTTTTTTTCCGTCACATTTGGTCTTGTTTGTTAAATATACGGTCAAAGTTAGGTCTTCGGAAACACGGACACACTATATTGTGGAATAGAAGGAGTATAGACAACATAAAAACTTAAATAAATAAACAAACATGCTAAAACATGTCTATATATATCTGATTCAAAAAAGGTTAGAACATTTTATATTCGCGAACGAAGGAAGTACATACTTATAGAACATGACCGATAGACAGATCACAAAAACTTCAAATTGTGCAGCCATACTGACCGTAACAGGAAACAGTGATGCAGTGAAACAACATGACAACGAGGCGTTTGTGTCATTGGAAAGGCAATAGAAATCACTACAAAAGTTGGCCTGATGAATCTGCCGGGCCTTCGGCGGTCGATCATAGGGATGAAGGCTAAAGCGGCAAGTTGCAGATCGTGAACGTGCGGGCTACGACTGGATCGGCACGACTGATGACTAAGCCATGATCGTCCGTAACTAACAGAGGCCAGCAGCTTGCCATGCATGCAGTTACTGGTGAGCACGAGACGGCGGTGCAATGTTCTCAAGCAGAACAGAACACCAGCAGATGGCCACAAGCGACGGAGAACCAACTAGAATATGCATGTGCGATGCATCTTTTACAATGCTCAACAGAGTAATAAAACGATTAACAGGTTCATATTTGGTCATGTAAATGGAGAAGTGAGCACGCCGACGCCATGGCCGGCCGATTTCTCCTCTCCTGGTGTGAGCCATGCTAGCTCTACCATAATACTCCTACATCCATGTGCTTGTTGCTTTACACTGTGAAACGGAAGAAGTGCACTTGAAGTCATCTATCTCATCCCGTGTCTTTGTCAACTGGATGTGGTTTGTCCCTCTCGATCGCCTGCTCGTGCTACCTCGTTGCGCCGTACAGTACTTAACTGCTCCCATGAATCCATCATTGCCCACTACCACAGCTGATCGAGCGGTCGAACCTTGCGCCTGCCGCTACGCCTGTATGTAAGGCAGCTCGCTCCTCCTCTCGTCTCGTCGCTTCAGTACAGAAGCCAGCATCCGTCAAGTCTCTCCTTCCTTTGCCAGTATGCATGACCTCCGCGCGCCCACTATGTGCGGCGCCACTGCGCTCTTCATGGCTCTCTTGCTAGTGCCGGTGATTCCCGTGGCAGAAGCTGCTCGAGTTAAGGTGCAGGCGCCGGATACCCGGGGCGGTACCTACAATGGAAGCGGCACCGTCGGCCGAAAGCAAGAAGACATGGGGGGCGGTGGATGTGGTGGTGGTGGAGGCGGGGGGAGTAGCGGCGGCAGTTCTTGGTGATACGGCTGGGGGTGGGGGTGGGGATGGGGCAGTGAGGGCGGTGGTGGAGGAGGAGGCGGCGGAGGAGGTGGCGGCGGTGGCAAGAGCACCAGGTCGGAGTGGCGCGGAAACGGAAGCCGGCCGGGGGCGGCGCGCGGGAGGAGAGCGCGGCATCGGCCCAGCTACAGCTCGAGAATGTACCGCAGGGGGAGTACGCGCGTTGCACGGCGCCGGGGAGGTGCCGGGGCATGAAGCTGCTGTGCCCGATGCAGTGCGACGGCCCTTGCTTCTACGACTGCGACGCCAACTGCAAGGCGCACTGCCGATTCTAGCTCCATGTGTTGCTGCATGTGTGACTGTTTTTATGATGTGTCAGTGTGGTTGCTCCGTTGATGCCACCGTCTCAGCTTTGTTTTCTTTTTATCCTTCGGTTATATGTTGTGTTTACTTTGGGATCACATGGCTTGTGTTTTCTTGACAGAAGTTTAGCTCAAAAATGCATATTTTTTTAGGTCTCATCCGCCGGTTTGTTCACGCTTGTAAGAAATTTTTTCTAACTCATTGTGCGCACAACCCAAATCTCCACCACACATCGCCATGCACGTCACATCAGCCGGTACACATTTTTTCAAAAAAAGGCCCTTTATTACTTAAAAAGTTTAAACATTACACCCAGCCTCTACATAACTAAGATGCACACAGCCACACAAAAGTCCTCTGCAAGAACGAAAATAGATAGGCGGAATACAAATATAGAGTCTGTATAACGCCTAAAACGGAGGTGGGCCAATCCTATGATCATGTTGCCACCGCATGTTGGATAAAAGTATCCCTCGCCGTATCCTCCAATCGTGTACACACCTCCGTAAATAGGTCTCGATTCTCCACGCATTGTAGAAAGGACCATAAACGAAGAGTTCCGGTACATCTGTAGATAACCTCCATTAGAGAAGTACTTTTATCGTTAAAAATCTTATCATTTCTACATAGCCAAAGCGACCAAATAACGGCTAGCGCTCCCACCCTAAGAAGAGTTCTAAACCTGTGATCAATCCCATGTACCAGTTGTCAGATATATTGGCAACACTACAAGGAGGATACAAGCCAGAAGCTATCTGGATGACTGACCATATAGACCGAGCCAATTTGCATTGGAAGAATAAATGTTTTATTGTCTCATCATGATGACAAAAAACACATCGCAGACTTCCATGCCAATTCCTCTTGATAAGGTTATCTTTAGTAAGAATGACTCTGCGACGAAGATACCATGCAAATATTTTATTCTTAAGAGGTATCTTCATCTTTCAGATCTTCTTATTATTATCAACTAGCACATCAGACTGGATTAACGCTTTATACATAGACTCCACTGAGAATTTTCCATTCTCATGTAGGTTCCATCAAAATACATCAGACCCATGTGACAATTGCACCGTGGACAACCGTTGAAGCAGGATGTACCACGATTGGAGTCTAGGTCCAATTAAATCTCTTCTGAACGTCACATTTGGCGGAAATGATTCCATTACAGTGGAAATAGTATCACCCTTGTGACGCACAATGTTGTATAGAGCCGGATATTGTTCCTGGAGTGTGGCATTTCCTAGCCACTTGTCCTCCTAGAATCTAATTTCCGAGCTGTCCTTAATCGAGAAGGATCCATAGGAGAAGAAATATTTTTTCGTAGCCATTAGACCCGCCCAAAAGTGAGAATCCCCAGGCTTTCAGTATACTTGGCATACCGCCTTGGAGCCCACATATTTCCTCCTCATGAGGGTTTGCCATACACCATTTTCGTCAGTAATTTAAACAGCCATTTGCCGAGGAGGGCCCTATTCTTAACCTCAAGGTCATGAATGCCCAACCCGCCTTGATCTTTGGGACGACAAACCACACTCCATTTAGCCAGTCGATATTTCTTTCGCTCGCTATCTCCTTGCCAAAAGAATCTTGATCGGAAATAATCCAATTTATGTAAAACTCCTTTTGGCAACTGGAAGAAGGAAATCATATACAGTACCATATTACTTAGTACTGAGTTTATGAGGACCAATCTATGTAATAATCCATATCAGCCGGTACACATGATGTCACATCAGCATGTGCCCACTCTCTCTCCTCTCTCTCCCAAACAAATCATCCCTTTTATTCCACCTTTCCTAACTTAAATCCGTTACATCTTTTCAACTAATATTTCGATTTCAGAAGTTTATATATATTTGAACTCCTGACAAAAGGATCTTTACAACAAGATCAATTTTGGTTCTATTTTGACTAGTTTAAATTTTTCAATAACATATTTCACTAGTTTCAATAACATGTTTCACTCTTTTCAATAATAGATTTCACTCTTTTCAATAACATGTTTCACTCTTTTTAACAATAGATTTCACTCATTTCACTCGTTTTGATAACATAATTCACTCATTTCACTTGTTTCAATAGCATATTTAACACATTCCACTCATTTCACTTGTTTCAATAATAGATTTTGGTGATTTCAAAAATTGGTTTTTATCTCATTTTACTCATTTCACTCGTTTTCAATAACAAATTTCACTCATTTCAAAAACTGATTAACTCGTTTCACTAATATCAATAACTGATTTCACTTACCCCGCAAAAAAAACTGATTTCACTTGTTTCAATAACAAATTTCACTCATTTCACTCGTTTCAATAATAAATTTCACTCATCTAAAAATCCAAAGTAGTTGAAATATATTCAATATTAGTCTTATTATAAAGGTCTTTGAGTCATGATTATAAAGAACTAATTTGTTTTGAAATCAGAATATTGGTTTGAAAGATATAAATGATTTAAGTTAGAAAAGATGAAAATAAAAGAGGTGAATTTGTTTGGGAGAGAGAATAGAGAAGAGAGAGAGTGGACATGCAGATATGACAGCATGTGTACCGGGTGATGTGATGTGCTTGACGATGTGTGGAGCAGATTTGAGTTGTGCGCACAACTAGTTAGGCATAGCCTTATTGGATGATCCAACTCTTTCTATTTATCTCAACATGCAGCTATCACTATTGGGAAATGAGTTTAACTATATCACATCTAGATATGATATAATATCTCATATCTAAATATGACACTCAGCAGTATTTGTGATCCTCTTTTGTTTGTTTGTCTCAGATTATTTGTTTGACGCTCCCTTCCCTAGCAGCCGTGGCCCGTTGGCTGCTAGTAATCACTTTGCACGATCTCTCACCCAGCGATCTGACTTCTGGCTGGGGCCTAATCCAAACTTGAGGACCCATTTGTTAGCAATCAAACACGGCACCTGGATGCCTATGCGTTTGAAAACGATTGTAGTATAGCTGTGAGCTTGCATTTTAGTCCAATACGTGTACAACTTTTTTTTAGGGGAACTTGTTGCTTATTTATTCAGAGCTTACAGCTCCATCTGCGTCTAATTCCGAGAGTACACACTCCGGAGCCGCATGGAAGCAAGTTTTACATAGCAAATTACAGCAACCTTCTCTAGAACATGTGCGGCCTTAGTCACAGAGCGTCGCACCCAAGCAACTAAACTCCTGAAAATACCTAAGCAAACTCTTGATCTCTTCAACTAGTTGCCCAGTAGCTGAAAGATCCTTCATTCCGCTTCTAATCTTGCGCACCGCCACCTGTGAATCAGACTCTATAATTATCTTCTGGATGTTCAGTTCTTGTGCCAATTGAATAGCTCTTCGGCAAGCCATTAGCTCCACTGTTTCAGGTTCAGTCGCCCGTGGAAAAAAAATGGCGTGTACAACTTGAGAGTTACTTGGAGATGATTAGTACTACCTCTGCAAAGAAATATATGATCTAAACACTCTTATATTTCTTTACGGAGAGAGTATTTGTGAGCAATTTTTGACGAAGGAACATTGTTTCAAACCTTTTAACTTTTTTTAAAGAATGAACATATTTTAAAACTTGCAAACATTTTTTATAAAACACGAGTTGTTTTGATATTTTCTAACATTTTTTGAGAAATCCCTTTTTACTAAAACAAAGAACTTTTCAAATTCCAAACACCTTTTGAAATAGAAAAATGATTAAGAAGAAGAAAAGGAAAACATTTTTGGAAAAAATAAATAAAAGAAATGGAAAGCCAGCAAAGAAAATAAACATAAAAAATGAAAAGCTAGGAAAAAACTGAAGAAACCAGAACCAGCGGCCTCATGGGTTTTATAAGCTAATCAGACCATTCTACAAACGATGCGGACAAAACTGGTCTAACCGGCCATTTTTTTGCTCAAACTGAAAGAAAAACCGAAACCGGTTGAACCGTTGGCACACACCAGCATCGTTGGGAAAAAGGAAATAAAATGACGCCGCTGGGGATCGACCCTTGGGCGCTAGGAAAGCGGACGACGTCACTGGTTTGTCCCGATAACAAATTTTTGTGGCTCAAGAACACAAACAAATGAATAAGTGAAGTAGCGGTCTGACTGGTAAAAACCTGAACTAGAGGCATCCGGTTCGATCACTGGTTAGGATTTTGAAATAATGCTTGTAAGTGGGATAACACTTACTACGGGGCCAGTTGCGAGTCGAGGTGGACTTGCAACTGGTAGAAGAACAAAAAGAACAACTTGATTGCGAGTCGGTGGTGGACTTGCAACTGGGACAGAAAAAAGATCGGGTCCCAGATGTGTGTCGAGCGTGAACTTGCAACTGAAACAAAAAAGGTCAGATCCAGTTGCGAGTCTTGGGTGGACTTGAAACTGGGATAAAAAAAGGTCAGGCCTTAGTTGTGGGTTGAGGGTGAACTTACAACCAGGACAAAAAAGATCGGGCCTCAGATGCGAGGCAATAGTGGACTTACAACTGGGACAAAAAAATAGGCCTCAGTTGTGAGTCGAGCGTGGACTTGCAACTGGGACAAAGAAAAGATTATGCCTCAGTCACAAGTCGAACGCGGACTTGCAACTAGGACAAAAAAGATCGGGCTTCAGTTGCGAGTCAAGGGTGGACTTGCAACCGACACCAAAAAGGTCAGACCCTGATTGCGAGTCGAAGATGAACTTTCAACTGGGACAAAAAAAGGTTTGGCCTCAGTTGCGAGTTGGACATGGACTTGCAAGTAGAAAAAAAAGGTCTGGCCCACTGGCGAGTTGAGGATGGACTTGCAACTAAGAGAAAAGATCGGACCCCAGTTGCGAGTCGAAGATGGACTTGCAACTGGGACGAAAAAAATAGGCCTAGTTGCGAGTCGAGGGTGGGCTTGCAACTGGGAGGAAAAAAAGATCAGACCCTAGTTTCGAGTCGAGGGTGGCCTTATAACTAGCACAAAAAAGGTCGGGCCCAGTTGCGAGTCAAGGATGGACTTGCAACTAGGGAAAATTTGTTTCCCCAGAGTCGAGGATGAACCTTGCTTTTGGGAGAATAAATGTCGGTCTCACTACGAGTCGAGTGTGAGCTTGCAAATGAGACAGAAAAGTTAAGCATTAAAGGTGAACATATAATTCTCGTTCACTATGACAAATACGACGTTGATGTGGTTGAATTTAATAAGATATTATTTGTGTACAGTAGAATAAAAACTGACAAAGAAAGAAAAAAAGGATGAGACTAAGATGATTAGAAAATGATATATTTGGTGTATCACTGGTCTCCCAAACATCAAACCTCTTGGCATCTGTTTCCCAATTGCTTTCCAAATGAAAAAAATAAATAAAAGCTGAGCATCGCAGCCCAACATGCGTATAAAACTGCAGCCCAAAAATAAACACAACTAAAAGGACAACGGCCCAACGAACAACACAGGAAACATGGAAACAACCGCTTCATACGTGCCTGTCCGCACAAAAATACAAATCTTAAAGCCTTTGATCACAAAAACGGATGAAGTACAATTAATTTCATTCGGACTGTCTATTCTACATCCGGATGAAATCCAATTCGCTTTCATTCATATTTTTCAGCCAACTAAAGGATGACAAGTGTCCCCTGTCCCGTGTCTCCAGCTCTTTCCGTCCCGCAAATCGTTTGTAAAACAGGACTGCGCAGCAGGCTTTAAACGAGTCCACACCCTACACTTTTCCAACCCGCACAAGGACCAAAACTGATGACATCTAACCACACAGCCGACTAATGACAGTCGTTGTTGCTGTGACTTAACTATACAAAGGGCTAAAAATACACTAACAATACCACTGAAAATGGCAGTGCAGAAACCACTAAAAATGCATAGTAACTCCACTAAAAGACACTGAAATTCCATAGTAATGAAACTTGCAAAAAACAGTGTAAAATCCACCAAAAGTACATTGTAAATCTTCAGTGGATTTACACTATGAATCCACCAAAAATACACTAACAATTCCGCATGAAATACACAAAAGGAATTACACTGTAAATACTGCTTAAATAACAGTACGAATTCCACTGAGGAAGTACTAAAATTACACTAACAGATACACTGATGAATTACAGAGTAAATTCCACTTTAAAATGCATTGTAATCCACTAAGAATTACAGTGTAAAATAACCTAAAAGTACACCGAAATTGAACTAAGATTTACAGTGTAAATCATATCAAAGCTGCAATATCGACAAAGAACTACACCGTAAAACCAACCAAAATTACATTGTAAACTTAGAGAAGAATTACAGTGTAAGTCCAGATAGGAACTACAGTGCAAATCCACTTATAAAAACACTGTAAAACCAGTAATAAATACACTGTAATTTTATCAGCTTTACAGTGTAAAATTCACTAAACAAAGTTAACTACACTGACAAAATGCACTGGTACAAGTACAACCACATATAGGAGGACGAACATGGAGAAGCGCCACCAGTGAGGGCGATTCCTCCAAGATCTGGGAGACAAACATCAACAACATGGCTGGAGAAGTAGGAAAAACACAAGGAAAACATCCCTCTCCCCCCTCCTATGCATTCATCACCTCCTATCGTCTCTCTCCTGCCTGAAGAAATCTGGAAGAAAGAACAGATGGAAAAGAGAACATAAGCACACAAAAGAAGGAACCAGCACAAATACTAGGAACAACTAGGATATGGTCACATGTACAACTAGTCTATAATCACAAGACCACTATATACTAAAAACTAGATGCCCAGGTCATAGGTTTCTGAATTTGCAAAAAAGAACATACTACAAGGGACAAAAACCCGCTCAAGATCACTAGGCTAGGAATTCCATTTTGGGGACAAAAACACACTACTAGGCTAGCAATTCCATTTAGGTAAAACTAGTTGAAAATATACAAGGTTGAGGATTACTGCAGTTGAGAGAATATATGACTATTTCCACAAACTATGGAAACTAAAAAACTAAACACTCTTAAGAAACTTTGATCTAACAGTTTGGACACTTCCTCCCTGTTCATAAATAGTTGTGATTGAATGACTGGATATAAGTAACTTTGGAAGTGTAAACTGCTATGAACTGATACTTGTTAACACTGAATATTGATTAGTATTAAGATAAACACTGAAAATAGAAATTAACAGAAAAATGAGTAACCCGATCAGGCTAAAAGCACTGACACTAGAAGGCACTTACGCTAGTAGCAAGAAACAAAAAGAATCTATAAAAGTGATAATAAATAGCAGTTTCTTCAGGTCACACAAGTATATGTCAGATGAAGAAAAATGCTCAATCTAGAATGAACATGGCATAAAAATACGACAAATACAACAACACACTTACGTGGGACACATAGAAATCATATAAGCTTTTTCACACTCAGGGTTATCCATTTCACCATCCTGCATAAATACAAGAGAACATAAAGAGAATAAACTACTGGGACCAAATAAGCTAAGCCACAAAAACAATATACAAAAGGGAAAAAAGAGAACACAAGAAAAAAAGAGAAGGACCTCGGAAACTTGGAAAGAATCGTCCTCAGCAAAATCATTGGGCACAAAAGGATCACCATCTGAATCACCTTGCTCTTCGGAACAAGCAGAATGAATACCCTTACCAAAACACTTCCCGAGTCTACCCATAGATTAAACAATTCCCTAATATATAAATCACATAGAATAAAAAAATACTGAGAAATATGGCATAAAGGATAAACATTATACAAAAAATACAAAACGAAAATGCTTACTACATACCCATTACCAGATACATAAATGGGTTAGGCAAAGACAATATAACAAAAAGAACACATGAACTAAATCAAAAAATACAAATACTTCCATAAAAGTGTAATGTGCTAAAATGCTCCCTCCGTAATCTAATATAAGAGCGTTTAGATCACTACTTGAGTGATCTAAACGCTCTTATATTTCTTTACCGGGGGAGTATAAAATAGCTAATTACAAGGGTATAAAATTAATCACATCAACTGAGCTAAAAGGGGGTAAAATGAACAGTACAAGAAATATTCCAATCAATACATCATCACTGGATTACACACAAATAAGATGACCCGACAAAATAAATTACACAAATAAAACTGGGAAAAAAGAACTAACCAGACATTATCATGCAACTATCCATAAAACACCCTGCAAAAATACCAAAAACTAAGATTAGCATCAAGCATGACAACAACAGAAACCTAAGAAAAGATTTAAAATGAACTAAAAGCAATCAACAGTTGCAAGAGAAGTCCTACACTTACAATGCAACCCAATATGATAACCAGTGTAAAAATCACT
The DNA here is from genome assembly GCF_018294505.1 of Triticum aestivum. Taxonomy (NCBI): domain Eukaryota; kingdom Viridiplantae; phylum Streptophyta; class Magnoliopsida; order Poales; family Poaceae; genus Triticum; species Triticum aestivum. Next base: position 201,583,631 of record NC_057812.1, read on the forward strand.
GATAAAATAAGTAAATACAGTACAATGCACAAAGATTTACATAGTAAAAAAATTAAGAATTACAGTGTGAATCCACTGAGAATTACACTGTAAAATTCAAAATAAAGAATTACAGTGTAAATCCATTGAGAGTTACACTGTAAAATCCACTAACATACATTGGCAAATGCACCAAAAATTACAATGCAAAACCATTGAGGAATTACACTGTAAAATCAACTAAAGTATTACATTACAAGAGCACTACGAATTACAGTGAAGATTCACTAAAAAATAGAATTACAGTGAAAAAAATGTAAATCCAATTAGAATTACAGTGTATCGACTAAGAAAGTTCACTGTAATTCCACTAAGGATTACTGTATAAATCCACTGAGAATTACAGTGTAGATCCGCTGAGAATTTACACTGTAATTCCACTAAGGATTACACTGTAAGAAATCAATAAAATACACTAAGAATTACATTGTAAATCCAATTAGAGTTACAGTGTAAAATCCAGTAACAAAATGTAATTCTTGAAATTTCTGAATTGGAATTCAGGAATGTACATGCACAGATTGAATGGAATTTCCTGAAACCAAAATGACTTGGCATGAGACTAACTGAATGAAATTGAACGGAGCAGCATATATACACATTTACAAAACTACTTCATTGTAAACAATGAAAATGGACTGAAATTAAAGTGTATTATATACTTTAGTTGTCAGGGTGGTGGTTGTGATTATTAGTAGTAGCCTGGCAGTGGCAGTGGCAGTAGACTAGTTTGGTTGGTAGGTAGTTGAGGGCGAGGAAACAAATGAGGATCCCATCCATCCATCCGTACAAGCAAAGCAAGGGTTCTGAACTAAAAGAAACATCATCACATCCGACAGCGACATGGACATGGATGAAATTAGGATCCCCGCATGTCCAGGCGCATGACAACTAGCTGAATTCAACCAGACAATGTAGCTCACATGATAGACGAGATTCAACACAGCAACGGGAAATTACCACACACAACGGACGAAAGGGGAATAGATCTGACCGTGAAATCCTACACACAGCTAACAACAACCCCTAGCGAATGGGGGATAGATCAGGTCATAATCGACGAACATACATCACAGGACTGCCGGCGGGGGAAATGGAGGCCGGGGTTGGGTACGGTGGCCGAGATATGCTGCCCCTCCGACGCGGACATCAGAGAAGCCGGAGGGGCTTGGGCGGTCGGAGGGAGAGCGCTGGACGCCGGGGCACCCTAGCGAATCGAGGGACAGGGGAGCTCCAAATCTCCATGGATCTCTCTCTCTCCTCTGTTTTTTTTGAAAGCAACATGGCTTTATTACTCAACGTGCGGGCAAATCACCCAACACACAGGCGCCCACTTGGCCTGGTACATCCGTATCCCACTGCATACAGTGGGCTGATTCACATAAACGACCAAGACTAGCAAGTTCATGAGCGACAGAGTTCGCGCTACAACGACAAACAAAGATGTTAAAATGAGAAAACCAAAGCTTTAACTGGTATTTCATGTCTTCAATCACCACTGTGTAGGCCGAAGAATCCACCCTACGCAGGTCCAACGCCTCCTCCAGTAGTTGCGAGTCAGTCTCAAACTCCACACGAATCATACCAAGTTCTGCTGCCAAGTTGATCGCATGTGACATAGCTGCAGCTTCAGCAGCGAAAGCATCACATATGTTGTCAGTCCATCCCGCCCGAGCACAGATCAAGTTTCCTTGTTTTGTTCTTGCCGCAACTCCCCAGCCTGCATGGTTCTGCCCGGGCATAAAAGAACCATCGACATTAATCTTGTATTCCATGTCACTTGGCGGTCGCCACCTCTCCGGGTTGTTCTTGACAGGGGGATTTAGAAAGATGTGCACATACTCAATCACATTGCTTCTTGTTCGCCTCGCTACTTTTGATGGCGCTAGAGGCATCTCACCCTCTCTAAGCTTATTCCTGTTTGACCACCAAAGCCACCAGAAAGTGAGTACGTGGAGCCTCTTTTTCTCATCTAGACCCCATACTCTATCATCGCATGCACAGACGTGATTACTTCCAGCTCCATGCGCTCTTTCTCCAAGCCTAAGTCCCTCCACACTTCCTTTATTGTCTTGCATTTGATGAAGAGATGCGCCCCGTCCTCGTCAGCCCTTCCGCAGAAAAGACATTTTGTATCCGCAATACAGATCCCTTTGCGAGCTACATTAGTGCGGAGAGCTAGGGAGTCGTGCTTCAGCCTCCACGCGAACATCTGAATGTTTTTTGGGCACGGTAATCTCCACAGGCGCTTCCATGAATCATCCTTAACCGAGTTCAGATTACTAGGATTTTCCTCGCTGCCACCCACACCGGCATTATGCATATGAAGCTCAAGCTGACGCTGAAGCTTGTAAGCGCTTTTAACGGAGTGGGTGCCTTTGGAATCATAATGCCATGCAATGAAATCCCGAACTCCCTCCCGTAGCGGAATTTGGAGAATATGTTTGATGTCATCCGCCCAGAAGGTGTCTCTCACCAATTGCTCGTCCCACTGACCAGATAACGGATCGATGAGATCAGATACACGCTGTAGGAGGTTCTGTCCCTTGGGTGTCAGGACACGCCGTAACCAGGGCCGTGGAATCCAGGGATGGGACCAAATATTCACTTGGGTGCCATCTCCAATTCTCCAAATGTACCCCTCCCTGAAAAGATGAAGACCATGTAGGAGGCTGCACCATGAATAGGAGATGCCGTCCCTAGGAGCCGCTTCAAGAATCTGTCCGTTGGGGAAATAACGCGCTTTCAGCGTTTGGGCACAGAGGGATTCAGGATGCTGAATCAGTCGCCAAATCTGCCTGGATAGAAGAGCCAAGTTGAAGTCATGCATGTCACGGAACCCTAAACCCCCTTGTGCTTTGGGCTTAATGAGAGTTTTCCATCCGATCCAGTGGGTGCAATGGGATTTATCTTGTTGGCTCCACCAATAGTCTCCTACCAATGAACTTAGTTCATCACAGAAGGACTTTGTTAGGTAAAAGCAAGACATTGCAAATGTAGGGATGGCCTGAGCGACTGTTGTGACCAAAGTTTCCTTGCCCGCCTTCGCTATGAGCCTTTCCTTCCATCCATAAACTCTCCCAGCCATTGCGCCTTTGACAAAAGCAAAGGCCTTCCTCCTAGATTTGCCCACATGAACAGGCAACCCCAAGTACTTTTCGTTCCAAGTCTCGCTCTGGATTTGTAGAGCGTCCTTGACACTCGTTTTTACCGTATCACTTGTATTGGGACTAAACATGACTGCAGACTTCTCCAGATTGATACATTGCCCCGAGCACTCCTCATAAAGGTCCAGTATCCTACGCAGCTCTTGTGCCTCTGTTTGTTGCGCTTTCAACAGAAGGACAGAATCATCGGCGAAGAGTAGGTGCGACACCACCGGTGCCTGAGGACAAATCCTAACACCAGTGATTGTACCGGTCTCCTCCGCATCGTGTAACAGTGCTGACAAACCCTCTGCACAAATGATAAAAAGATACGGCGAGGCAGGGTCCTCTTGCCTGAGTCCTCGGGAGGGCGAGAACTGCTCAGATAAAACACCGTTAACCTTGATCTGGTACCGAACCGAGCTAACACAGTGCATGACTAAGTCGATCCAGCGAGTACCGAAGCCCAGCTTTGTCAGCATCTCTCTCAGGAATCCCCACTCGACCCTGTCGTAAGCTTTGCTCATGTCCGCTTTCACCGCTGCGATGCCCTCCTTGCCTCTCTTCTTGTTCAGTAGGTAGTGTGACACCTCATAAGCCACTAACACATTGTCGGTAATCATACGACCAGGAACAAAAGCACTTTGATTCAGAGAAATGATGTCAGGAAGCACAATTTTGAGTCGGTTGGCGATAACCTTCGAGACTAATTTGTAGACCACGTTGCAAAGGCTTATCGGGCGAAGATCCTTGATCCTATGGGTATTCTTGACCTTCGGAATGAGAACCACGACCGTGTCATTCCACCCGGTCGGCATAGCTCCACCATTTATCACCGCAAGAACCTCATCCACCACTTTGTCCCCCATAAAATGCCAATGTTTCTTATAAACGATCGAGGGCATCCCATCAGGGCCCGGGGCCTTCAAATCACCAATGTGGTCTAACGCCGCCTTAACTTCCTCCCTAGTGACATCCGCTTCCAGAATTGCTCGCATTGCAGGAGTCACACGGGGTTTAACCTTGTCAATGAGTTCCGGCAGGTGATTAGCCCCCGTAGAAGTAAACAGGTCCTGAAAATAAGAGTAAACATAATTAGTTAACTCCTCCCCTTCCTTCACCTCAGATCCATCCTCCCTTCTCAGCTTCTTAATCCGGTTGGCTTTCTTCTTCGCAGATGCAACGGCCATAAAATATTTTGTGCTTTTATTGCCATCCCGGAGCCATGTAACATGAGAATGTTGCTTCGCTTTGGTGTTCTTCTTTATCTCCAACTCCTCTACAAGACACCTCAGACGCGCTTCCTCCCTGACTTTTGCTTCTGAAACAGGCACCCGCATGCATGCCTCCAGCTCCCTCCGGGCTCTCCTTAGTCTCCCCTCTAATTCTCCCACCACCTCCCTACTCCACCTTTTCATCCTCCCAGCCACATTGATCATCACAGAAGCAACATCATCCCTCTCCTTCAGGCAGCCTTCCTCCCACGCTCCTTGGATCTCAGCACCACACCCCTCTTCCTGCAACCACCATGCCTCGAATCTGAACCCCCGATCGCCTCCGCTCGCCATACTGGGCACACCTTGTGTGTTAACGATTATCGGTTTGTGGTCTGAGTGGCGAGGAGCTCCGTTGATCACACTGAATTCCGGGAACCATTCGCACCATTTTGCATTGGCCGTGGCTCTGTCCAGGCGTTCACAAATGTACGTATCCACCTCCTTGCTGTGATTTCTCCAAGTGTATTTGTCTCCTTCATATCCAATGTCGCATAAATCACACGCCTCCAAAGCTGCCAGAAAGTTGTCCATAAACCTTTGAGGGCGGACATCACCCCCCATCTTTTCGTCCCCTGTTAGGATCTCATTATAGTCTCCAAGGCATAACCAAGGATGACCATTTTGGTGCTGTTGCCCAAGGATGCGCATCATCTTCCAAGTCTCCACCTTGCGCTCCAGCTCAGATTCACCGTACACCCCCGTCAGTCTCCAAATCCTCCCATCCTCCTCCGTTACATCCACATCCACATGTCGCCTCCCATACGATCTTAACGAGATACTTAATCCTCTCCTCCAAAAAAGCGCTACACCTCTACTTCGACCCACAGCATTCCAAACCACCATATTTGCTAACCCCAACGACCATCGAAACTTTTCAAGATCCTTCTCTGTTAATTTCGTCTCCGCCAAAAACAACACGTCAGGCTCCTCCGTCCTCCCTAGCTCAAGGAGGCTACGAACTGCCAGGCCGTTCCCGAGGCCCCGGCAGTTCCAACCGATCAGTTTCATTGATCCCGGCGGGGCTGCTCCGGCAGCCCGACCGATATCTTATCATTGACGTTTCCACCTTGTGCATGGGACACTGGCACATCCTCTCCTACCTTCTCTTCCAACTTACCCTTCTTTCCCAACTTCTCCACTTCATCTTCTTCTTTAGTCCTCCCCCTCTTCCCTCCCACACCCGTGGCCTCCACATGTTCACTTGCCTCCATGGTCCTCTCCCTCCCTTTCTTTCTGTACTTCCTCCCTCCTGCGCCCTTATCTTTTTCTCCACTGCCACCTGATGCAACCCTCCTTTCTACCTTGTTCGTTGGGACCATGGTTTCTGTGTGTGCCTTGTTTGGTACCGCATTGACCACTCCATCCTGGCCAACAGGGATAATCTGCAGATGCTGTTCCGCACTTACACCCAGTTCCAGCTTCTTCGGTTTGCCCTGGCCTCTATGTTTATTATCATTTTTGACAGGCCTAGTGATCTCCTCCTCCTTCCCTGTCCTACCTGAGCCACCACCGCTGGAATCACTCTTCCTCCATGATAGACTCTCGTTTCCACTCCCTGATCTCCCTTCTGATCGGCCAAAACCAAAACTGCGTGTCCCACTTGAACTTCTGCCTCCAGACCTCCATGCTTTCTCCTCCCCCCACCCTCTGCGTTGACCTAAGTCCGCCCGTAGCCATCTTCCAAACTGTGGACTTTCTCCCTTCACAGCTTTCTTATCGCAGTCTTTCTCCACATGGCCGATGATCCCGCATGAGTAGCAGAAATCAGGAAGAAATTCATATTCCAGCCTACACCAATCTCTATCCTCTTCCTCTTCCCCACTCTCCATCGCAGCCCCCCCTTTTGTAACGCCCTCGATGCGGCTATATCTCCTACGTGTCAAGGCACGACTTAGAGGCATAACCACATTGAAAGCAATGTCGCAAGTTAGGCAATCTTCAAAACATCCCATGTAATATATAGATAATAAAAGGGGAGAATACATAGTTGGCTTACACTCGCCACGTCAATCAAAGTACATAAATAGCATTACATCAACCAAACACTCATGGCCTGACTACGGCGCCCAAATAAAAGACCAACCCAACATGCGACACGGTCTAGATCGCCCCAACTAGGCACCACTACTGATCATCAGGGAAAGACACATAGTAACGGCGTGAGTCCTCGTCGGACTCCCACTTGAGCTCAAGCACATCATCTGGAACGGAGTCATCAGGCCTTGCATCTGGTTTGGAAGTAATCTGTGAGCCACAGGGACTCAACAATCTCGCACCCTCGCGATCAAGACTATTTAAGCTTATAGGTAAGGCAAGGTAAATATGTGGAGCTGCAGCAAGCGACTAGCATATATGGTGGCTAACCTGTTCGCAAAAGAGAGCGCGAAGAGAAGGCAAAGCGCGAACGAATAACTAGAGAATAACCTGCGGCAAGCATTACTCCAACACCGTGTTCACTTCCCGGACTCCGCCGAGAAGAGTCCATCATAGTAACCCACACAGTTGATTCATTTTAATTAAGTTAAGGTTCAAGTTATCTACAACCGGACATTAACAAATTCCCATCTGCCCATAACCGCGGGCACGGCTTTCGAAAGTTCAAAACCCTGCAGGGGAGTCCCAACTTAGCCCATGACAAGCTCTCACGGTCAACGAAGGAATAGACCTTCTCCCGAGACATTCCGATCAGACTCGGTATCCCGGTTCTATAAGACACTTCGACAAGTTAAAACAAATCCAGCAATACCACCCGAATGTGCCGACAAATCCCGATAGGAGCTGCACATATCTCGTTCTCAGGGCACACTCAGATAAGCTCTCCATACAATTAAAACCAAACCTCGAGTTTCCCCGAGGGGGCACTGCACAGGACTCTAGTTCGGACCAACACTCAGAGAAGCACTGGCCCGGGGGGGGGGGTTAAATAAGATGACCCTCGGGCTCCGAAAACCCAAGGGAAAAAGAGGCTAGGTGGCAAATGGTAAAACTAAGGTTGGGCATTGCTGGAAAAGCTTTAATCAAGGCGAACTATCAAGGGGTTCCCATTATCACCCAACCGCGTAAGGAATGCAAATTTCGGGAACATAATACCGATATGACGGAAACTAGGGCGGCAAGAGTGGAACAAAACACTAGGCGAGAGGCCGAGCCTTCCACCCTTTACCAAGTATATAGATGCATTAAGATAACAAGGCAATATAATGATATCCCAACAAGTAAATAATGTTCCAACAAGGAACGGTCTCCAATCTTCACCTGCAACTAGCAACGCTATAAGAGGGGCTGAGCAAAGCGGTAACATAGCCAATCAACGGTTTGCTAGGACATGGTGGGTTAGAGGTTTGACATGGCAATTTGGGAGGCATGATAAGCAAGTGGTAGGCATTGTAGCATAGGCATAGCAAAAGAGCGAGCATCTAGCAAAGCAAAGATAGTAGTGATTTCGAGGGTATGATCATCTTGCCTGCACAGTTGTCAGAGTTGACTGGATCCTCGAAATCAAACTCAACGGGCTCCTCGTTAGCAAACTCGTCTCCCGGCTCTACCCAAACAAGACAAACAAGCAAACGGAACAAAATCAACCACGTGCAAACTCAAACAACATGATGCAAACATAATATGCTATGCGGGATGCGACATGTGATGCATATGCAAGATTTGACAAGGAATGAATGAACCTGGCCTCAACTTGGAATTCCAAGTGTGCCACTGGAAAGGTAAGATGAAATCGCTTGAAAACGATATAAAGAATGCCGAAATCGGAGTCACGGTTTGGAAATGGCAAGCAATTCAAATATGGCACCGGTCTGCGATATACAGCAAGTAGACACCTAAATGCAACAAGATGAACATGCTACAACACCCAAACATGACAACAAAATACACGGCAGGGATCCATTCATGATGCTTAACAAAAGATGAACACTGAGCTATGGCCAATTCATCCATTAATAGGTTCAAACAAGCATGGCAAAAATGCATTTGATAAACAGATTTCAGACTTAGTGAAATTAACACTTGTCTGGAATTTCAGATCAGGTAGCACACTTTGGACCATGAAAACTATATGCTACAGGACCTGAACATGAAAAGTAAAGCATGGCATGGAGCTACTCAACGAACTTAACAAAAGTCCCTTAGTGACCTTGAGCCAAAAGGGATCCTAAAATACATTTGCAAGCATGTGAACATGGCAAAAACATAATCAGATCATAGACTTAGTGAAAAACTGGAGCATGCAAATCAGATATCAAGTAGGCATGTTTATGAGCTCGATGCACTCACTACAGAGCAAGTCATGACAATCTAAGCATACACCCATCAAGAATACACATTATACAAGCTAGACATGGCAAGAACAATAACATAGCATGCACGGATCAACTACAACATCCTCGGCAAAATCGCTAACAAGTAGACAATCTGCCCAGATTCACGAAATAGCAAAAGTAGAGCTCGATTGACTCAAGCTAGGGTGCTCCATAATTGCAAACAGAGACATGGATGGATAGAGCACTACAAGATTAACAAATCACCCTTACCGATCATCCTCAAAAGAGGCACGGATCACTAGAAAACAATATGAACATGTGGCATAATGAAATAAACAGATCAAGGACTTAGTGGGATTGCTAAGTCCCTGAAATCAGCATTAACGAATGCACCACTTTGCAAGCTTGTGCTAGTCACCACACACATCACAAAAATACATGGGTTGCACCTCTGGATAGATGGCAAAGCATATAACAAAACACATGTAGAGCTCAGGGGCATATCATGCACACAATAATCATGGCAAAAATGACAAATATCTAATTGGAGCAGCAGATCTGACAATTATCTCAAATAGCATTCTTCCAACAGCATTTAGGGCATCAAGATGAACTCAAATGAAAATAATGCAATGATATGAAATGATGTGCTCTCTGAGACGAACATTTTGATATGCTATATGCCCAAAACGGAGCTACGGATGCGGAGTTACGGCACGACAAACATAGCAAAATAATTAGGGTTTAGGGGCAAAAAGTCAACCGAGAAAACTCAGATCTGAGATTTGCACACTTCCCGAGGTTCGTCCTCAAGCTCGCCGGAGATGGAGCTTGAGCTCGTCGGAGAGAGGCCGGCGGGGGAGGAGGAAGCGCGGGGCGGCGCCGGAGTTGGAGTAGAACGACGGCGGGGCGCGGCTCCGCGACGAGCCGGCATGGAGGCGCGGCGTGGAGGGCCACCGGCGGGCGGCGAGGTGGGGTGGCGCGGCAGAGCGGCGGCCGCCGGCGAGGAGGCGCGGTGGCGCCGGGTGGAGGAGCCTACCGGCTCGGGCGGGGAAGAGGCAGGCTCGGGCGGCGCGGAGGGAACGGGCTCGGGGGCCCGCGGCGGGCCGAGCAGGCCGGCGGCGGGGGATCTCCCGGCGCGACACGTGGTGCGCTGTCACTGGCCGGGCGCGGCGGCGGGAAACGTCCGGCCAGGGACATACATGTCCGGCGCGGCGCGATGCGATTTTTAGGGTTTCGGGGGGAAGAAGAAACGTGGATCTTGGAGGGGGTCTTTAAATAGGCATAGAGGAAGCTAAGAGAGTCCAAATGAGGTGCTGTTTTCGGCCACACGATCGTGATCGAACGCTGTAGATGATGGAGAGGGTTTTGGTGGGTTTTGGGCCAAATTGGAGGGGTGTTGGGATGCAACACACACAGGGCCTTTTCGGTCCCTCGGTTAACCGTTGGAGCATCAAACGAAGTCCAAATGGTACGAAACTTGACTGGCGGTCTACCGGTAGTAAACCAAGGCCGCTTGGCAAATCTCGGTCCAATCTGGAAATGTTTTACCCCCACACACAAAAGAAAGGTAGAAATGACCACCGAAGGAGAACGGAGCGCCGGAATGCAAAACGGACAACGGGGAAAATGCTCGGATGCATGAGATGAACACATATGCAAATGCAATGCACATGATGACATGCTATGAGATGCATGACAACGATAACACACACGGAGACAAAACCCGAACCCGAGAAAATAAAATAACTTAATGCCGGAAACGGCAAGAGTTGGATTACATATTGGGTAAATCATATCCGGGGTGTTACAACACTCCACCACTACGAAAGGATCTCGTCCCGAGATCTAGGACTGAAAGAACGCCGGGTACTCAGAACGGAGGTGATCCTCATGTTCCCAGGTGGCTTCCCGGTCGGAATGGTGTGACCACTTGACTTTGAGGAATTTGATTGACTTGTTGCGAGTCTTGCGTTCAGTCTCTTCAAGAATAGCAACGGGGTGCTCACGATAAGAGAGATCTTCTTGGAGCTCAATGTCTTCGAAGTTGACGGTGCGGTCAGGAGTCTTGAAGCACTTTTGGAGCTGAGAGACATGGAACACGTCATGCACATTTGCAAAGTTTGAAGGAAGCTCGAGTTGATAGGCGAGATCACCTCTCTTGCTGACGATCTTGAAAGGTCCCACGTATCTGGGGGCAAGCTTCCCTTTGATACCGAAGTGACGAGTACCTTTCATTGGAGAGACGTGGAGGTAAACATGATCTCCGATCTCGAAAGCCAAATCATGGTGCTTACTATCATAGTAGCTCTTCTGGCGGGATTGGGCTGCTTTGAGGTTATCTCGAATGACTTTGCACATTTCCTCTGCCTCTGTGATTAAGTCATTTCCCAAAAGTTGACGTTCACCGGTTTCAGACCAGTTGAGAGGGGTACGGCACTTCCTACCATACAGAATTTCAAATGGGGCCTTGCCCGAACTTGCTTGAAAACTGTTGTTGTAGGAGAATTCAGCATAAGGAAGGCAATCCTCCCACTTCATGCCGAAGGAGATCACACAAGCCATGAGCATATCTTCAAGAATCTGGTTGACACGCTCGACTTGACCGCTAGTTTGAGGATGGAAAGCTGTGCTGAAGCGGATGTTGGTGCCCATGGCCTTCTGAAAAGAATCCCAAAACTTGGAGGTAAAGATGCTGCCACCGTCTGAAGAGATCACTTGTGGAATACCGTGCAGAGAGACAATTCGAGAGGTATAGAGTTCCGCCAATTGAGCTGCAGTGATTGACTCTTTGATAGGCAGAAAATGAGCCACTTTAGTGAGTTTGTTGATTACAACGAATATAGCATCATTGCCACGCTTGGACTTTGGAAACCCAGTCACGAAGTCCATCTCAATGTGGTCAAACTTCCATTCTGGAATGGCAAGAGGTTGGAGGAGACCAGCTTGCCTTTGGTGTTCTGCCTTCACTCTTCTGCAGACATCACATTCATTCATGAACTGAGCAATCTCGCGCTTCATTCGAGTCCACCAATAAGCCTGCTTGAGGTCCTGATACATCTTCGTGCTCCCAGGGTGGATGGAGAGTAGAGAATTGTGAGCCTCATTTATGATCACTTTACGAAGGTCACCTTTGGGCACAACAATACGATCCTCGAGGAAGAGAGTATCCTTGTCATCAAGGCGGTAGCACTTGTACTTGGGTTGGCTCTTGGCAATCCCAATATTCACCTTTTTTACCATAGCATCAAGAAGCTGAGCTTGGCGAATCTGGTCTTCCAAGGTAGGAGAGACTTGAAGGTTAGCGAGGAAACCTTGAGGAACAACTTGTAGATTAAGTTTGCGGAAAGCTTCACAAAGCTTGGGTTGATAAGGCTTGAGAATCAGACTGTTGCAATAAGACTTCCTGCTCAATGCGTCAACAATCACATTGGCCTTGCCTGGAGTATACTCGATACTCGGATTATACTCTTGAATCATTTCGACCCATCGAGTTTGCCTGAGGTTGAGATTAGGCTGAGTGAAGATGTACTTGAGACTCTTGGGGTCAGTGAAAATGTCCACTTTTCTTCCCAATAAGAGATGTCTCCAAGTCAAAAGAGCATGCACAACTGCCGCCAACTCGAGGTCATGAGTGGGGTAGTTCTTCTCGTTGGGCTTTAACTGGCGAGAGGTATATGCCACAACCTTCTTCTCTTGCATCAACACTGTGCCGAGACCTTGGAGAGAGGCATCGCAAAAGACCTCGTACGGTTTGGATTCATCAGGAGGAGTCAGAACTGGAGCAGTGACCAATTTCTCTTTCAAAGTGTTGAAAGCGATGTCACATTCCGGAGACCAAACGTACTTGACGTGCTTCTGGAGAAGATTTGAGAGAGGCTTCGCGATCTTAGAAAAGTTTTCAACGAATCTTCGACAGTAGCTTGCGAGACCGAGGAAGCTACGGAGTTGCTTCACGTTCTGAGGTGGTCCCCAATTCAAAATTGCAGACACCTTCTCAGGATTCACCGCAATGCCCTTGGCAGAGATAATATGACCAAGATAAAGAACCTCATCGAGCCAAAATTCGCACTTGGAGAACTTGGCGTAGAACTGGTGTTCCCTGAGCTTATCGAGCACCAAACGCAAGTGCTTGGCATGATCTTCCTTGTTCTTCGAAAAGACCAAAATGTCGTCGAGATAGACCAAAACAAAGTCATTGGTGTAGGCGTTGAAGATGAAGTTCATCATGCGAGAGAAAGTCAGAGGAGCGTTGACGAGGCCAAAAGACATGACAGTGTATTCATATGAACCATAGCTTGTCCTGAAAGCCGTCTTGGGAATATCTTGCTCACGGATTCGAATCTGATGATAACCCATACGGAGATCAAGCTTGGAGAATACTTGGGCACCTTTGAGTTGTTCGAACAGCTCGTTGATGTTGGGAAGTGGGTATTTGTTCCTTATAGTCTTCTTGTTCAATGGACGGTAATCAACACAAAGTCGGTCCGTTCCATCCTTCTTCTTCACAAAAAGAACACCACAACCCCACGGAGAAGAACTAGGTTGGATGAGACCCATTCTCTCTTGAATATCGAGTTGCTTCTTCAGCTCCTTCAACTCTTCAGATCCGAGCTTATAAGGATGCTTGCACACTGGTTCCGTGCTAGACTCAAGATCGATGACAAATTCAACTGGCCGGTGCGGAGGCATTCCTGGAAGCTCTTCTAGAAAGACGTCTTGATATTTGCAAACGAATGGAATTTGCGAGATGGCATCCAGTTCACCCTTCTCATTGAGAGAAAACAGGTGGATGGTATCATCACGAGCAACAAAGACAATTACATCCTCAGACGAATGAGTCAATTGAATCTGCCTGGCTGCACAATCAAGATGCGCCTTGTGCTTAGAAAGCCAATCCATTCTGAGAATAAGATCAATATCCGAGTCACCAAGGATAATAGGAGAAGCTAGAAATTTGTACTCACCCAACGTGATAGTAATATCCGAGACGCAGAAATTAGCTGTCATATGCTTGCCCGGTGACACGATTTGCAAAGAATTTTGTAGATAGTGATAATCGCACTCATACTTTGATGCAAAAGGTTTGGAAATGAAACAATGCGATGCACTAGTGTCAAAAAGAACTTTTGCAGGAACATTGTTAACAGGAAGGTTACCCATGATGACATCTGACGAGTCCTCTGCCTGAGCTGCATTCATCAAGTTGACCTTGGCGTGCTTGGGGTTATGCTTGACCACAACTGTACTTGCCGATCTCACAGGAGGAGGAGGAGGGAGACGCCTCTGGTTGAAGCACTTGTTGGCATAGTGACCCTTCTGTTGGCACTTGTTGCACGTGACCTCTGAAAGCGGATGGTGATATGGAGCACTCGATCTTGGGGCTTGAGACGAAGTCTCGTTCTGAAAGCCAAGGTTGGGTGGGTGGGAAGATCCACTGCCACCTTTGCTCTTCTGATACGGCTGACGGAACGGAGGAGGAGGAAGCCAATACTTCTGCTGCTTGGCCACTTGAGTAGAGGAAGGAGGAGTAGCATCTCTGACTCGCTTCTTGGAAGCATCACACCTCAGTTGAATAGCCTCTTGCTTCAATGCCATGTTGTAGAACTCATCGTACCTCAAGGGCTCAAAGAGAACAAGAGCTAGCTGGATTTCTTCTCTGAGACCACCCCTGAACTGGTATATCATGCTCTTCTCGTCAGGGACGTCCTGCTTAGCAAAGCGGGCGAGCTTCTGAAACAACTTGTTGTAGTCATAGACAGACAAAGAGCCTTGCTTCAGGTTGCGGAATTCCTCACGCTTGCTTTCAACCACGCTTTGAGGAATATGATGAGCTTTGAAGTCTTGACGGAATTCATCCCAGGTAATCACACGGCCTCCTCTGGAATCTTTGTACTGCTGGAACCATTCTGCAGCTTGGTCTTTGAGTTGGAAGGAAGCGAACTTGACAAAGTCCTCAGGTCTGACGTTACTGCACTCGAAATGCTTGCACAAGTCCACAAGCCAATCGTCAGCATCAGTTGCCTCAACACAATTGCTGAAAGACTTTGGCCCGTTAGCAAGGAACTGGTTGAGTGTAGCAAAGTGGTTCTGATTGTTGCCTTGGTTGCCTTGGTTCGCTTGGTTGCGCTCTTGAAGAATTTGCATGATCAACTGTGTGTTTGCATTGGTTGCGGCCATCACAGCTTGCCATGCCTCCGGAGGAGGTGGAGGTGGTGGCGGATCCTGATTCTGATTCTGATTTTGATTGCTGCTCTTAGCGGGAGCCATACTGAAGAGGGTGACAACCGTTAGCACATTGACAGATAAAATGAAGCTGAATCAAACGGGTTGAAATTGCAACATATAGTCTTCACATCCGAACAAAATGAACGAATGCATTCCACTTGGAATGGTCACATATCCATAAATTGAGAAGCCACTTAGAATTTAGATAGAGGAATAAATCAACAAGGTACAGATCAAGAACGAATACTCGGTAAGAAATCCCAATCTCAAACCAAATATCCGTGGAAGAAGAACTAAAGCTACAAGAATTCCCACCTATGAAACTCCCGAACCTTTCCGGTTATGCAATCAGGTGTTGGGGATACAGGGGAAGCATAATATCTCACCCAAAACTAGCAAATCCTACATCCAGCTGTATCCATCCTTCAACACATAACCGAGAAAAACTTCGGAAACCATCTACCTCAACCTTCGAAAAGCATCTGTTATACAAGTTATGGCAATACTCCCGAACTCCCGCCCCAGTACTGGGTGGCGTCGAGGTTATCTCACCAACGAACTGCATAAAAGAGATTTTCGATGTCGACGTACTAAACTCAGGTATTCCAGAACTACAATGATAAAATTGTGACGACAACACCTTGGAGCTCAACTCCCCGGGACACTGCCACAACCCCATAAAGACAGGAGGCACCAAGAACAATGTTCCCGTCACAAAACCATCGAAACGATTCCAAGATACCCGCGTGATCCTAAATTTCTTTTAGTGAAATTTGAGAAGAGAAGAGTCAAAACTCTATGTCAGGATGCCTTACCAGAGCGATGAGGAGACTGGGGAGTAAAAAGAATTCCTAAACTCTCCGATATATAATTCCTAAATGACTCAAAACATTTTTCTAGACTCAACAACGGCTGCTAAAACGATCAAGCAATGGGGGCTCCTAAGGTTGGGGAAGGCTCTGATTACCAACTTGTAACGCCCTCGATGCGGCTATATCTCATACATGTCGAGGCACGATTTAGAGGCATAACCGCATTGAAAGCAATGTCGCAAGTTAGGCAATCTTCACAACATCCCATGTAATATATAGATAATAAAAGGGGAGAATACATAGTTGGCTTACACTCGCCACGTCAATCAAAGTACATAAATAGCATTACATCAACCAAACACTCATGGCCCGACTACGGCGCCCAAATAAAAGACCAACCCAACATGCGACACGGTCCAGATCGCCCCAACTGGGCACCACTACTGATCATCAGGGAAAGACACATAGTATCGGCGTGAGTCCTCGTCGAACTCCCACTTGAGCTCAAGCGCGTCATCTGGAACAGAGTCATCAGGCCCTGCATCTGGTTTGGAAGTAATCTGTGAGCCACAGGGACTCAACAATCTCGCACCCTCGCGATAAAGACTATTTAAGCTTATAGGTAAGGCAAGGTAAATATGTGGAGCTGCAGCAAGCGACTAGCATATATGGTGGCTAACCTGTTCGCAAAAGAGAGCGAGAAGAGAAGGCAAAGCACGAACAAATAACTAGAGAATAACCTGCGGCAAGCATTACTCCAACACCGTGTTCACTTCCCGGACTCCGCCGAGAAGAGACCATCACAGTAACCCACACAGTTGATTCATTTTAATTAAGTTAAGGTTCAAGTTATCTACAACCGGACATTAACAAATTCCCATCTGCCTATAACCGCGGGCATGGCTTTCGAAAGTTCAAAACCCTGCAGGGTAGTCCCAACTTAGCCCATGACAAGCTCTCACGGTCAACGAAGGAATAGACCTTCTCCCGAGACATTCCGATCAGACTCGGTATCCCGGTTCTACAAGACACTTCGACAAGTTAAAACAAATCCAGCAACACCACCCGAATGTGCCGACAAATCCCGATAGGAGTTGCACATATCTCGTTCTCAGGGCACACTCAGATAAGCTCTCCATACAACTAAAACCAAACCTCGAGTTTCCCCGATGGGGCACTGCACAGAACTCTAGTTCGGACCAACACTCAGAGGAGCACTGGCCCGGGGGGGGGGGTTAAATAAGATGACCCTCGGGCTTCGAAAACCCAAGGGAAAAAGAGGCTAGGTGGCAAATGGTAAAACCAAGGTTGGGCATTGCTGGAAAAGCTTTAATCAAGGCGAACTATCAAGGGGTTCCCATTATCACCCAACCGCGTAAGGAACGCAAATTCCGGGAACATAACACCGATATGACGGAAACTAGGGCGGCAAGAGTGGAACAAAACACTAGGCGAGAGGCCGAGCCTTCCACCCTTTACCAAGTATATAGATGCATTAAGATAACAAGGCAATATAATGATATCCCAACAAGTAAATAATGTTCCAACAAGGAACGGTCTCCAATCTTCACCTGCAACTAGCAACGCTATAAGAGGGGCTGAGCAAAGCGGTAAGATAGCCAATCAACGGTTTGCTAGGACATGGTGGGTTAGAGGTTTGACATGGCAATTTGGGAGGCATGATAAGCAAGTGGTAGGCATCGTAGCATAGGCATAGCAAAAGAGCGAGCATCTAGCAAAGCAAAGATAGTAGTGATTTCGAGGGTATGATCATCTTGCCTGCACAGTTGTCAGAGTTGACTGGATCCTCGAAAGCAAACTCAACGGGCTCCTCGTTAGCGAACTCGTCTCCCGGCTCTACCAAAACAAGACAAACAAGCAAACGGAACAAAATCAACCACGTGCAAACTCAAACAACATGATGCAAACATAGTATGCTATGCGGGATGCGACATGTGATGCATATGCAAAATTTGACAAGGAATGAATGAACCTGGCCTCAACTTGGAATTCCAAGTGTGCCACTGGAAAGGTGAGATGAAATCGCTTGAAAACGATATAAAGAACGCTGGAATCAGAGTCACGGTCTGAAAATGGCAAGCAATTTAAATATGGCACCGGTCTGCGATATACAGCAAGTAGACACCTAAATCCAACAAGATGAACATGCTACAGCACCCAAACATGGCAGGGATCCATTCATGATGCTTAACAAAAGATGAACACTGAGCTACGGCCAATTCATCCATTAACAGGTTCAAACAAGCATGGCAAAAATGCATTTGGTAAACAGATTTCAGACATAGTGAAATTAACACTTGTCTGGATTTTCAGATCAGGTAGCACACTTTGGAGCATGAAAACTATATGCTACAGGACCTGAACATGGCAAAATAAAGCATGGCATGGAGCTACTCAACGAACTTAACAAAAGTCCCTTAGTGACCTTGAGCCAAAAGGGATCCTAAACTACATTTGCAAGCATGTGAACATGGCAAAAACATAATCAGATCACAGACTTAGTGAAAAACTAGAGCATGCAAATCAGATATCAAGTAGGCATGTTTATGAGCTCGATGCACTCACTACAGAGCAAGTCATGACAATCTAAGCATACACCCATCAAGAATACACATTATACAAGCTAGACATGGCAATAACAATAACATAGCATGCACAGATCAACTACAACATTCTCGGCAAAATCGCTAACAAGTAGACAATCTGCCCAGATTCACGAAATAGCAAAAGTAGAGCTTGATTGACTTAAGCTAGGATGCTCCATAATTGCAAACAAAGACATGGATGGATAGAGCACTACAAGATTAACAAATCACCCTTACTGATCATCCTCAAAAGAGGCACGGATCACTAGGAAACAACATGAACATGTGGCATAATGAAATAAACAGATCAAGGACTTAGTGGGATTGCTAAGTCCCTGAAATCAGCATTAACGAATGCACCACTTTGCAAGCTTGTGCTAGTCACCACAAACATCACAAAAATACATGGGTTGCACCTCTGGATAGATGGCAAAGCATATAACAAAACACATGTAGAGCTCAGGGGCATATCATGCACACGATAATCATGGCAAAAATGACAAATATCTAATTGGAACAGCAGATCTGACAATTATCTCAAATAGCATTCTTCCAACAGCATTTCGGGCATCAAGATGAACTCAAATGAAAATAATGCAATGAGATGAAATGATGTGCTCTCTGAGACAAACATTTTGATATGCTATATGCCCAAAACGGAGCTACGGATGCGGAGTTACGGCAAGACGAACATAGCAAAATAATTAGGGTTTCGGGGCAAAAAGGCAATCGAGAAAACTCAGGTCTGAGATTTGCACGCTTCCCGAGGTTCGTCCTCAAGCTCGCCGGAGATGGAGCTTGAGCTCGTCAAAGAGAGGTCGGCGGGGGAGGAGGAAGCGCGGGGCGGCGCCGGAGTTGGAGTAGAACGGCGGCGGGGCGCGGCTCCGCGGCGAGCCGGCGTGGAGGCGCGGCGCGGAGGGCCACCGGCGGGCGGCGAGGTGGGGCAGCGCGGCGGAGCGGCGGCCGCCGGCGAGGAGGCGCGGTGGCGCCGGGCGGAGGAGCCTGCCGGCTCGGGCGGCGCGGAGGGAACGGGCTCGGGGGCCCATGGCGGGCCGAGCGGGCCGGCGGCGGGGGACCTCCCGGTGCGACACGTGGCGCGCTGTCACTGGCCGGGCGCGGCGGCGGGAAACGTCTGTCCAGGGACGGACATGTCCGGCGCGGCGCGATGCGATTTTTAGGGTTTCGGGGGGAAGAAGAAACGTGGATCTCGGAGGGGTCTTTAAATAGGCATAGAGGGAGCTAGGGGAGTCCAAATGAGGTGCGGTTTTCGGCCACGTGATCGGGATCGAACGCTCTAGATGATGGAGAGGGTTTTGGGCCAAATTGGAGGGGTGTTGGGCTGCAACACACACGAGGCCTTTTCGGTCCCTCGGTTTACCGTTGGAGCATCAAACGAAGTCCAAATGGTACGAAACTTGATAGGCGGTCTATGGTAGTAAACCAAGGCCGCTTGGCAATTCTCGGTCCAATCCGGAAATGTTTAATCCTCACACACGAAAGAAAGATAGAAATGACCACCGGAGGAGAAAGGAGCGCCAGAATGCAAAACGGACAACGGGGAAAATGCTCGGATGCATGAGATGAACACGTATGCAAATGCAATGCACATGATGACATGCTATGAGATGCATGACAACGATAACACAAACGGAGACAAAACCCGAACCCGAGAAAATAAAATAACTTAACGCTGGAAACGGCAAGAGTTGGATTACATATTGGGTAAATCATATCCGGGGTGTTACACCTTTGCCTTGTTTGTCTACCCCTTCCTCCTCCCCAGCAAGCGTGAAACCTCTCATAATAGGTCTGTCAATCTGCATCCTTATCTTCACCCTCAAAAATCTACCGGTTGCAACTCCATCCGCACCCGTGTCCGCCTCCACAAACACTCCAATGATATTACCGATGTCCTCTGCTGATTCCACGTTCATCATGCCAAGAGGAAGGTTATAAACCCTAACCCAAATTGGGATATTGTTATGGGCATAATCTTCTGGCCTCTTGCTCGGTACATAGTCCTCCACCACCACAACTTCTTTATCAAACATCCATGGTCCATCTTCGATCGCCTTCCGCTTACCAGACTCTTGATGAAAAGTGATGAGGAACTGATTTACTCCGATCTCCTTACACTTGATCCCCTTAATCGGGCACCAAACCCTGCCTAGTGAGAGGCAGATCGCGTCTGGGTGCGCTAACTTTTCGGAGATGACCTTGCCTACTGCCTGCAGCATCGACGCCTTGCCATTCTCCCTGGATACCAGCCGCACCTTGACGCCCTTCCTCTCCTCCTCAGAAAGTTTCAGACCCTTCATTAACCCCGCAACACCATCTACTGCCATGGCTGCACTCCCCTGACCGCCCCCAACCCCTCCTAGGAAGTAGGTGTTTTACGACTGCGCGCCCTAGGGAAGCGCACAGAAGGATTTGGTGGATGGCTTGAGGAATTAGAGTGCTCGAAGGTTCCCTGGACGAAGAACCAGACGACGGCGGCGGAATGAAAGGAACCCTAGGCACCGAATGGAATCGCCCTCGGGATCGCCTCCATAAACTATGGAAAGGACACCAACCGTCACCCTAACGGGACGGACTTCTCTCTCCTCTGTTCTGGTTGCGAGGAGAAGGGAACAGGCGCTGCCGCAGGAAGGACATACTGGCACGGGTCAAAGTGGACGGAAAAAAGCACGAATCTCGTGACAGAGATCGGACGCTCGAAAAAACGGATGAAGTCCAATTAATTTCATTCGGATGAAAAATAGCAATTTCGTTGATCAAACAGACCTGAATTTAAGCCGCTCCTATGTCGCTCGTAGGGCGACACCGGGGTGTCCGAACCCTAGCCGCCCAGGCCGCCAACCAGAACCGTCGGCGAAGGCGCCTCCTCAAAGCAGGTGACACATTCCCCTCCATCTCCAAGGTCGGTCCACGAAAGCTCCGCCCCTCCTCGACTCCATTACGGCCAGTGCTTGTTTGGCTGTCAGGTCGTTCCCGCTATGGCCGGATCGATCTGCGCAGCTCTCGGCCGCCTACACGCCCCCAACCTCATCCTCGCTGGATCGATCCATGGCGGCCTGCTCCCCGAGCTCAGATCTGAGTCGTGGGCAATACAACAGGTGATGTGTGCCGGTTGCAGCTGCAAACGCGTGCGGCATTGTCGGCTTGCGGCAGCGTGTGCGGCGATGGGCTAGGCCTTGCTGGATGGCGAGGGGATGGGCGGTATGGCGGAGGAGGTGCCGAAGCTTCCTGTGGAGTGGTTGGATTCAATCCACTTTGTGGTCTGCTCGATCTGCCCGTTCTATCAGAGCTGGTGCCGGACGGGCCGTCATCGCCGGATCCGCGGTGATGAAGACGGCTGGGCTGTCGGGGTGCTGCTCCAGTGGGGCTCCGGCGTGATGGTGGTGCTGCCATGGCCTTGGGGGTCATCTGTAATGGCAGATCATGTGGCTCCATCACCTATGCCACTCCGGTCTGTAGCGGCGGACTCCATACGGATTGCGCTAACCATCAAAGGTCTTTGTGAGGGTCCTCTCCCTAGATTTGGTGGTTGTCTTCAGTGGGGAGTTGCAAACTACGCGCAATGACTTGACGCAGAGGAATGGATGCAGCGACGGCGGTCTTACATCACATGTAGTTGTTTGGATCGTGAAAAAGTGGTGGCGACAACACATAAGTGGCATTGATGGTGGTGCTATTCGAGTGCCATGTCTCGAGCTCCAAGGTGAAAGCCTAGGTCGGACTTGTGTCAATTATACCTGGCAATGGTGAAGTTTTTACTTCGTTACCTTGTTGAAAGCATTGTTTGGATATGCTCGGACTGGTTCTTCAAGGTGAAAATCTAGATTCTGACCTTCCGTGGTTGGATCTGGTGATGGCGGCGATCAAGCGCCTCTACCTTCCTGAAGGCGTTGCTATTGAAGAACTTCGTCGTTCATGTGATGTCATGAGATGGTCGGTGCGGATATGGTTATTGTTGTAGTTTGCCGATCACGGAACCGATTGGTTCAGGGTTCTTTTTCCTCTCTTTTTTCTTGCCCATGCTTAGCTTTGGTCTTATATGACTTTGCAATTCTTCAGCGAGTTTTTGTGTGTGTTGGTGTTGGCTGTGTACATCCTAATTATGCAGAGGCCGGGTGTGTGTTCAGTATGTTTGTATCCCCTTCATGCTTCATTTTGAGTTAACAAAATCCACCCTTTATCGAAAAAATATAAAATAACTATTCCATAATCTAAATGTGAAATAACAAATCTGTTGAAAATTTGATGTTTGCCGAGTGATGTGGTGTTTGGCCAAGCTCCATATCACGGGTTCTCGGCAAATCCACGCCAGTTTGCCAAGAGCCAGCAGAAAAGTGCTTGGCAAACCCAAAACACTCGACCAATAGGTCCTTTGCCTAGAGCCGGAGACAAAGCACTCAGCAAAACGGAGGCACGTGGCATGACCTTCCGTGGTTGACGGCTCTATATTATACTCCCCCATTTCAAAATAAGTTCCATGGTGGGAGTATTACAGCCATATCGGCAGGCATCAACATATCCATCGCATATATTCATATAAGCTACTCTTTCCGTTTCAAAATAGATGACCCAACTTTATACTAACTGTGTACTAAAGTTAATATAAAATTGGATCATCTATTTTGAAACGAAGGGAGTATCAATTTGTGAACTAATATACCGTAGAGCAATTGTTCTACGGTTTCGGGGTCAAAAGAAATCAATTTGTGAATTACGACAACAATTATTTGTCCATATATCAACAAATCACAGAAAAATAAGCTCAACAAGCATACAAAGTTCCTTGGGTTTGACACCCTGTATGTCTCGTCAAGGCGTTATATTATGTGCAATGTGACGTTTCCGTATAGCAAGGTATATGTTGTGACTTATAAATTTTGCTCCACAACACTGGTCTTCAACAACCGTTGTGCGCACGTGTGTGCATGTAAGTACTCTCTCCGTTCCAAATTACTCGTCGTGGTTTTAGTTCAAATTTGAACTAAAACCACGACGACGAGTAATTTTATGTTGAAGTATATTCACACCAAATCTATGTGTGCCATTTTAGTGCGTGCGTGTGTAAGCAGATATTTTATATGTGCGAACCAACCTATGATTAGATGGTTGGATGGACAACAGTATTCCCAGCCCATCAGGATTCAAGTCCTGGTGTTCGCATTTATTCTGAATTTATTTCAAAATTTCCGGTGATGCGCATTCAGTCGGAGAAGGTATTTCCGTCGACTACGAGACGCCTACGGCGACTTCGTAAAATCTCAAGATGATATGCCGACTTAGTCTTTCGAAGATGCTCATAGGAATAGGATGTGCGTATCTACATTCATATGAATGAGTGTATATACGTATTTATGAGCGCTTACGTTTGTACTGGGTTAAAAAAACTATTTTGTATACGTACACAACACGGTACATAAGCAAATTGGTCGATTCAATATAGCAGGATGTAATCGATCAATGAATCCGATAATTAATTCAAGGACGCACAGAGATAGACAATCTCTACTTTGTTAGCTGATCTTGGTTACCAAGTGGTTCTACACACTCTGGATCATACGTACTCAAGGCCACGGATAAATGTCAATGCCCCGTTCCGGGAGGCACTAGCTAATCAAGTCTGACAACGAGATATACCAATGCTCGGACCGGTTCGATCATATCCTAGCTAACAGCCAACCGTAGCGGTACATGAAGTTATTGAAGGTTGAAACTTTCGCTCCCGTCTATTAAGTGCACGAGATAGACATAGACGTGCATGCATGCCTTGCGTCGTCTATAAATACGTCAATTCTAGCAGCGATATCATCTCATCCTAAGCTAGCTATTATAACCCGATCAATCTGGTCGTCAGCAATGGCGGTCAAGTCTCTAGTTCTTCTCGGTGTCGTAATAGCCTCGCTCCTGCTTCTCTCTCAGAATGTAGCACATGCTAGAGAGCTCCTTGATGCTAAAGGTTTGTCAAACATATTTCCCTCTCTCTCTCTCTCTCTCTCTCTCTCTCTCTCTCTCTCTCTCTCTCTCTCTCTCTCTCTCTCTCTCTCGAATATTTCATAACAAAGTAGACAGAAATTAAGTCATTTCCATGGACATAGTACAGTACCTCAAGCAATGTTCACTAAGCGATTGTATGTATGCAGAGTCCAAGGAGAAGAATGTAAAACCTGCAGGAGGGCCGGGCCTGAAGGACGAGAAATGGGGAGGTGGAAGCAAGCATTATGGAGGGTATGGGAATGGTGGGGGGTATGGTAACGGTGGAGGGTATGAAAACAATGGGGGAGGCTATGGAAATGGGGGGTACACAAACAATGGTGGTGGGTATGGTGGAGGATACAGAAATTCTAGGCATGGTGGCGGTTATGGCGGTGGAGGTTATGGACCCAGATATGGAGGCGGTTATGGTCATCCAGGCAACGGTGGGGGATTTGGCGGCGGCTTTGGTGGAGGATATGGTGGTGGCGGTGGATACGGTGGAAGTGGATGATACGGTGGTGGTGGCGGGTATGGTGGAGGAGGAGGTTATGGTGGAGGATCCGGTGGTGCCGGCTATCCTTGAGACGGCTATGATGAAGGAGGTCATAATGAATGAGTAGATATGTATATATGTTTTAACTAAACATCTATGTTGATCTGTGATGTGCTTGAATAAAAGATGTGTCCTTATGCTCACATATAGGTGTAATGTTGAGAAATCGAGCAAGTAAGCTAGGCTTGTGTTGTCTCCTATGTATGAAAGAGAATATACCTTTCAAATTGATAGTGTTTGGCTTTCTAGATGGGCTTTGGTTACTAATGATAAGATGATTAACAGACTAATATGTGCACCAAGTGTAGTCTTGGTTTAGTCCTAGAACTAGTTTTAGAACATGCATTGATGACATCAGATTTGGATTTGAATCCGTGTGGACATCTGAATGTCCACGTGTGTTTACATGATGTGGTCTCAGAGTCAATATTCCTTGTCTGGCCATATTTTAGGCACAAACTATTTTACATAGACTCTATATACACTACTGAAAAAATTGGTGTTTGCCAACTGTCTCGGTCTCTCCGTGGAGTTCCATATCATGGGTTCTCGGTAAACCAAACTTTTCCCGAGCACCACACTTGGCAAACGTGGGCACTCGATAGAGGCTTCAGTTCACTGATAGCTGTCGGAAAAATACTCAGCGATGCCAAAACACTCAACCAATACACACCTTGCCGAGAGCTAGTGACATGGCACTCAACAACCAGGAGCCACGTGGCACAACGTCTGTGGTTGATGGCATTTTTTCTTCTTCATGTACCATTATTTTGATCCAATTTTTTTCCGGAAAGACATATTGAAATGGAAGCTCTCGAACCTATTCATTTCGGCACTCCATAGATGGAGTGTTTCGGGACATGTTTGTAGAATTCCCTATGCAAGCGACTCAGCAAATATTTTCAAAATTCATTTTTTACATACAGCAAACGTTTGACGAGTTCTCTCACAAGGAACATGGTATAGTTTAAAGGTGTTCCCAGGTTCTGACACGTGACCCGCTTTGTTGAATGTCGGGGCGCTCGGCAAACAACTATACTAATTTTTAGCAGTGAAAAATCTTTGCCGGTAGTACCTTTACTAGGAGCTCGCCAAATTACCTGTTGGAGTTGACAAAGACAGTCAGGCGCCACTACTACCAAGTATGGTACTCGGTATAGGAGACCTTTGCCGAGTTCACCCCTCGGTAAAACGTATTTTTTTAATAAAATATTTTTTGTAAAGCCATTCAAAACTTAGCTAGGACCACATATACATCACATATAATGCACACAAGCTAGCAACTTGTCGATTACCATGACAATTACAACTAGTCCATATACCAACAAGTCACATAACAATATCAAAAGCATATAAAGTTCACAAGCATAGTACAAGTCACACATAAGATAAGAAACATTGGAAGTTTGAAAGTAGTTCATCAACATGACCTCTCGAAAACATCAACTCCGTGGACGCGGGCTTTGTGATTGTGGAGGAGGAGGAGGGGTATGCTTCATAGCCTTGACACTTCCATGAAGCGCCTACAGTTATCTTTGTTAGCCTTGTATTATAGTGGATGATCGGTTAATATTGGTGGCTATCATGGGAAAGTAGTAACCTTGAACTCTACCTGGACCATCTATCTTGCGGCCACTTCTTCCCGTGGTCGTGCCACCTATGCGACCTTGTTGGCCTCCTCCTTTTTCATTCTTTCTCCTTCCAGCTTTGTGGCCCAAATATAGGTTGCAATTCAGGAATGTAGACATGGGTATGAAAGGTGCAAATCTGGAGTCGTGCAATCTCACGCGAATGAGTCATCATTGACTCCTCATGGAGGAACTTGAGCTTGTGCTCGCTGAGTGGATTTGAAATAGTTTGGGATGTGAGGAGGTGGCGTCCGCACCTTTGAAAACGAGGTGGCAACCACTCTTCTTCACACCTCCCACCCTCATGACCAACTATGAATCGGCTGGCTACTGCAGAGGATAAACCAGGGACCCATGTTTCTCCCGGTACACAACTGTGTATGCATCCATCTTCTCCTTGGTTGAGTCACTGTAATACCCTGGGCCCCCTTTCCCCAATGGCCATGTGCCCACGCCTGCATGATGCTAATGTGGCACCCATGGTGTTGTCTCACTTGCAAGAGAAATGATCATGATTAATAAACATATATGCACCTAGAGACAAAATTGACCTTGGAGTTGCAGATACCATCTGTTGGTGGTGAGCTGTCAGAGTGAGGCCGCCCATACGTCCATTTTGCATCATGTTTTTATATCGATATTTATTGCATTATGGGCTATTATTACACATTATGTCACAATACTTATGCCTATTCTCTATTATTTTATAAGGTTTACATAAAGAGGGAGAATGCCGGCAGCTGGGATTCTGGGCTGCAAAAGGAGCAAATATTAGAGACCTATTCTGCACAGCTCCAAAAGTCCTGAAACTTCACGAAAGTCATTTTCAGAATATATAAAAAATACTAAGCGCAAGAAGTTCTGGAGGGGGGGGGGCACACCCTGCCCACGAGGGTGGGGGGCGCGCCCCCTGCCTCGCGGGCCCCCTGGTGGCCCTCCGATGCCCATCTTCTGCTATATGGAGTCTTTCGATGAGAAAAAAAATCAGAAGCCAGCTTTCGGGACGAGACTCCGCCGCCGCGAGGCGAAACCTTGGCGGAACCAATCTAGGGCTCCGGCGGAGCTATTCTGCCGGGGAAACTTCCCTCTGAGAGGGGGAAATCATCGCCATTGTCATCACCAACGATCCTCTCATCGGGAGGGGGTCAATCTCCATCAACATCTTCACCAGCACCATCTCTTCTCAAACCCTAGTTCATCTCTTGTATCCAATTCTTGTCTCTAAGTCCGGGATTGGTACCTGTGGGTTGCTAGTAGTGTTAATTACTCCTTGTAGTTGATGCTAGTTGGTTTATTTGGTGGAAGATCATATGTTCAGATCCTATATGCATATTAATACTCCTTTGATTATGAACATGAATATGATTTGTGAGTAGTTACGTTCGTTCCCGAGGGCATGGGAGGAGTCTTGCTATTAGTAGTCATGTGAATTTGGTATTCGTTTGATATTTTGATGAGATGTATGTTGTCTCTCCTCTAGTGGTGTTATGTGAATGTCGACTACATGACACTTCACCATTATTTGGGCCTAGAGGAAGGCATCGGAAAGTAATAAGTAGATGATGGGTTGCTAGAGTGATAGAAGCTTAAACCCTAGTTTATGCGTTGCTTCGTAAGGGGCTGATTTGGATTCATATGTTTCATGCTATGGTTAGGTTTACCATAATACTTTTGTTGTAGTTGCGGGTGCTTTCAATAGAGGTTAATCATAAGTGGGATGCTTGTCCAAGTAAGGACAATACCCAAGCACTGGTCCACCCACATATCAGATTATCAAAGTAACGAACGCGAATCATATGATCGTGATGAAAACTAGCTTGATGATATTCCCATGTGTCCTCGGGAGCGCTTTTCTCTATATAAGAATTTGTCTAGACTTGTCCTTTGCTACAAAAAGGATTGGGCCACCTTGCTGCACTTTATTTACTTTTATTACTTGTTGCTCGGTACAAATCATCTTATCACAAAACTATCTGTTACCTATAATTTCAGTGCTTGCAGAGATTACCTTGCTGAAAACCGCTTATCATTTCCTTCTGCTCCTTGTTGGGTTCGACACTCTTACTTATCGAAAGGACTATGATAGATCCCCTATACTTGTGGGTCATCAAGACTCTTTTATGGCGCCGTTGCCGGGGAGTGAAGCGCCTTTGGTAGGTGGAATTTGGTAAGGAAAAATTTATATAGTGTGCTGAAATTTACTGTCACTTGTTACTATGGAAAGTAATCCTCTGAGGGGCTTGTTCGGGGTATCTTCACCCCGACCAGTAGAGCAAAGAGTTGCTCCTCAACCTATTGAACCTACTGAAAATGAAAATGTCTACTTTGAGATTCCTTCGGGTATGATAGAAAAACTGCTAGCTAATCCTTTTGCAGGAGACGAAACAATGCATCCTGATGAGCACCTAATATACGTGGATGAAGTTTGTGGATTATTTAAGCTTGCAGGTGTGCCCGAGGATGTTATTAAGAAGAAGGTCTTCCCTTTATCTTTGAATGGAGATGCATTGACATGGTATAGGCTATGTGATGATATGTGATCATGAAACTACAAACGATTGAAATTGGAATTTCATCAGAAGTTTTATCCTATGCATCTTGTTCATCATGATCACAATTATATATATAATTTTTGGCCTCGCGAAGGAGAAAGCATCGCTCAAGCTTGGGGGAGGCTTAAATCAATGTTATATTCATGCCCTAATCATGAGCTCTCAAGAGAAATAATTATTCAGAATTTATATGCTCGGCTTTCTGATAGCAATCGCACCATGCTCGATACTTCTTGTGCTGGCTCTTTTATGATGAAGACTATTGAATTCAAATAGGATTTATTGGAAAGAATTAAACGCAACTCTGAAGATTGGGACCTCAACAAAGGTAAGGAGTCAGGTATGCCACCTAAGTTTGATTGTGTTAAATCTTTTATGGATACCGATGTTTTCCGTAAATTTAGCACTAAATATGGACTTGACTTGGAAATAGTAGCTTCTTTCTGTGAATCTTTTGCTACTCATGTTGATCTCCATAGGAAGAAGTGGTTTAAATATCATCCTCCCATAGAAGTAAAAGTAGTTGCACCTATTAAAGTTGAAGAAAAGACTGTCACTTATAAAGATCCTATTGTTCCTACTACTTATGTTGAGAAACCACCTTTTCCTGTTAGGATAAAAGATCATGCTAAATCTTCAATTGTGGTTCGTAAAAGCAATATTAGAACCTATACACCTCCTGAGCAAATTAAAGTTGAACCTAATATTGCTATTGTTAAAGATCTCTTGTCTGATAATATTGATGGACATGTTATTCATTTCCGTGATGAAACTGCTAGAATTGCTAAACCTTGTGCTAAAGATAAACATTGACCCGTGGTAGGCATGCCTGTTATTTCTGATAAATAGGAGATCATTGTTATCATGGCTTATGTGATATGGGTGCCAGTGCTAGTGATATACCTCATGACTTATACAAAGAAATTATGCATGATATTGCACCTGCTGAGATAGAAGATATTGATGTCACAATTAAACTTGCCAATAGAGATACTATTTCACCAATTGGAATTGTTAGAGATGTTGAAGTCTTGTGTGGGAAAACTAAATATCTTGCTGATTTTATTGTTCTTGGTTCCCCACAAGATAGCTTTTGTCCCATTATATTTGGTAGACCCTTCTTGAACACAGTTAATGCTAAGATAGATTGCGAAAAGGATGTTGTTACTATTGATTTAGGTGATATGTCTCATGAATTTAATTTCTCTAAATTTCGTAGAGAACACCGTGAAGAGGAATTTCCTAGTAAAGATGAAATTATTGGTCTTGCTTCTATTGCCGTGCCTCCTAGTGATCCTTTAGAACAATATTTGCTAGACCATGAAAATGATATGTTTATGAATGAAAGAAGAGAAATAGATGAAGGTTAAACAGGAACCCATCCTGAAACACAATTTGCCTGTCGAAATCCTAGGGGATCCTCCTCCACCCAAGGGTGATCCCATGTTTGAGCTCAAACCGTTACCTGATACTCTTAAATATGCTTATCTTGATGACAAAAAAGATATATCCTGTTATTATTAGTGCTAACCTTTCAGAGCATGAAGAAGATAGATTATTGAAAACTCTGAAGAAGCATCGTGCTGCTATTGGATATACTCTTGATGATCTTAAGGGCATTAGTCCCACACTATGTCAACACAAAATAAATTTGGAGAAAGATGCCAAACCAATTCGTGATCACCAACGGCGGCTGAATCCTAAGATGAAAGAAGTGGTAAGAAAGGAAATACTAAAGCTCCTTGAGGCAGGTATAATTTATCCCGTTGTTGATAGTCAGTGGGTAAGTCATGTCCATTATGTCCCTAAAAAGGGAGGTATTACTGTTGTTTCTAATGATAAAGATGAATTGATTCCACAAAGAATTATTACAGGTTATAGGATGATAATTGATTTCCGCAAATTAAATAAGGCTACTAAAAAGATCATTACTCCTTACCTTTTATTGATCAAATGCTAGAAAGATTATCCAAACATACACATTTTTGCTTTCTAGATGGTTATTCTGGTTTCTCTCAAATACCTGTGTCAGCTGATGATCAATCTAAGACCACTTTTACTTGCCCGTTCGGTACTTTTACTTATAGACGTATGCCTTTTGGTTTATGTAATGCACCTGCTACCTTTCAAATATGCGCGATGGCTATATTCTTTGACTTTTGTGAAAAGATTTGTGAGGTTTTCATGGATGATTTCTCCGTCTATGGATCCTCTTTTGATGATTTCTTAAGCAACCTTGATCGAGTTTTGCAGAGATGTGAGGAAACTAACCTTGTCTTGAATTGGGAGAAGTGCCACTTCATGGTTAATGAAGGTATTGTCTTGGGGCATAAAATTTCTGAAAGAGGTATTGAAGTTGATAAAGCTAAGGTTGATGCTATTGAAAAGATGCCATGTCCCAAGGACATCAAAGGTATAAGAAGTTTCCTTGGTCACGCCGATTTTTATAGGAGGTTCATTAAGGACTTCTCAAAAATTTCTCGGCCTCTGACTAATTTATTACAAAAAGATATACCATTTGTTTTTGATGATGATTGCATAGAAGCATTTGAAATACTTAAGAAAGCATTAATCTCTGCACCTATTGTTCAGCCACCTGATTGGAATTTACCCTTTGAAATTATGTGTGATGCTAGTGATTATGCTGTAGGTGCTGTTCTAGGGCAAAGAGTTGATAAGAAATTAAATGTTATTCAATATGCTAGTAAAACTCTAGACAATGCTCAGAGAAATTATGCTACTACCGAAAAAGAATTTTTGGCAGTTGTATTCGCTTGTGATAAGTTCAGACCTTATATTGTTGATTCTAAAGTAACTATTCACACGGATCATGCTGCGATTAAATATCTTATGGAAAAGAAAGATGCTAAACCTAGACTTATTAGATGGGTTCTCTTGCTACAAGAATTTGATTTGCATATTATTGATAGAAAGGGAGCTGAGAACCCCGTTGCAGACAACTTGTCTAGTCTAGAGAATGTTCTTGATGACCCACTACCTATTGATGATAGCTTTCCTGATGAACAATTAAATGTCATAAATGCTTCTCGTACTGCTTCATGGTATGTTTATTATGCTAATTATATTGTTGCTAAATTTATACCACCTAGTTTCACATACCAGCAAAAGAAAAAGTTTATCTATGATTTGAGACATTACTTTTGGGATGACCCACATCTTTATAAAGAAGGAGTAAATGGTGTTATTAAACGTTGTGTACCTGAGCATGAACATGAATAGATCCTACGCAAGTGTCACTCCGAGGCTTATGGAGGACACCATGCTGGAGATAGAACTGCACACAAGGTATTGCAATCCGGTTTTTATTGGCCTACTCTCTTCAAGGATGCCCGTAAGTTTATTGTATCTTGTGATGAATGTCAAAGAATTGGTAATATTAGTAGACGTCAAGAAACGCCTATGAATTATTCACTTGTTATTGAACCATTTGATGTTTGGGGCTTTGATTATATGGGACCTTTTCCTGCCTCTAATGGATATACACATATTTTAGTTGCTGTTGATTACGTTACTAAGTGGGTAGAAGCTATTCCAACTAGTAGTGCTGATCATAACACCTCTATTAAGATGCTTAAAGAAGTTATTTTTCTGAGGTTTGGAGTCCCAAGATATTTAATGACTGATGGTGGTTCACATTTTATTCATGGTGCTTTCCGTAAAATGCTTGCTAAGTATGATGTTAATCATAGAATTGCATCACCTTATCACCCATAGTCTAGTGGTCAAGTAGAATTGAGCAACAGAGAGCTTAAATTAATTTTGCAAAAGACTATTAATAGATCTAGAAATAATTGGTCCAAGAAACTTGATGATGCTTTATGGGCCTATAGAACTGCATATAAAAATCCTATGGGTATGTCTCCGTATAAAATGGTTTATGGTAAAGCATGTCATTTACCTCTTGAGCTAGAACATAAGGCATATTGGGCCATTAAAGAGCTCAATTATGATTTCAAACTTGCCAGTGAGAAGAGGTTATTTGACATTAGCTCAGCTGATGAATGGAGAACCCAATCCTATGAGAATGCCAAATTGTTTAAATAAAAAAGTTAAAAGATGGCATGACAAAAGGATACAAAAGCGTGAGTTTAATGTAGGTGATTATGTATTGTTATACAACTCTCGTTTAAGATTTTTTGCAGGAAAACTTCTCTCTAAATGGGAAGGTCCTTACGTTATCGAGGAGGTCTATCGTTCCGGTGCCATAAAAATCAAGAACTTCGAAGGCACAAATCCGAAGGTGGTGAACGGTCAAAGAATTAAACATTATATCTCAGGTAATCCTATAAATGTTGAAACCAATGTTATTGCAACCGTAACCCCGGAGGAATACATAAGGGACACTTTCTGGAGCATTTCAGACTTCGAAAAGGAATAGGTATGTGGTACGGTAAGTAAACTGACTCCAAAACAGTTCTAATGGCAATTTTCTTCCGTTTTGGAATATTTAGAAAAATAGAAAAATAAGAAGCAGTCCGGTAAGGACACGAGGGCTCCACGAGGGTGGAGGGCACACCCTACCCCCTGGGCGCGCCCCCTACCTCGTGGGCACCTCGTGTGCTCTCCGGACTCCGTTTTCTTACACGTTACATATTTTGGTTGGTAAAAATTCATTATATAATCTCCCGGAGGTTTTGACTCCCGTATCACGCAAATATCTCTCGTCTTTGTGTCGAGCTGTTTTTCTGACAGATCTAGGTCGTCATGTCGTCTTCAAGTGCCCCCAAGGACAAGTTTTTCGATAAGTTCATCAACCCCTACCTCGCGGAATTGCTGCACATCCACGATGTTGAGGGACCAAGGAAGACCGGAAGCACGGAGGCAAGGCTTGAGGCATTGGAGCAAGAAGTTTTCAAGTGCCTGGAGATGGTGGAGCGTGGACTTGATTCCAATCACATTATGATCACGGAGTTCACCAATAACCACAAGCTGGACGTCAAGGACATTGGGGAGGCCATCTTCAAGCTTCATGAGAAAATCGAGCACCTCCAAGCCCAGATCTATGACATGCAAAATCAAAACTGTGAGTATGAATATAGATTCAAGAGGATGAGTTTGGCTGCAGATTTGAGGTTTCAGGAGACTCGATCATCCTTCTATTATGGTGAGCCTATGCCTTGGAAGAAGGACGACAAGCCTACGCCATCAACAAAACCAACATCTTCTTCACCAACAAAGGATACATAACCACATGGGTATGGGCACTCCCCTTGGCAACTGCCAAGCTTGGGGGAGTGCCCCAGTATCGTATCACCATCACTTTTACCTTTACCGCTTTTCTTAGTTCGATCCTTTTGATAATGTTTTGATCTAGTAGAATAAAAGTTCTTAGTATGATCTAGTTGTGAGTTTTGCTTTATGATCCTTCTATGTAATCGAGTCCGTGAGCTATATATAATAAAGATTAGTGTTGAGTCAAGGGCTTGATTGTTTTGCCATGATCTTGAGTGAATAAAATAAAAGAGAAAGAATAAAAAGAAATAAAAGGGAGCATATGGATCTTATGGAGAGTAATGAGCTCACATAGAAAGAGTATGATGAATAAAAGTTGTTGAGAGATTGACAAACATAGTTTTGGTCATTGTTGCAATTAATAAGAAGTAATAAAGAAAGAGAGGTCTTCACATATAAATATACTATCTTGGACATCTTTTATGATTGTGAGCACTCATTAAAATATGACATGCTAAAGAGTTTACGTTGGACAAGGAAGACAACATAATGGGTTATGTTTTCTTACATCTGAGATAAATTATATTGTCATGGATCATCCAACATGATTGAGCTTGCCTTTCCCCGTCATGCTAGCCAAATTCATTGCACTAAGTAGAGATACTACTTGTGCTTCCAAACACCCTTAAACCAGTTTTGCCATGAGAGTCCACCATACCTACCTATGGATTGAGTAAGATCCCTCAAGTAAGTTATCATCGGTGCAAGTAATAAAAATTTCTCTTTAAATATGTATGACTTATTAGTGTGGGAGAAAATAAGCTTTATACGATCATGTGATATGGAAGAAATAAAAGCGATAGAATGCATAATAAAGGTCCATATCACAAGTGGCAATATAAAGTGACGTTCTTTCGCATTAAGAATTTGTGCATCCAACCATAAAAGCGCATGACAACCTCTGCTTCCCTCTGCGAAGGGCCTATCTTTTACTTTTATCTCCTACCTTGCATAAGATTCATGGTGATCTTCACCCTTCCTTTTTAAATTTTATCTTTTGGCAAGTACAACATGTTGGAAAGATCCTGGTATATATGGCTAATTGGATGTGAGTTTTCATGAACTATTATTGTTGACATTACCCTTGAGGTAAAACGTTGGGAGGCAAAACTATAAGCCCCTATCTTTCTCTATGGCCAATTAAAACTCCATACCCATAAGTATTGTGTGAGTGTTAGCAATTGTGAAAGACTATATGATAGTTGAGTATGTGGACTTGCTGAAAAGCTCTTATATTGACTCTTTCCTATATTATGATAAATTGCAATTGCTCAAATGGATGAGATTATAGTTTGTTAGTTTTCAATGAAGTTTATGATTCATACTTGAAATTGTGATTTAATTGTTACTCTAGCATAAGAGATCATATGACAAGAATTATATAAGTTGTTGTTCTAAGAATGATCATGATGCCCTCATGTCCGTATTTTATTTTTATCGACACCTCTATCTCTAAACATGTGGACATATTTTTCGATTTCGGCTTTCGCTTGAGGAAAAGCGAGGTCTAAGCTTGGGGGAGTTGATACGTCCATTTTGCATCATGCTTTTATATCGATATTTATTGCATTATGGGATGTTATTACACATTATGTCACAATACTTATGCCTATTCTCTCTTATTTTATAAGGTTTACATAAAGAGGGAGAATGCCGGCAGCTGGGATTCTGGGCTGTAAAAGGAGCAAATATTAGAGACCTATTCTGCACAACTTCAAAAGTCCTGAAACTTCATGGAAGTCATTTTTAGAATAAAAAAAATACTGAGTGCAAGAAGTTCCGGAGGGGGGGGGGGCACACCCTGCCCACGAGGGTGGGGGGCGCGCCCCCTGCCTCGTGGGCCCCCTGGTGGCCCTCTGATGCCCATCTTCTACTATATGGAGTCTTTCGATGAGAAAAAAATCAGAAGCCAGCTTTCGGGACGAGACTCCGCCGCCACGAGGCGGAACCTTGGCGGGACCAATCTAGGGCTCCGGCGGAGCTGTTCTGCCGGGGAAACCTCCCTCCGGGATGGGAAAATCATCGCCATCCTCATCACCAACGATCCTCTCATCGGGAGGGGGTCAATCTCCATCAACATCTTCACCATCACCATCTCTTCTCAAACCCTAGTTCATCTCTTGTATCCAATTCTTGTCTCTAAGTCCGGGATTGGTACCTGTGGGTTGCTAGTAGTGTTAATTACTCCTTGTAGTTGATGCTAGTTGGTTTATTTGGTGGAAGATCATATGTTTAGATCCTATATGCATATTAATACTCCTCTGATTATGAACATGAATATGCTTTGTGAGTAGTTACGTTTGTTCCTGAGGACACGGGAGGAGTCTTGCTATTAGTAGTCATGTGAATTTGGTATTCGTTCGATATTTTGATGAGATGTATCTTGTCTCTCCTCTAGTGGTGTTATGTGAACGTCGACTACATGACACTTCACCATTATTTGGGCCTAGAGGAAGGCATTGGGAAGTAATAAGTAGATGATGGGTTGCTAGAGTGACAGAAGTTTAAACCCTAGTTTATGCATTGCTTCGTAAGGGGCTGATTTGGATCCATATGTTTCATGCTATGGTTAGGTTTACCTTAATACTTTTGTTGTAGTTGCGGATGCTTGCAATAGAGGTTAATCATAAGTGGGATGCTTGTGCAAGTAAGGACAGTACCCAAGCACCGGTCCACCCACATATCAGATTATCAAAGTACCGAACGTGAATCATATGATCGTGATGAAAACTAGCTTGATGATATTCCCATGTGTCCTCGGGAGCGCTTCTCTAGATATAAGAATTTGTACAGGCTTGTCCTTTGCTACAAAAATGATTGGGCCACCTTGCTGCACTTTATTTACTTGTATTACTTGTTTCTCGTTACAAATTATCTTATCACAAAACTATCTGTTACCTATAATTTCAGTGCTTGCAGAGAATATCTTGCTAAAAACCGCTTATCATTTCCTTCTGCTCCTCGTTGGGTTCGACACTCTTACTTATCGAAAGGACTACGATAGATCTCCTATACTTGTGGGTCATCACTCTACCTGGAGCATCTCTCTTGCGGCCACTTCTTCCCGTGGTCGTGCTACCTATGCGGCCTTGTTGGCCTCCTCCTTTTTCATCCTTTCTCCTTCCAGCTTTGTGGCCCAAATATAGGTTGCAATTCAGGAATGTAGACATGGGTATGAAAGGTGCAAATCTGGAGTCGTGCAATCTCACGTGAATGAGTCATCATTGACTCCTCATGGAGGAACTTGAGCTTGGGCTCGGTGAGTGGATCTGAAATAGTTTGGGATGTGAGGAGGTGGCGGCCGCACCTTTGAAAACAAGGTGGCAACCACTCTTCTTCACACCTCCTACCCTCATGACCAACTATGAATCGGCTGGCTACTGCAGAGGATAAACCAGGGACCCATGTTTCTCCCGGTACACAACTGTGTATGCATCCATCTTCTCCTTGGTTGAGTCACTGTAATACCCTGGGCCCCCTTTCCCCTATGGCCATGTGCCCACGCCTGCATGATGCTAATGTGGCACCCATGGTGTTGTCTCACTTGCAAGAGAAAGGATCATGATTAATAAACATATATGCACCTAGAGACAAAATTGACCTTGGAGTTGCAGATACCATCTTTTGGTGGTGAACTGTCAGAGTGAGGCCGCCCAGGACGTGTGACGGGCCTTTCATCCACGGTTGCTCCTCCCTTTTTCTAATGTGCTGCACCTGCCACGTAGGGTCGCACCACATATCCGTGAATGTCGCCCAACAATCAGCTGGGATCCATGGCTCCATCACCGCTACTCAGACAAAATACATCATATGACGAATAGAAGAAACAAGCAGCTACTAATGTAAGTAGTACCAAGCAATGATGTTACTTACCGATAAGTACTCATCTTCCTCCCCTCGTCTTCCGGGGGGCGACATCTCATCTCGGTCGTGTATCACACAATGTGCTTCACGTCAGAGAGACGGTTCTTGGAAGCTCTCTCTGCCATCAGGCATGCCTCAACCAGGTGCCCATCTTGGCAGGTAAAGTGTTCCAACAACATTGCAAATAGTAGTTAAATATTTACCAAGCATCGAATATGGACCAATGCAGGGTGGAATATACCTACCCGCATACCTCGGTAGATCCGATGGGACTTGTTGTCACACTCGTCATCCCAGGCGGCGTTGTACTTCTCCCAAGTGAATCATGGGGGTGATTACACCTTGTCATTCAGCTTGTCCATGTCAGGGAAGTTCTCCTTCAGAAGAGCACCAATGATGTGGTTCACTTGCTGGTGGTGTGAAGCCGCTTGAACGAGTTCCCACTAACTACACAATGAAAATGAATGTCATATGTCAGTGTTCAAATATTATATGCCAATAACTTGTAAGGACATCATTTACTTGTCTCAGCAGGATCAAACAACAGGCTGGTGCTCAAGAGGCGTGAGCTTTGGTACCTCCGACTAACCACATCCAGATCGCTTCTTCATACCTGTAGAGCTAGAGGCAGACGCCTCCTCGTCCTCACACACCATCTCATGCACCTCCTCCTCCTCCTCCTCGTCAAGAGTGTAGATATCGTGGTCCTCCATGGCAGCGGGTATAGAACCACTTGAGGAATAGTAGCCATGGTCGCCACTGCCAGAAAGCCTCATTGATTTCACGAGTCACTTGATGCTTGAAGAAGCACCTTCTATAAGAAAGACATAACCAAAAGAACACATATTAATATCATCATCACAATAACATGGAAAAATTCAAGAAAATCTTCCCATCCCTGATGTCTTTGAAATAAACAATTTAAATAAAAAGAAACATGGAAAACAAGTTGTCATGGCACATATCATATGCACAAGAACTGATAAATACTTCAGTGCAAGTAGAGCTAGCATGGTACATTAGTACCACATTAACATCATTCAAATCTTAATTAAATGGTACATTCACTAATGCACTGCATTACCTACTACGTCAACACTACATCTATATCAAACTATCTGGCTATATTACTCTGATAATGGAGCTCTACTCTAGATCGAAGACTGAGAAGCTGGGCAACGAGTAGTCAGAGTCGGAGGGGACAGGTAGAACCCCCCTCCCCCTACTAGTGGGGCTCACCTTGTGATCATTGGCGGTTGACCGAATCCATGGCAACGGGTCATTGCTCTCCTTCAGCTCGTCGACGAACTTGTCAAGCTCGGTGAAATACTTATGTTTCTCGACACAACGGTGGGCCTTCTCCTAGTGATTGGCCTTGACCTCCCATTCTTCCTTGATGGACTAGAGGAGAGCGTCGTTCTCATGGAGAGCTGTGGGTCCACCTGAAAAAGTGATGCCAAGTAGTCCTCACTCGAACGCTTGGCGGCGAGCTGCGCATGGGCCATATAGTCCTCTTCGTCCTCATCCAATGAGTCAACCGTAAAGGGAGCATAGTCGTTTATTTTTAGAAATTATTTAGATCAGTTTCATTGAACTAATGAAAAGGTCACAATATGTAGTTATGAAGAAGATGAATTAATTAGCTAATTAAATTAGTTCATTAGAGTACCAAAAGCAAAAAGTATAAGCATTTTCACGGTAAAGCTATGGGTGCCACTTTAGTGTGTACGTGTAAGCAGATAATTTTATATCTCTATATAAGGACATCTCCAACACGGACTTTTAAAACAGACACACTATCTATTTTTGAAAGGGTCCGTGGATAGTGATACGGGAGCCGGCTATTCAACCCTATCAAACGTCTAGACACATTTCAAAGGAAATTGGAACAAACCAGGAAAATTTCATGCAAATTGGACAATTTTCATTTAAACAAAACCGATTCATTAAATTTTTGACATATTTCAACTAACCAAAAGCGCACGACACTTTTTTAACCTTGTGTAAATGTTCGCGGCCATGGCGGCGGCCGTGTCCCATTTCCTATCTTCCCCATATTCGGCAAGCTCACCGGCCATGAGCCCGAGGAAGTGAAGCGGCGAGAAGGGAATAATAAGACGTGGGGGCACAACCCACATGGGACACCAGGCGTTCCCATGTCCCATGTACTTCTCTTCCTCAATGTAGTTCGTCGTGTCTTTGACGCCGGCTATAGACGGACCGACCTCATGATCGTTGCGGCGAAAAGCAAACCGCGTGGGCGGTGCGTCCGACAGGAAGCTTGCGACATCCGTTGTCGTCTACGGCTCCTCTTTGTTTGCCTCCACACCGATCTTCATGAATAGAGTGTCCCTCTTCACCCATAAGATACGCAGCTGCTATCGCTTGTGGCGAATGTCGCAGGCGCTGTGCATGGACTGGTACAACGCCCACTGCTCATCAAGGAAGCCCATATCCTTCGTGACCATGGCCACGACGACATCGTCGTTTTCCTGCTCGCCGGCGATTTGCCCCTCCATGAGCAAGTGCTCGTTGAGGAGACGGAGGTTGTAGTGTTGGTCCTCCTGCGTCTGCCGGAATGCCCACACAGGCGGAGCCAGCTGCTTTTCCACCATGACGGTGTTGAAGTGCGTCTACGCGGGCGGGGGCGCCGGCTCATCGTTGGATGCCTACTCCGTCGTCTCACCGCTGACCTCCGGTGCGCTTGCCCGCAAGCCAGCCTCAGTCCGCCACACATGATGGGCCTGCCAGTCGGTCGCAATGCCGGCCAACTCCTGCTTTTGCTTCGTCTAGAGACTCTCCCACATCGCTCTAGAGCTCGCGATCATGGCGGATGTGGATGTGTTGTGGAGTGGGTCGTGCCGGTCAAGGAGGCGGCATTTGGGTGTCGGCCAGGCCAAGCGGCGGGTTGTATCAATGCGGGCGCCAGAGTGGGTTTCTCGGTCGCCCCTCTTGTTTAATGCCGGCAGGCGGACGGACTGGAGCCGGTTTGAATGCTCCGTCGAGAGTCTCTCCTACATTGCTCCAGTCATGTCCGGTCACACATCTCTGGAACATGCATGGAGACCGAGTGTCCCTCTTGCCCAGCATGCCGCTTCAATGTTGACTCCAGTGAGAGGTCGCTTCCGTTCTGAGCCAGCATTAATGTAAAGAAAACGCTCTAGAGCTGTGCTGACCGGCATGAATGTGCAGCAACTACTTCGTGCGGGAGAGGCAGCGGGCGCGGGCTCGGTTTTTGGGTGGGTCTGGGTGTCAGACGCGTACGTGACAGAGGTCTGGATGTCCGCAAAGATCCCCTGGTTCGCGTCCAGTTTTTAGAATTTTGGATATCCGACTGATCATGTTGGATGACACACTGGGTCCGGACAGCTACGTCCAGACTTAGGCCAGTGTTTTAAGGGTCCGTGTTGAAAATGTCTTTATACTGTACGTTAGCAAGTGAATCAATAGCCAGGATATAGTCGATC
This sequence comes from Triticum aestivum, assembly GCF_018294505.1. Taxonomy (NCBI): domain Eukaryota; kingdom Viridiplantae; phylum Streptophyta; class Magnoliopsida; order Poales; family Poaceae; genus Triticum; species Triticum aestivum. Next base: position 201,625,315 of record NC_057812.1, read on the forward strand.
AATGAATCTGATAATATTTAATACACGGATGCACAAAAGTGGCCAATCTCTACTTCGTTAGCAAGTGGTTCTACACTCTCGATCACACGTAAATCCACGGATAAATGTCAGTGCCCCGCTCTGCGGGTGGGGGTAGCTAATCAAATGTGACAAAGAGATATAGCAAAGCTCGGTCCCGGTTTGATCATATCCTAGCTAACAGCCAACCATAGCGGTGCATGGAGTTATCGAAGGTTGAAACTTCTAAAATTGGAGATAGGCATAGGCGTGCATGCATACATGTCTTGCCTCTTCTATAAGTACGGCAATTCTAGCAGCGATATCATCTCACCCCAAGCTAGCTATTATAGCTCGATCAAACTGATCATCGCCAATGGCGATCAAGTCTCTAGTTCTTCTTGGTGTCGTACTAGCCTCGCTCCTGCTTCTCTCCGAGGATGTAGCGGGTGCTAGAGAGCTTACAGATGCTAAAGGTTTGTAAAACATGCTCTCTCTTATAGTACGTATTTACTAACACAGTAGACTACACAACTCATACTTCATCCTATATATGCACGGCTACCTATCTACCTCGAGCAATGTTCACTACTTGCCTACCTCATGCAATGTTCACTAAGGAATTGTGTTCATGCAGAATCCAAGAAGAAGAATGTGAAACCTGCAGGAGGGTCGGGCCTGCCTAAGGAAGAGAAGTGGGGAGGTGGAAACAAGCATGATGGAGGATACAGAGACGGTGAAGGGTATGGAAACGGTGGAGGGTATGGCGCTGGTGGATACGGTAATGGTGGGGGATATGGAAACGGTGGCGGAGGTTATGGCTATGGAGGTTATGGAAACAATGGTGGTGGGTATGGTGGAGGATACGGCAATTCTGGGCACGGTGGCGGTTATGGGCGTGGTTACGGCGGTGGAGGCTATGGACCCGGATATGGTGGCGGGTATGGCAATGGCGATGGAAATGGTGGATTTGGCAGCGGCTTTGGTGGGGGATATGGTGGTGGCGGCGGATATGGTGGAGGTGGAGGATACGGTGGTGGTGGCGGATATGGTGGAGGTTACAACGGAGGATCTGGTGGCGGTGGCTATCCCTGATATGGATATGTGCAAGAGCCAAGATGTTACAATGGTTGGAACTATGAAAACAACAACTAGATATGTGTTTGTGTTTTAACTAAGCATCTTTGTTGAAATGTGATGTGGTTAAATAAAAGTTGTTCCTTATGCTTCCATTAATAGGAGCAAGGTCTGTAAGGTTGAGAAGTCAGGCGAGCAAACCAACTTGTGTTGTTTTTTATCTTATGTATCAAACAGAAGATATCTTTTAAATTGTAAGTGTCTTTGATTATTGTATTTTATTAGAACACGAGGAGATATATGTGCCTATGTATTATGATAGAAAGAATCTATGATCTAGATGAGTAGCCCCATGGCGCCAACAAGGGTGGCAGCCCGAACGGTCAACAACAAGGGACTTATGGTACTACTCTTCTTAAAGTATTGTTTCCTACTGTCCGTCACTCATGACGATGATCAATTACTCTATCGACTACCGCAAGGGAGCAAAGAGGTGTGCTTGAAGACATGCCGGCTCCGCTCAAGTCAAATGCACCTTAGCAAGGAAATCACCGCCGAGTTGACACCCTCACGAAAGCTTTGGTGGGATGGATAGTTGCCAAGAGGTCCACCATTGAAGGATATAATCATTCACCGTTAGGGCACGACGGCCAAGAGCCCGAGAACGATCCAGCGAAGTACACCATTTGATAAGTAAAAACAGTGGAAATCATAGCCATCTTCGATCAAAAGCACCTCACTTTTTTTCCAAATCGGTCTTCAACCGAGCCATTGTTTCAAACATGTTGACTTGAAATTTCTAACATATTTATCATAGTTTAAGAACAATATGATATCATCAGCATATCTACATATGACAACACAACTAGGATTTAGGAATGATATAGAGGTTGACATAAAGAAAAGGAATGCCAAGATACGCAACATGAATACATGACATGGTAGTTTGGCGGGGAAAACGATTTTCTGGCCTGCCTATCTAATCCATTGAATCGACCTAAACTGTAATCTCCCAATCAAACTCAACCAAAATCATCACAATGATTTCTGTTTAATACCAAGGACCACTGGCGCCACATCAAGAGTCCTTCGCACATGCACCCTCATGCTTAGCCGCGGGTGTACAAGCACAGAGGCCTAAGTAGCGCCTGAAGAAGGCAGAGAATTGATGCCCAACCATTTCATGATCAAATTCTCCAATTGCAAATCTTCGACTACCAGAAAATCATCAGCATTACATCATTCAAGGAACCACGAGCAATATGTGCAATCATCTACAGATTAGCCACAAGTCGACGTGGCACCATATGAATTTGATGGCGAGTTGGATAGCCTTTTTCACTTGTCAAGCAAATGTTTTTTAACATGGTACAATCGAAGTCGCTCACATACATGAGCATACACTCACCCTTATGAACGCATGCACACCCTATCCCTATGAGCATCCTTGATAGACTAGGCAACATAGCATCTTGAGATTTACGAAGTCATCTTAGGCGCCTCACAGTCGACAGAAACATCTCATCGCACTAAACGAACATCGGTCGGAAGCCCTGAAATAAATCTAGGACATGAACTCTGGTGGGCTGAGGTCCTCTTAACCATCCAACTACAGGTTGATTCACAACTGGTCAAGAAAATGTTGTTCTCGTAATTCTTGCTTCAATACAAATGTGGTATTTAAATAGATCGAACGGCTATTACCCAAGGAGACATGAGGTCAGTTTTTGCTTTGGGTTCTTCAGGCTAGTTGTTACTAGACCATTGGGTTGGCCCGAGTTCCTCAATAGAGCAAAGGGGCTATTAGGAAAGGGGGTCACATGAGGCCTTCAGTTGACGCCTGTTAGCGTCTATGAGGGAAGACCCAAAATCACTAGCAAAGGGGTGCCTGATGAAGCTATGTATCTAGGGTAGGGTCATAGGCCTGACCTGGACGCCCTCCTCAAGGTCAGCGCCCTGAAGCCAGAAGCATTCAAAGGGTACCATCATCCACTCGACCAGAGGCATTCCACTCGGAAGAATCAATGACACTCGACCATCACAGAAACCACTCGACGTACAGAAGACCTAAAGCCACTCTACGCAACAACGGTCGGGCGTTTACTCATAGAATTAATTATCGTTTATATCACTTAATTGCTAGCGTTACCAGTAACGTTCCACTCTTAATGTACATTGAACCCCGTGTAACGGAGGAGAGCTGGGGTCCTGGCGCACTCTATATAAGCCACTCCCTTCCTCTGGGACAAGGGTTCGCATACTTTGTAAACATACACATATACACAATCTAGTCAATCGCCTCTGGGCACCGAGACGTAGGGCTATTACTTCCTCCATGAAGGGCCTGAACTCGTAAACTCCTGTGTACAACTACTCCATAGATAGGATCTTGCCTCCTCATACCTACCCCCATTCTATTGTCAGTCTTAGATCCACGACAGTTAGCGCCCACCTTGGGGCAGGTGTCTTAGCAGTTTGTTGGAGAAGTTGCGATTTTTCTGATTCCCATCATCATGGTTTCCGGCGGAGGGTTGGCTGAGGGCCGTGAGATCCATCTTGGCGTGCTCGTCTTCATCGCCGACAGCTCTGCTTGGCTCCACGAGGCTCCACTCGACGTCAACACACTCCCCGTCCGCAGAGCAACGCACTTCCGCGCGTGCGTCCGCGGCGTCCTTCTTCGACAGCCGTCGACTCAGTATCAGTCGGCTCCTACGATGTCCTTGCTCCCCTCTGCTCGCCGGCGCAAGTGATCCGGTCGGTCACGACTCCAGTGGTGGGTGAGGCATGTGGTGGCCCACCAATCGGCCACCCCACAAATCGCGGCAATTGAGCCCGATGAAACTCTCTACGGCCTGTTCGACCTGTCGGCTGGCTCCATCGAGACAGCATCCGAGTGCGACAGCAGTGACCCCGCGATGGAAGTCTTGATGGTCAATGGACCACGTAGTCCTCCCGGCTTCCCCCGCGACGACGGTGGCGATGGCGTCGGCGATCCGTCGCGCGTCCACGAGGAGTACCGCCCCGAACCCCTCTCTTTGCAGCAGAGGGAAGATCTTCGCCGCCGCAATATGGATGTACTTCACACTCCTAGCGTTGGAGAAACCCCCGAGACCCGTGTAGGGTAACGCAGCAGAAAACAAAAAATTTCCGACCTACGCACCAGCCCAGGACCACTATGGAGACTACATACATGGTTTGATCTTTTTCGTTACCGACTCGTAGCGCAGCGGGAAGTAGAGTCGATGATGATCGGCGGTGCAGATCCCCGCAGCTAGGATTTACAACCTTCCAACCGCGAGGATGTATACCTCATCTGCTCCTCAGACAGCTCTCCGGGAGGCGGTCGAATAGCCCCCCGGACGGTGTCACGGACAGCCCTTCGGGAGGACCTTCGAAACTCGAACGGTCACTCGGACAGCCCTTCGGGAGGACCTTTGAAACTCGGACGGTCACACGGACAGCCCTCCGGGAGGCACTCATGAACTAAGACCGAAACTACGATCTCTCTACATAGTTGCACACATACGGTGTCATCTATCCAGCAGGGCTTTGCCGTCCAGAACTAGTTCCTGCCGGAACCCAGACAACCTTTCGGCTCTACGAAACTATTTCTTGGGGAGGGAGAGAGAAGCCAGATCATTGCATGACACTTGTATGTGAGAATGGAAGAGGAGAATGGCAGCCCCTTCTCCTCCTTTTATAGGCCAAGGCAAGGGGTGGGGTGATGGAGGAAATACCAAAACACCCATGCTACATGTCCCACATGAAGGGTGAAATGGTAACTCCAGTGGGGCACCAAGGGGACACCATGGAGGCACCCCCTTGGCCAGCCACAACCTTGCCCCCTCCCATGGGGGGGGGGGCAACAAGCCACCAACATGTCTCCTAGAAACATGGGTGCTTCCTAGACAAAAAGCCACCAAACATGTAACCCCCGATTCATGGGATCTCGTCCCCTCGTGCTGAGACAAGATGTTTTCCGCAAAACAGTTTTTCTGAAAAATTCCAGAAGGTCCCAGAACATTTCCGGCACCCTCTAAAATTCTTCTGGGCATGATCCGAAACATTTCCGGTGTGGTGATTTTTATCAGCGAAAAGCAATAACGGCGGTTACCACAGCTCCGGAACATTTTCGGTTTTTCTCTCCAAAAATTCCCAAAAGTTCCCAGACCAATTCTGGGGCCCTCTAAGAATTTCCAGGCGAGTGCCGAAACCATTTTGACCTAATAATATATTCCTAAACAACTTTTCGGTTTTACTGAAACTCTTTCGGTGTTCTCTCTCCGGAACTCTTCCGTTGTCTCCGAAACTTTTTCGGTGACTTTCTCTCAGACTCCCTGTCTAGTATTCAGCAGATAGATGACCCTTAAGCGTGTGACCCTATGCTACCTCTTGAGCACTGCGTTGGTTTTCCCCGAAGAGAAAGGGATGATGCAGCAAAGTAGCGTAAGTATTTCCCTTAGTTTTTGAGAACCAAGGTATCAATCCAGTAGGAGGCTACGTGCCAGTCCCTCATACCTGCACAAAACAAATAAATCCTCGCAACCAACGCGATAAGGGGTTGTCAATCCCTACACGGCCACTTACAAGAGTGAGACCTGATAGATATGATAAGATAATATTTTTAGTATTTTTGTGATAAAGATGCAAAGTAAAATAAAAGCAAAGGAAATAACTAAGTATTGGGAGATTAATATGATGAAGATAGACCGGGGGGCCATAGGTTTCACTAGTGGCTTCTCTCGAGAGTATAAGTATTCTACGGTGGGTGAACAAATTGCTGTTGAGCAATCGACATAATTGAGCATAGTTATGAGAATATCTAGGTATGATCATGTATGTAGGCATCATGTCCGAGACAAGTAGACCGACTCCTGCCTGCATCTACTACTATTACTCCACTCATCGACCGCTATCCAGCATGCATCTAGAGTATTAAGTTAGTGAAAACAGAGTAACGTCTTAAGCAAGATGACATGATGTAGAGGGATAAACTCATGCAATATGATGAAAACCCCATCTTGTTATCCTCGATGGCAACAATACAATACGTGCCTTGCTGCCCCTACTGTCACTGGGAAAGGACACCACAAGATTGAACCCAAAGCTAAGCACTTCTCCCATTGCAAGAAAGATCAATCTAATAGGCCAAACCAAACTGATAATTCGAAGAGACTTGCAAAGATAACCAGTCATACATAAAAGAATTCAGACAAGATTCAAATATTGTTCATAGATAGACTTGATCATAAACCCACAATTCATCGGTCTCAACAAACACACCGCAAAAAGAAGATTACATCGAATAGATCTCCACAAGAGAGGGGGAGAACATTGTATTGAGACCAAAAAAGAGAGAAGAAGCCATCTAGCTACTAACTATGGACCCGTAGGTCTGAGGTAAACTACTCACACTTCATCGGAGGGGCTATGGTGTTGATGTAGAAGCCCTCCGTGATCGATGCCCCCTCTGTCGGAGCTCCGGAACAGGCCCCAAGATGGGATCTCGTGGATACAGAAAGTTGCGGCGGTGGAATTAGGGTTTTGGCTCCGTATCTGATCGTTTGGGGTTACGTAGGTATATATAGGAGGAAGGAGTACATCGGTGGAGCAACAGGGGCCCCACGAGGGTGGAGGGCGCGCCTAGGGGGGAGGCACGCCCCCTACCTCATGGCCTCCTCTTTTGTTTCTTGACGTAGGGTCCCAGTCCCCTGGATCACGTTTGGTGAGAAAATCACGTTCCCGAAGGTTTCATTCCGTTTGGACTGCGTTTGATATTCCTTTTCTTCGAAACCCTGAAATAGGCAAAAAAACAACAATTCTAGGCTGGGCCTCTGGTTAATAGGTTAATACCAAAAATAATATAAAAGTGGATAATAAAGCCCAATAATGTCCAAAACAATAGATAATATAGCATGGAGCAATCAAAAATTATAGATACGTTGGAGACGTATCACCCTATACGTTCGGTGAAGTATAGACATGACCTGGAACCCCTTCCGATCAATGATCAACATCGGAGCCGTGGACACCCATATTGACCCCTATACCCACACGAATGAATATTCGAGTGAACCTCCAGTTGTCGTGTGCTATTCCTGTTGCTTCGTGATATGTTACAAATACCCGAGGTGAGATTTACTTGCATCCCTGTGGATCAACTACTTGTCCACTATGCTAGTTACCTCGTTAGCGGTTTTGTCCTCTTTTCTCATTTCTGTGTTGCGGCATCCCTATGATCAAATCACACTGTGTCTGGCCAGACGATGATGGATACCGTAACACCGAGAGGGCCTGAGAATATCTCTCCATCGTCGGAGGAGTAAATCCCAATCTTGAGCTATCAAGTTACTTGACACACTTTTCCATGAACCCGTAAGCCGCCGTAATAGCCACCCATTTATGGATGAAGTTTAACAAACCCCAAAGTTCATGAAGCAAGTATGAAGAAACTCGATACTCTCATGGTCTAAGGAATTATGCAAACGTTAACCATCTCTGTGTTATGTACCATTAACTTGTGACGAACGAATCTCATAGCATAAAATCAATCCGGGTCAATTCAACACAAATGTTCTCTTAACATTGTGCCCTCAAAATTGCTGGCATAGACATGCCCATGACCAGGAAAACAGAATCATCATGCAACACTTGAGCTAGTCTTAGAGGCCAGACTAGGAATACTTCTTGCCGTTTATTGTTCCAAACGTGCATATGAGTCTTCCTCCGAGCCTTGTGTTATTGCAGACTCGAGAACCATAGCAGTTATAGCATGGAACATAAACATAATTATGAACATGGAGATAAGTAATAGCATTTATTATTGCCTCTAGGGCATATCTCCTACAGCCCGGGCATTGGAGGAGGCGTGCCTGGCCAACTTGGCTAAGCGCACTCGACTAGAGAACCTCCAGCACACACTCGACGAGCGTGCTCGGCAGCGGATTCCTGAGTCCAGCCGACGACAATGTTTTCCGCCTCTGACTCAGGTATACCGAACTCCGATCCAGAATCTCATTATTGCAGCCCAAATAGTAGAGTCAATTCAGCCTTCCCAGTCGAAAGCTGGCCGAGGTTTGATGCAGATTAGGGCTTTACTCCGGGTAGCAGGAGAGCAGAATACAATAGTATCTCAATCGCGGAATAAGATTCATAGCAGATCTATGGTGGCAGACACTGTCCAATCTGCTCACAGCCCAAGATCACCTCCGCGGCGTGAGGGACGTGGGCACTGGCAGGATCAGTATAGGAACCGTGAGCAGTATGATCATCGACTTGACCATGATGACCGTCGTTGAGTGCCCATGCCTCCTCCGAGGAGTGGGTCATACGTGCATCGACGACAAGAGGACAGGTGCCCCCATAGAGGCGAACAAAGAATTCCAGTCGACCCCAGAGAGCCAGGCTTTGACGCGAGATCTATTCTCGTTCAAGGTCTGGTTGACATGAACAGGGCACACAGAGAGGGCCATGATAGAGATTATCCGACTGGAAGCAGGGTGCATGTTTCAGGTCCCGAGTGTTCCAGCAGAGCCATCAAAGCAGCAGTGATTCCTCCCAACTTCAGGTTGGCGACTAGAGTCAGCAAGTTCACTGGAGAGTCCAAGCCTGACACTTGGCTTGAGGACTACCGAGTGGCTGTGCAGATCGGTGGCGGCAATGATGAAGTGGCCATGAAGCACCTTCCTTTGATGTTGGAGGGCTCAGCCAGAGTGTGGTTGAATCATTTAGCACTTGGAAGCGTATATAGTTGGGAGGAACTTGCCTGAGTGTTTGTTAGAGCCTTTGAAGGTACATGCAAAAGGCCGGCGGGGTTGACAGAGTTGCAGTCCTGTGTGCAGAAACCGAATGAAACCTTGAGAGATTATATCCAGAGATGGATTACATTGCACCATACAGTGGAGAATGTGTCGGATCACCAAGCAGTTTGTGCCTTCAAGGAAGGTGTTAAGTACAGAGAGTTGAACCTGAAGTTCGGTCGGACAGGAGATGTCCCTCAGTTGAATGATGGAGATTGCCACCAAGTATGCCAATGGTGAAGAGAAAGACCGACTCCGGAGTGGCAAGCACAAAACAGTCGCCCAAGAGACCAGAGGAGGGAATTCCAGTCGGAAACAGAAGCGCAAGGCCGAACCAGCTGCTCCTGGTGAAGCTTTAGTTGTGGCCCTAGGGAAATTCAAGGAGAAGCCCAAAGGGCCCTGGACTTCCAAGAAAGTTAAAGATCAAGATGGGAATGATGTGTTGGATCTACCATGCCACATTCATACCAAAAAAGATGAAGAGGGGAATCTCATTTACCCTAAGCACACCACTCGACAGTGTCGTCTCCTAATCCAGCAGTTCTGAGAGAAACAACCCAAGGAGAAGGAAAAGGAGTCGGACAAGGGTGAGGAAAGGGAAGAAGATGATGATGGTTTTCCCAATGTCAATTCCACTTTGATGATTTTTGCTGATGTTGAGAGCAAAAGTCGATTGGAAGTTATTAACAGAGAGGTGAACATGGTTTCTCCGGCAACACCCAGTTATCTGAAGTGGTCCCAGACTGCCATCACATTCGACCAGTCAGACCATCCAACGCATATAGCCACCCCTGGGAGGCAAGCACTGGTAGTCGACCCAGTTGTTGAAGGCACTCGATTGACTAAAGTGCTGATGGCTGGCGGTAGTGGCCTGAATATTCTTTATGCTAAAACCTTGAAGGGACTGGGCATTCCGATGTCCAAGCTTAGTGAAAGCAACATGAGCTTCCATGGTGTTATACGTGGCAAGAAGGCTGAATCACTTGGCCAAATCACCCTTGAAGTGGTTTTCGGTGATTCCAAGAATTACTGCAAGGAAAAGTTGAAATTTGAGGTAGTGGATTTCAAGAGTGCTTATCATGCCATTCTGGGTAGGCCTGCTTATGCACATTTCATGGCTCGACCATGTTATGTGTACCTCAAACTGAAAATGCCTGGCCCCATAGGAGTGATAACTATCACTGGCAATCGGCAGAAGGTAGAAGAGTGCTTCCAGAAGGGCTCAAAAATTGCCGATGCACAAATGGCAGTAGTAGAATTGCAAGAGTACCAGAAAAATGCAGATCCGAGTGATTTGCTGTGAGCTAAGAAGCCTGCCACAGACTCTGCATTTCAGTCGTCTGGAGAAACGAAACTGATTCATATTCACCCGACCGATCCCAATGCTGCTCCGACTCATATTTCAACGACACTCGACAACAAATAGCAAGAAGCGCTCATCCAGTTCCTCCGTGAGAACTGGGACATCTTTGCATGGAAACCTTCTGACATGCCGGGTGTACCCAGGGGACTGGCTGAGCATTGTTTGTGAGTCGACCCGAAAGTGAAACCTGTCAAGGAACATCTCCGACGGTCCGCCATCCAGAAGAGAAAAGCAATTGCTGAAGAAGTGGCTCGGCTCATGGCAGCTGAGTTCATCCGAGAAATCTACCACTCCAAGTGGCTCGCCAATGTTGTCATGGTCTCCAAGAAGGATGGTTCACTTTGCATGTGCATTGACTTCAAGCATATCAATCGGGCCTGTCCGAAAGATCATTTTCCTCTCCCCCGCATTGACCAAATTGTCGACTCGACTGCGGGGTGTGAGCGTTTGTCTTTTTTGGAGGCCTATTCCGGGTACCATAAGATTTGACTGTATGGACCCGATGAGATAAAAACAGCTTTCATCACTCCATTAGGATGCTTCTGTTATGTCACCATGCCATTCGGCCTGAAGAACGCCGGAGCCACATTCATGAGGATGATCCAGAAGTGTCTGCTCACTCAAATCAGTCGGAATGTGGAAGCATACATGGATGACATTGTGGTCAAGTCACGTAAGGGTTCCGACCTGCTGGCTGACCTTGTTGAAACCTTTGCCAACCTTAGAAGATATGATATCAAGCTTAATCCATCAAAGTGCACATTCGGAGTTCCTAGCGGAAAGTTACTCAGTTTCCTCGTTTCCGAACGAGGGATCGATGCTAACCCAGAGAAAGTTGGTGCTATACTTCGGATGAAATGCCCTGTGCGTGTGCACGATGTCCAGAAGCTTACTGGTTGTTTGGCCGCCTTGAGTCGATTCATTTCTCGCCTTGGTGGAAAGGCATTGCCTCTTTACCGACTGATGAAGAAGTCTGATAAGTTCAAGTGGACTCCCGAAGCTGATGCAGCATTTGTAGAGCTCAAAGCCCTGCTTTCCACCCAGCCGGTGCTTGCTGCACCAATCAGCAAAGAGCCTTTACTGCTTTATATTGCAGCCACTGGACAAGTTGTCAGTACAGTACTCACGGTCGAGCGGGAAGAAGAAGGAAAAGCCTATAAAGTTCAACGCCCAATATATTATGTTTCTGAAGTTCTGACTCCATCGAAGCAAAGATATCCACACTATTAGAAGCTTTTTTATGGGATTTACATGACCACGAAGAAGGTTGCACACTATTTCTCTTATCATTCCATTACAGTCGTCAGCGACGCTCCATTATCAGAGATTCTGAACAATAGAGGTGCAATTGGTGGAGTGGCAAAGTGGGCGATTGAACTCCTTCCCCTGGACATCAAGTTTGAGGCAAAGAAAGCTATCAAGTCCCAAGCAATAGCAGATTTCCTCGCCGAGTGGATCGAACAACAACTTCCATCCCAAATTCAATCGGAGCATTGGACCATGTTCTTCAATGGCTCCAAGATGCTGAATGGATCCGGTGCTGGGCTGGTGTTGGTATCCCCCTGTGGTGACAAACTCAGCTATGTTCTCCAGATTCACTTTGACTCTTCCAACAATGAAGCCGAATATGATGCACTTCTGTACGGGTTGTGTATGGCCATTTCACTCGGCGTCCGTCGCCTCATGGTCTATGGCGACTCGGATTTAGTGGTCAATCAGGTGATGAAGGAGTGGGACGTCAGAAGCCCAGCTATGACTGGTTATTGCAATGTAGTGAGAAAGTTAGAAAAGAGGTTTGAGGGGTTAGAGCTCCATCACATACCCCGACTGAAAAATCAAGCAACTCATGATCTAGCAAAGATAGGTTCCAAGAGGGAAGCCATTCCCAGCAATGTGTTCCTGGAACATATTCATACACCTTCAGTTCAAGAAGATCCTTTCACTGAAGAGCCCCCGCAACCAAAGAGTGCCACTGATCCGACTGAAGTCGAGGTTCCAGCCGTGGTCGATTTGATCATGGAGGTTTTGGTCATCACTCCCGATTGGACGGTACCATATATCGCGTACATTCTTAGAAAGGAACTCCTAGAATATGAAGAAGAGGCTCGACAGATCGTCCGTTGATCCAAAGCCTTTACCGTGATAAGAGGACAGTTGTTCAGAGAAAGTGTGACTGGAGTCTGCCAGAAATGCATAACACCTGAAGAAGGCCGAGTGATCCTCAATGACATTCACTCGGGGACCTGTGGTCACCATGCATCCTCTCGGACCATTGTGGCCAAAGCATACCGAGCGGGATTTTACTGGCCACGAGCAAATGAGATGGCAAAAGAAATAGTCGACAAATGTGAAGGTTGCCAGTTTTACACCAACATGTCTCACAAGCCTGCGTTGGCCCTGAAGACCATTCCACTCGTCTGGCCTTTTATTGTTTGGGGATTGGATATGGTTGGACCTCTGAGGACTGGTTGGAGTGGATTCACTCATGTGCTTGTAGCAGTCGACAAGTTCACCAAATGGATTGAAGCCAAGCCTATCAAGAACCTTGAAGCCAGTACTGCTGTCAGCTTCATGATACGTCTCCAACGTATCTATAATTTTTGATTGCTCCATGTGATATCATCTACTGTTTTGGACTATATTGGCATTTATTTTCCACTTTTATATTATTTTTGGGACTAACCTATTAACCGTAGGCCCAGCCCAGAATTGCTGTTTTTTTGCCTATTTAAGTGTTTCGAAGAAACAAAATATCAAACAGAGTCCAAACGGAATAAAACCTTTGGGAACGTGATCTTCTCACCAAACGTGATCCAGGAGACTTGGACCCTGCTCCAAGGAACAAAAGAGGCGGTCACAAGGGTGGGGAGCGCCCCCCTAGGGCGCGCCCCCTGCCTCGTGGGCCCCACGGTGCTCCTCCGGCGTACTCCTTCCTCCTATATATACCTATGTACCCCCAAACGATCAGAAGAGGAGCCAAAAACCTAATTCCACCGCCGCAACTTTCTGTATCCACGAGATCCCATCTTGGGGCCTGTTCTGGAGCTCCACCGGAAGAGGGCCGTCATCACGAAGGGCTTCTACATCATCATAGCCTCTCCGATGAAGTGTGAGTAGTTTACCTCAGACCTTCGGGTCCATAGTTAGTAGCAAGATGGCTTCTTCTCTCTCTTTGAATCTCAATACAAAGTTCTCCCCTCTCTTGTGGAGATCTATTCGATGTAATCTTCTTTTTGCGGTGTGTTTGTTGAGACCGATGAATTGTGGGTTTATGATCAAGTCTATCTATGAATAATATTTGAATCTTCTCTGAATTCTTTTATGTATGATTGGTTATCTTTGCAAGTCTCTTGGAATTATCCGTTTGGTTTGGCCAACTAGATTAGTAGTTCTTGCTATGGGAGAAGTGCTTAGCTTTGGGTTCGATCTTGCGGTGTCCTTTCCTAGTGACAGAATGGGTAGCAAGGCACGTATTGCATCGTTGCCATCGAGGATAACAAGATGGGGTTTATTTCATATTGCATGAATTTATCTCTCTACATCATGTCATCTTGCTTAAGGTGTTACTCTGTTTTTAACTTAATACTCTAGATGCATGCTGGATAGCGGTCGATGAGTGGAGTAATAGTAGTAGATGCAGAATTGTTTCGGTCTACTTGTCACGGACGTGATGCCTATATACATGATCATGCCTAGATATTCTCATAACTATGCTCAATTCTGTCAATGTCTCAACAGTAATTTGTTCACCCACCGTAGAATACTTATGCTCTTGAGAGAAGCCACTAGTGAAACCTATGGCCCCTGGGTCTATTCTCATCATATCAATCTCCATCACTTTAATCTCGCTTTGCTTTTTTACTTTGCTTTTACTTTTTACTTTGCATCTTTGTACCAAAAATACCAAAAATATTATATCTATCAGATCTCACTCTCGTAAGTGACCATGAAGGGATTGACAACCCCTAATCGCGTTGGTTGTGAGTAGCTATCGTTTTGTGCAGGTACGAGGGACTCGTGCGTGGCCCTACTGGATTGATACCTTGGTTCTCAAAAACTGAGGGAAATACTTACGCTACTCTGCTGCATCATCCTCTTCGGGGAAAACCAACGCAAGCTCAAGACGTAGCAAGAAGGATGTCTGGCGCCGCTGCCGGGGAGTCTACGCAAAAAGTCAACATACCAAGTACCCATCACAATCCTTATCTCTCGCATTACATTATTTGCCATTTGCCTCTAGTTTTCCTCTCCCCCACTTCACCCTTGCCATTTTATTCGCCCTCTCTCTCCCTATCCTCCCTCTCTTTTTCTGTTTGCCTCTTTTGCCCGTTTGCTCTTGTTTGCTTGTGTGCCAGTTTGCTTGTTTGTCGCAATGGCTCAAGATACTACCAAATTGTGTGACTTCACCAATACCAATAATAATGATTTCCTTAGCACTCCGATTGCACCTCTTGCCAATACTGAATCTCGTGAAATCAATACTGCTTTGTTGAATCTTGTTATGAAAGATCAATTCGCCGGCCTTCCTAGTGAAGATGCCGCTACTCATCTGAATAGCTTCGTTGATTTATGTGATATGCAAAAGAAAAAAGATGTCGACAATGATGTCGTTAAATTGAAGCTATTTCCTTTTTCGCTTAGAGATCGTGCTAAAGCTTGGTTTTCGTCTTTGCCTAAGAATAGTATTGATTCATGGAACAAGTGCAAAGATGCTTTTATCTCTAAGTATTTTCCTCCCGCTAAGATCATCTCTCTTAGAAATGATATTATGAACTTTAAACAACTTGATCATGAACATGTTGCACAAGCTTGGGAGAGAATGAAATTAATGACACGTAATTGCCCTACTCATGGTTTGAATTTGTGGATGATTATACAAATTTTTTATGCCGGATTGAATTTTGCTTCTAGAAATCTTTTAGATTCGGCCGCGGGAGGCACTTTTATGGAAATCACTTTAGGAGATGCTACTAAACTCCTAGATAATATTATGGTTAATTATTCTCAATGGCATACTGAAATATCTTCTAATAAAAAAGTGCATGCGATAGAAGAAATCAATGTTTTGAGTGGAAAGATGGATGAACTTATGAAATTATTTGCTACTAAGAGTGTTTCTTCTGATCCTAATGATATGCCTTTGTCTACTTTGATTGAGAATAACAATGAATCTATGGATGTGAATTTTGTTGGTAGGAATAATTTTGGTAACAACGCTTATAGAGGGAATTTTAATCCTAGGCCATATCCTAGTAATCCTTGTAATAATTATGGGAATTCCTACAACAACTCTTATGGAAATTATAATAAGATGCCCTCGGAATTTGAGAATAGTGTTAACGAATTTATGAATTCACAAAAGAATTTTAATGCTTTGATTGAAGAGAAATTGCTTAAAGTTGGTGATTTGGCTAGGAACGTTGATAGAATTTCCCTTGAGGTTGATTCTTTAAAGCTTAGATCTATTCCTCCTAAGCATGATATCAATGAGTCTCTCAAAGCCATGAGAATTTCCATTGATGAGTGCAAGGAAAGAACCGCTAGGATGCGTGCTTCCAAAGATGCCTTTATTAAAGCGTGTTCTTCCAATTCCTATGAAAATCAAGATGAAGATCTAAAAGTTATTGATGTGTCCCCTATTAAATCTTTGTTTTGCAATATTAATCTTGATGAAACTGAATATGATCTTCCTTTACCTAGAAGGCGTTCTAAAAATTTGGAGTATTTAGATCTTAATGATGAAATTGATGAAAGTGGGATAGAAAGAAATAAAAATCTAGATGTTGCTAAACCCACTATATTGGATTTCAAGGAATTTAATTATGAAAGTTGCTCTTTAATTGATTGTATTTCCTTGTTGAAATCTGTGCTAAATTCTCCACATGCTTATAGTCAAAATAAAGCCTTTACCGAGCATATTGTTGATGCCTTGATGCAATCCTATGAAGAAAAACTTGAGTTGAAAGTTTCTATCCCTAGAAAACTCTATGATGAGTGGGAACCAACTATTAAAATTAAAATTAAAGATCATGAGTTTTATGCTTTGTGTGATTTGGGTGCTAGTGTCTCCACTATTCCCAAAACTTTGTGTGATTTACTAGATTTCCGCGATTTTGATGATTGCTCTCTAAACTTGCATCTTGCGGATTCCACTATTAAGAAACCTATGGGAAGGATTAATGATGTTCTTATTGTTGCAAATAGGAATTATGTGCCCGTAGATTTCATTGTTCTTAATACAGATTGCAATCCTTCTTGCCCTATTATTCTTGGTAGACCTTTCCTTAGAACGGTTGGTGCAATTATTTGATATGAAGGAAGGGAATATTAGATTTAAATTCCCATTAAAAAGGGCATGGAACAGTTTCCAAGAAAGAAAATAAAATTACCATATGAAACTATCATGAGAGCCACTTATGGATTGCCTACCAAAGATGGCAATACCTAGATCTATCCTCGCTTTTATGCCTAGCTTGGGGCGTTAAACGATAGCGCTTGTTGGGAGGCAACCCAATTTTATTTTTATTCCTTGATTTTAGCTCCTGCTTAGTAATAAATAAACTATTTAGCCTCTGTTTTTCTTGTGTTTTTTTGTGTTTAATTAGTGTTTGTGCCAAGTAGAACCGT
Organism: Triticum aestivum; assembly: GCF_018294505.1. Classification (NCBI taxonomy): domain Eukaryota; kingdom Viridiplantae; phylum Streptophyta; class Magnoliopsida; order Poales; family Poaceae; genus Triticum; species Triticum aestivum. The sequence goes on from NC_057812.1 coordinate 201,642,178, forward strand.
TGGGAAGACTTGGGGAAAGTCTTGTTGAACTTGCTGTAAAAAACAGAAACTTTAGCGCTCACGAGAACTGCTGTAATTTTTATTTGAAGAGTGATATTTAGTTAATTATTTTTGAATATGATTAATAGATAAATTCCCCACGTCCAGCAATTTATTTTAGAATTTTTGGGGTTTCAGATCTTGCGCTAGCTACAGATTACTACAGACTGTTCTGTTTTTGACAGATTCTGTTTTTCGTGTGTTGTTTGCTTATTTTGATGAATCGATGGCTAGTAAAATAGTTTATAATCCATAGAGAAGTTGGAATACAGTAGGTTTAACACCAATATAAATAAAAATGAGTTCATTACAGTACCTTGAAGTGGTCTTTTGTTTTCTTTCGCTAACGGAGCTCACAAGTTTTCTATTTTGAGTTTTGTGTTGTGAAGTTTTCAAGTTTTGGGTGAATTCTTTTGATGGATTATGGAACAAGGAGTGGAAAGATACTAAGCTTGGGGATGCCCATGGCACCCCCAAGATAATCCAAGGACACCAAGGAGTCAAAGCTTGGGGATGCCCCGGGAGGCATCCCCTCTTTCGTCCACTTCCATCGGTAATTTACTTGGAGCTATATTTTTATTCACCAACATGATATGTGTTTTGCTTGGAGCGTCTTGTATTATTTGTGTCTTTGTGTCTTAGTATGCCACAATAATCCTTGCTGTACACACCTTTTGAGAGAGCCATGCATGAATTAAAATTTGATAGAATACTCTATGTGCTTCACTTATATCTTTTGAGCTATGTAGTTTTGCTCTATGTGCTTCACTTATATCTTTTGAGCTATGTAGTTTTGCCCTATGTGCTTCACTTATATATTTTGAGCTATGTAGTTTTGCTCTATGTGCTTCACTTATATCTTTTGAGCTAAGTAGTTTTGCTCTATGTGCTTCACTTATATCTTTTGAGTGTTATAATTTTGCTCTATGTGCTTCACTTAGATCTTTAGAGCACGGTGGTGGATTTGTTTTAAAGAAACTATTGATCTATCATGCTTCACTTCAATTATTTTGAGAGTCTCTTAATAGCATGGTAATTTGCTTAATAATAATATGCTTGGTGTTCAAGATTTGTGAAACTTTCTTTTGAGTGTGTTGAAAACTAAGAAAAGATTGAAGCTTGATAATTGTTTTGAGATATGGAGGTGATAATATTAAAGTCATGCTAGTTGAGTAGTTGTGAATTTAAAGAATACTTGTGTTAAAGTTTGTGATTCCCGTATCATGCACATATGGTGAACCATTATGTGATGAAGTCGGAGCATGATTTATTTATTGATTGTCTTCCTTATGAGTGGTGGTCGGGGACGAGCGATGGTCTTTTCCTACCAATCTATCCCCTAGGAGCATGCGCGTAATACTTTGCTTTGATAACTTCTAGATTTTTGCAATAAGTATATGAGTTCTTTATGACTAATGTTGAGTCCATGGATTATACGCACTCTCAACCTTCCACCTTTGCTAGCCTCTCTAATACCGCACACCTTTCGCCAGTATCATACACCTACCATATACCTTCCTCAAAACAGCCACCATACCTACCTATTATGCCATTTCCATAGCCATTCCGAGATATATTGCCATGCAACTTTCCACCGTTCCGTTTATTATGACACACTCCACCATTGTCATATTGCATATCCCGGTACACCGCCGGATGCATTCATATAGAGTCATATTTTGTTCTAAGTATCGAGTTGTAATTGTTGAGTTGTAAGAAAAATAAAAGTGTGATGATCATCATTATTAGAGCATTGTCCCAAGTGAGGAAAGAATGATGGAGACTATGATTCCCCCATAAGTCGGGATGAGACTCCGGATGAAAAATAAATAAAAGAGGCCAAAGAAGCCCAAATAAAAAGAGGCCATAAAAAAAGGAAAAGGCCCAAATAAAAATATATATAAAAAATGAGAGAAAAAGAGAGAAGGGACAATGTTACTATCCTCTTACCACACTTGTGCTTCAAAGTAGCACCATGATCTTAATAGTAGAGAGTCTCTCATGTTATCACTTTCATATACTAGTGGGAATTTCACATTATAGAACTTGGCTTGTATATTCCAATGATGGGCTTCCACAAATTTCCCTAGGTCTTCATGAGCAAGAAAGTTGGATGCACACCCACTTAGTTTCTTTTTGAGCTTTCATATACTTATAGCTCTAGTGCATCCGTTGCATGGCAATCCTTACTCACTCACATTGATATCTATTGATGGGCATCTCCATAGCCCGTTGATATGCCTAGTTGATGTGAGACTATCTTCCCCTCCTTTTTGTCTTCTCCACAACCACCATTCTATTCCACCTATAGTGCTATATCCATGGCTCATGTTCATGTATTGCGTGAAGATTGAAAACGTTTTGAAAAAGTTAGAGTATGAAACAATTGCTTGGCTTGTCATCGGGGTTGTGCATGATTTAAATACTTTGTGTGGTGAAGATAGAGCATAGCCATACTATATGATTTTGTAGGGATAACTTTCTTTGGCCATGTTATTTTGAGAAGACATAATTGCTTTGTTAGTATGCTTGAAGTATTATTATTTTTATGTCAATATGAACTTTTGTCTTGAATCTTTCGAATCTGAATATTCATATCACAATTAAGAAGATTTGCATTGAAATTATGCCAAGTAGCACTCCGCATCAAAAATTCTCTTTTTACCATTTACCTACTCGAGGACAAGCAGGAATTAAGCTTGGGGATGCCTGATATGTCTCCAACGTATCTATAATTTTTGATTGCTCCATGCTATATTATCTACTGTTTTGGACTATATTGGGCTTTATTTTCCACTTTTATATTATTTTTGGGACTAGCCTATTAACCGGAGGTCCAGACCAGAATTGCTGTTTTTTTTGCCTATTTCAATGTTTCGAAGAAACGGAATATCAAACGGAGTCCAAACGGAATAAAACCTTCGGGAACGTGATTTTCTCACCAAACGTGATCTAGGAGATTTGGAACCTTCTCCAAGGAACAAAAGAGGCGGTCATGAGGGTGGGGGCGCCCCCCCTAGGGCGTGCCCCCTGCCTCATGGGCCCCTCAGTGCTCCTCCAACGTACTCCTTCCTCCTATATATACCTACGTACCCCCAAACGATCAGAAGAGGAGCCAAAAACCTAATTCCACCGCCGCAACTTTCTGTATCCACGAGATCCCATCTTGGGGCCTGTTCTGGAGCTCCGCCGGATGAGGGCCGTCATCACGGAGGGCTTCTACATCATCATAGCCTCTCCGATGAAGTGTAAGTAGTTTACCTCAGACCTTCGGGTCCATAGTTAGTAGCTAGATGGCTTCTTCTCTCTCTTTGAATATCAATACAAACTTCTCCCCCTCTCTTGTGGAGATCTATTCGATGTAATCTTCTTTTTGCGGTGTGTTTGTTGAGACCGATGAATTGTGGGTTTATGATCAAGTCTATCTATGAATAATATTTGAATCTTCTCTGAATTCTTTTATGTATGATTGGTTATCTTTACAACTCTCTTCGAATTATCCGTTTGGTTTGGCCAACTAGATTAGTAGTTCTTGCCATGGGAGAAGTGCTTAGCTTTGGGTTCAATCTTGCGGTGTCCTTTCCCAGTGACAGAAGGGGCAACAAGGCACGTATTGCATCGTTGCCATCGAGGATAACAAGATGGGGTTTATTTCATATTGCATGAATTTATCTCTCTACATCATGTCATCTTGCTTAAGGTGTTACTCTGTTTTTAAGTTAATACTCTAGATGCATGCTGGATAGCGGTCAATGAGTGGAGTAATAGTAGTAGATGCAGAATCGTTTCGGTCTACTTGTCACGGACGTGATGCCTATATACATGATCATGCCTAGATATTCTCATAACTATGCTCAATTCTGTCAATTGCTCAATAGTAATTTGTTCACCCAACGTAGAATACTTATGCTCTTGAGAGAAGACACTAGTGAAACCTATGGCCCCCGGGTCTATTCTCATCATATCAATCTCCATCACTTTAATCTCGGTTTGCTTTTTAGTTTGCTTTTACTTTTTACTTTGCATCTTTATACCAAAAATATTATATCTATCAGATCTCACTCTCGTAAGTGACCGTGAAGGGATTGACAACCCCTAATCACGTTGGTTGCGAGTAGCTATCATTTTGTGCAGGTACGAGGGACTTGAGCGTGGCCTCCTACTGGATTGATACCTTGGTTCTCAAAAACCGAGGGAAATACTTATGCTACTCTGCTGCATCATCCCTTCCTCTTCGGGGAAAACTAACGCAAGCTCAAGACGTAACACTTCATCAGAGAGTTAACATTCAGATATGGTGTTCCACACATTACTGACAACGGGTCAAACTTTGATTCGGATGATTTTAGAAGTTTCTATGCTTCTCAAGGTACTCGACTCGACTATGCTTCAGTCGCCCACCCCTAGTCGAATGGCAAGCTGAAAGAGCAAATGGATTGATTCTCAAAGGATTGAAACCCCGAATGACGCATGATCTCAAACACGCATCAGGAGCCTGGGTCGATGAACTTCCATCGGTATTGTGGGGACTGAGGACAAGTCCCAATCAGTCGACTGACAGAATTCCCTTTTTCTTGGTTTACGGAGCTGAAGCTGTACTTCCGAGTGACTTGCTCCACAATGCACCCTGAGTCGAGCTTTTCTTAGAAGAAGAAGCAGAACAGGCACGGCAAGATGCGGTTGATCTCCTGGAGGAAGAAAGAGAGATGGCCTTGATCCGTTCGACCATCTATCAACAAGATCTGCATCGATTCCATGCTAGAAATGTAAGGGGTCAAGCATTTCAAGAGGTAGACTTGGTTCTTCGAGTGGATCAGCAGAAACCACACAAGCTTGCTCCTTCCTGGGAAGGCCCCTTCGTTGTCACCAGAGTGCTCCACAACGGAGCGTAACACCTCTATAACGTCGAGCACAAGAAAGACGAGACACACACTTGGAATGCGGAGCTACTCCGCCCCTTTTATACTTAAGAACTTAGTCTGTTGAGATGTAATAAGAAGCACATTTGTAGCTTGTTTATCAAAAACAAGAGTTTTACAGTCTTCTAAAATGATTGATGATTGCTTACATTTGTGTCTGAAATCCCCGAGTGGGTGGCTTAGCTGCGAATCCCTTCGCCTAAGTTTGAAAAATCCTACCGAGTGGAGAGCAAGTCTCTCACTCGGAGACTTAGCTGTGAATCCGTTTCGCCTAAGTTTTAAAAATCCTACCGAGTGGTGAGCAAGCCTCTCACTCGGGGGCTTAGCTGCAGTCCAGTACTCGCCTAAGTTTTAAAAATCCTACCGAGTGGTGAGCAAGCCTCTCACTCGGGGGCTTAGCTACAGTCCAGTGCTCGCCTAAGTTCAAAAAATCCAATCGAGTGATGAGCAAGCCTCTCACTCGGGGGCTTAGCTGCAGTCTAGTACTCGCCTAAGTTTTAAAAATCCTATTGAGTGGTGAGCAAGCCTCTCACTCGGGGGCTTAGCTGCAGTCCAGTACTCGCCTAAGTTTTAAAAAATCCTACCGAGTGATGAGCAAACCTCTCACTCGGGGCTTAGCTGCAGTCCAGTACTCGCCTAAGTTTTAAATATCCTACCGAGTGATGAGCAAACCTCACACTCGGGGGCTTAGCTGCAGTCCAGTACTCGCCTAAGTTTTAAAAATCCTACCTAGTGATGAGCAAACCTCACACTTGGGGGTTTAGCTACAGTCCAATACTCGCCTAAGTATTAAAAATCCTACCGAGTGATGAGCAAACCTCACACTTGGGGGTTTAGCTGCAGTCCAGTACTCGCCTAAGTATTAAAAATCCTACCGAGTGATGAGCAAACCTCACACTTGGGGGCTTAGCTGCAGTCTAGTACTCGCCTAAGACGACGAGATGTAGTTCGAGTGCAACCTTCCCCTCGGATCTGCCTCACAAGTACAACATGTGCTCCATCCCTATCCGCAAGGATGACGAGGTGCAGGTCGAATGCAACCTTCTCCTCGGAATTGCGCCACAAGTACAATGTGCGCTCCATCCCTACCCGCAACGATGACGAGGTGCAGCTCGAGTGCAACCTTCTACTCGGAGCAGTGCCACAAGCACAACATGCGCTCCATCCCTATCCGCAAGGATGGCGAGGCACAGGTCGACTGGAGTATCTCCCTCAGAGCTGCATCTCAAGAAATATTCTGAGTAAAGAATAAGTTTCACTCGAAGGCAAACGCAAGCATATGCAGAAGATAAACCAAGATCGTATAAAACCTCAAAAGTTTCAGGACGAAGATAAAAGTACTCAGGCATCAGGCCCGAAGGAGTTTAACGGTTACAAAAATCACTCGGCATTTCGAGGCAAATTTAAAGCAAGTTTACGTATCAAATTTGTTCACTTAGCAGGAGGAGGGCTTGCAGGCTCGACGAACTCGTCCAAATCAATCCCGTCCGCGATCCAAGTGGCAGAAGCAATGAAAGTCTCCATGAAGGATTGGAAGTCGTGCCTTTTGGTGTTGGTGACCTTGATCGCCGCCAGCTTCTCTTCTCGAGCTACTTTGCAGTGGACCCTAACCAGCGACAGAGCCACGTCAGCACCGCATCGGGCAGAGGACTTCTTCCATTCCTACACTCGACCAGGGACCTCATTGAGCCGAGTCATCAGAGACTCGAGATCATTCTAAAGCGTTGCCCTTGGCCAGAGTGACGTGTCAATGCGCGACACTGCCAACTTCAGACGAGCAAGATAACTGGTAACACTGGCGACATAGGATTCCAGTCGAAGCACATTCATGGCAGCCTCGCCGCTGACTGGAGAAAGGATAGGATCCAAGCCTGTCTCGATCCGTCCAGTCTCCTCTTCAAAGTTTTGGCAGATTTCTACAGAGTCAAGGAGTTAATGAGTCTACTAGTCAGGACTAACTTGCCAACAGTAAAACAGTCGGATAAAAAGGGGTACCTTCGAGCATAAGGAAGAGCTTCTTGGCGAGGGCTTTCAGATAAGCCTCCAAGTCGTTCCTCCTACGAGTCATGCTTTCCACCTGATCATTCAGAGCCACTTTATGTTTTTTCAGACGAGTCACCTCTCGGCTGGATTCAGTGAGAGACAACTTCAACTTGGTGATTTCCTCCTCGAGCGCTCCGACCGAAGCCAATTTCTGGTCAGCAAGGGCAGTCTTCTCCTAAGCCTCCTTCTGCGCAGTTGTAAGGTCCAAGTCCTTCTCTAGGGCCAGCCTCATTTTCTCTGCAAAATACACATTTAGATCAAACCGAAGAACGAAGGGATAACTTGAAGGATGGTCAAGATAAGCAGTCGACAGGCCGTTACCTTCCGTACCAGCGATTTCATCTTGAGCCTTCTTTAAGTTCTGCTGAGCCAGCTCTTGGTCAAGGTTGAGTTGCCTATGCTTTTCCTCAAATTCGGTGAACTTGGAGGTAAGCATACAAGATTTCTACAGTGAGTATAAGACATATCAATCGACAAGATCAAAGATTATTTACTCCCGAGTGGATAAAACTTCAAGACTACTCAGACCCCAACCGACTGCCAGCAGTCGACCGAGGTCTCGGGGGATACACCCAGTGGGTGCACTTAGCGTGCCCCCATAGGTTCGGGTTCCACTCGGCTGGTCCGCCCAGACCGAGTAAAAAAAAGAGGAAGTACTCAGACCCCAACCGACTGCCAGCAGTCGATCGCGGTCTCGGGGACTACACCCAGTGTGTGCACTTAGCGTGCCCTCACCGGTTCGGATTCCACTCGGCTGGTCCGCCCAGACCGAGTAAAAAAAGAAGTACTTAGACCCCAACCGACTACCAGCAGTCGATCACGGTCTCGGGGACTACACCCAGTGGGTGCACTTAGCATGCCCTCACTAGTTCAGATCCCACTCGACCAGGCCGAGTGGAAGAGTGAAAATAATAAAGATGACAAAACACCAAGTGGGTGTACAGTCTCGAAGTGCAAGACAATGAGAGATTGCGCGAAGGAAAATATTCGGGTAGCATATCCTAATAGAACAAGTTCAGCCGAAAGTCAACTTACCCGGACATTGGCTCAAAGAGCCGCGCTGGCGTCATAAGAAGCCTGACTGCTTTTGTGCACCGCCTTCACCCGCTCCATCATTATGCCAGCCTGACGAATGGCCTCCGCAGCGGCGTCCGACTGGCTTTCTGGAACATGATGAGTGGCAAAGAAGGGGACGGACGGTCCAGACGCAGTGGCTTGGAGATCCGAGGCATGAAGTTGGATGGTTGAAGCAACCACTAGAGCACCCGACGATGCGGGGCGCGCACTCGACACTGGGTTAGCAAATGTTACATAAACCTTGCTCGCATCTTCGAGCTATTGAACTACCGGCTCTGCCGCTAGTTCCGACTGGGATGTCTTGCCAGCTGTTGCCTTCTTCTTCCTGGGCCTCGGCGACACGTCCTCGTCATCATCCGGAAGTTCAATGACATTGGGAGGGGCTGCAAAGAAATCAGTCGACCCTAGATGAGTCACCAGAATTTAATCGACCATGTAATCAAGAACAAGATCACGAGAGTTGTACCTGGGTTGGAGGTGACTGCATCTTCCATCTCCTCGTCTTCATACTAGCGGGTGGAAGTCCTAGAGGTAGCAGCTCTGCAAATTTCAATATTCAGTCGATCACGTTTGTTACACCGACTCAACCAAAGAATCAGGTCGGATTATTACCCAGAGATAGTAGGAATGACCATTTTGATCTTGGGCAAAGCCTTCGGAGGTTTGGATGATGCAGCCTTCGATGGTTTCGGTGCTGGAGGAGGTGCAACTTTAGATTGCTTTGGTGTCATCTCAGTCGGCATTGGAGAGGACGTCTGGGGACGCTTCGAAGACTGCCCAGTTGGTGCGGCCATCGTGTCATGGAGGCTTTCCGGGTCGTGAGCGTGCTTGGACCTTTTTTCTCAGCGAGGAGGCGAGTCGACCTCTTCTTCGTCACTTGGGTCGTCGCTCTCCTCACCCTCCTCCTCGTCCGAGTGCCACTCGCCGCTATCGCCTCCGCTCGCCTCCTCCTCCGAGTCCTGCTCGTGCTCTCCGTTGGGCATTGAATACATCTCAGTAAGAGCCTGAAAGATAACAAGCAAAGCAAAAAATAGTCAGTCGTCAACAGGCAGTTACATGATTAATCAAAAAGGTACTCGGCAATCTAGAGTCAGACCTGGTCTGGCTGGCGCGAATGGTCAAATGGAGCGACCCTCCAGGACCCCCTGGGGTTATCCTTGTTGCCTGTGATGCCTCTCAACCACTTCTCCACCGTGTCCTCGTCGACCTCCTCTGGGTGGATCTGAGTGGAATCCTCAATGCCCGAGTACATCCACATTGGATGATCACGAGCTTGGAGTGGTTGGATGCGCCGTTTGAGGAATACCTCCAACAGATCCATACCGGTCACGCCGTCCCGGACGAGCTGGACCACCCGCTCGACCAACACCTTCACCTGCGCTCTCTCCTCTGGGATCACTTTCAGTGCGGAGGGCTTCTCGACCCGAGCCATGGCAAAAGCAGGGAGCCCGGTCGATTGACCTGGAGTCGGCTGATCTTTGCAGTAAAACCAGGTCGACTGCCAACCTCGGACCGACTCAGGAAGGATCATGGCTGGGAAAGTGCTTTTACTTCTCATCTGAATCCCAAGACCCCCACACATCTGAATCACGCGCGTTCTCTCATCACTCGAATTGGCCTTCATGACCGACTAAGAATGGCAAGTGAAAATGTGCTTGGAAAGACCCTAGTGTGGCCTACAACCTAAGAAGTTCTCGCACATGGACACGTAGGCGACAAGATATACGATGGAGTTGGGATTGAAATGGTGAAGTTGTGCTCCAAAGAAGTTCAAGAATCCCCGGAAAAAAGGTTGGGGAGGTAGAGAAAATCCATGGTCAACATGAGTTGCGAGGAGAACGCACTCACCATCTCGCGGATGCAGTTCGGTCTCTCCTTCCGAGAGCCGCACCGATTCATGGGGAATCAGCCCCCCTCGACCAGGTCATCGATGTCGTCTTGGCTGATCCTCGACCGGATCCAGTCGCCCTGGATCCAGCCGCGCTGCAGGCCGGATCTCGATGAGGATCCACCCTGGTTGGACCTCTTCCCCTTCGCCATCTCCTTCTTTGTACGCTCTAGGGACACCGTCTTCTCCTTCCCCATGGTCACAGGCGAAGCTCGAACGGAGCAGTGGCACTGAGAGCGAAGATGGAGATGGCGGAGAAAGCAGAGGAGAAAGGAGGAGAATGGGGAAGCGTTTTGCAAAAAATCCAATCTGGCACCTTATATGGGGCCGCTTCCGAGTGGCTGACCTGTGGGGTCGGACGATCCAATCAAATCCCGCAACAGTCGGCGCGAGGTACATGGCGAAAAAGGTGGCACGGTGATCGAGGCGGCCTCGCCTGATCCCATCCGATTACCGCGGACTCCTCTGTCTCACGCGCTTCCCCAAATACAAAATCCCATGATATCCGCGTGCAGTAAGGCAACCTGTCAGGCGGAAGATCTTTTCCATATCAGCGCTCAGAGCATTGCAGCAAAAGTTCACTCGGCAGAACCAAGAATGGATCAAGGCGACTGAGAATAAGTTGGGATCATCATAATTTTTCGCTTGGTCGCAAATAAGACACTCCCGAAGCACGAAAATTGAATCGGAGGAATTCTCAACTCCTCCACTCAAGCCCCGAACCATTCGGGGGCTAATGATGAAGCTATGTACCTAGGGTAGGGTCATAGGCCTGACCTAGACGCCCTCCCCAAGGTCATCACCCTAAAGCCAGAAGCATTCGAAGGGTACCATCATCCACTCGACTAGAGGCATTCCACTTGGAAGAATCAATGACACTCGACAGTCACAGAAACCACTCGACGTACAAAAGACCTGAAGCCACTCTACGCAACAACGGTCGGGCGTTTACTCATAGAAGTAATTATCATTTATATCACTTAATTGCTAGCATTACCAGTAACTTCCATTCTTAATGTACATTGAACCCCGTGTAACAGAGGAGAGCTGGGGTCCTGGCGCACTCTATATAAGCCACTCCCCTCCTCTGGGACAAGGGTTCACATCCTTTGTAAACATACACATATACACAATCCAGTCGACCGCCTCCGGGCACCGAGACGTAGGGCTGTTACTTCCTCCGTGAAGGGCCTAAACTCGTAAACTCGTGTGTACAACTACTCCATAGCTAGGATCTTGCCTCCTCATACCTACCCCCCATTCTACTGTCAGTCTTAGATCCACGACAGTGCCTCTTGCAAAGGTCACTCTCACCTTCTTTGGTGGTGACAAGTAGCACAATTAGGGAGTTTTGATGGGATTGCTCACCATGCACAATAGGCATGGATTGGTTTGTACTTTTATCGTAGATTCATTTTCTCGTCATGTTTAGGGAACAAAAAACCAAAAGAAACCGGAAAACCAATAAATGAATCAAAACTGGATGGTGTATGTGACGGCTTCGATTCAATCGTACACTAATCATACACACAAATGTGTACGATCAAGATCAGGGACTCACGGGAAGATATCACAACACAACTCTAGACACAAATTAAAATAATTCAAGCTTTATATTACAAGCCAGGGTCTCGAGGGCTCGAATAGAAGCTCGGTACACAAGCGTCAGTGGAAGCAACAATATCTGAGTACAAACATAAGTTAAACAAGGATGCCTTAAGAAGGCTAGCACAAAAGCAACACGATCGAAGAGGCAAGGCCTCCTGCCTGGGACCTCCTAACTACTCCTGGTCGTCGGTGGTCTCCACATAGTAGAAGGCACCATCGGGTAGTAGTAGACGTTAGCGGTGGCATCTGGCTCCAGGGATCCACAACTGGTTGCAACAACCGGAAAGAAGAAAGAAGGGGAAAGGGGGGGGGGTAGCAAAGCAACCACGAGTACTCATCCAAAGTACTGGCAAGCATCAGATCTATACTAAGTATGCATTGGTATCAAAGGAAGGTATGCATATATCTGTGGACTAAACTGCAGAATGCCAGAATAGAGGGGAAAGCCTAGCCTATCGAAGACTACCATCTTCAAGCAACTCCAAGCATCTTGCAGCATGTAGAAGAGTAAAGAATAGCATTTTATATTTAACAAATATGTTGTAGTATTAACGCCCAGAGATCCTTTCTCGACTCCCTATGAGAAAGCAATCCTAGAGCCAACATCTCCATCACATATCTCAAGTAACCAATTCTAGTTGTAATAGATCAGGGTACAAGTCTGAACGTCCATTACCGTGGACACAATATTCAAATATATAACTTACCTGCAGGGGTGCACCACGTTACCCAACACACTTGATTACTCTGGCCGAACACACTTTTCTGGGTCAATGCCCGACCTGGAAGATCAACACGTCGCAGCCCTACCTAGGCTCAGCAGAGAGGTCCCCGCGGGTGTACATCCTAAGCACTCCGGGGTCTTGGGCCCATCGCCCATTGCACTCCGGGTCATTGTGTGCAGGGTGGATACCAGCATCGCCTTGGATGGCCAGCACGACTCAACTATGCCACAATGCTGAACTGGACGTCTGACAAAGCTTCGGTCGATACTACGACGTTGAGGCCCATAACTATTCTTCCGTGGTGGTTAGTGCGTAAAGGTCAAACACCAACTCAGAACAAATACCCAAACCTGTTAGTGCATTGGGGGCTTGCAGAGACAAGCAGAGACTCACGATAATGTGACCCCGTCGCACCGTCTTGTGGACTTACGGCAAGGGCCCAAAATGCCCGGCCGTGCCTCATAGAAAACTTGTGGGAGCTCTATGGGCCTGCCCGACTTTCACATCAACTCGCGGGTACCCCTCAGGGCCGAACCGACTTCAACAATGGTCTCAAGTAAAGTCTGGGTAACTGCGTTGGTTTTCCCTTGAAGAGGAAAGGGTGGTGCAGCAAAGCAGCGTAAGTACTTCCCTCAGTTTTTGAGAACCAAGGTATCAATCCAGTAGGAGACCACGCGCGAGTCACCTCATACCTACACAAACAAATAAGAACCTCGCAACCAACGTGATAAAGGGGTTGTCAATCCCTTCACGGCCACTTGCAAGAGTGAGATCTGATAGAAATGATAATAATAATAAGATAAGTATTTTTTGGTATTTTTATGATACAGATTGAAAGTAAAGATTGCAAAATAAAATAGAGTGGAAACTTGTATGATGGAAAATAGACCCGGGGGCCATAGGTTTCACTAGTGGCTTCTCTCAAGATAGCATAAGTATTATGGTGGGTGAACAAATTACTATCGAGCAATTGATAGAAAAGCGAATAATTATGAGAATATCTAGGTATGATCATGTATATAGGCATCACGTCCGTGACAAGTAGACCGACTCCTGCCTGCATCTACTACTATTAGTCCACACATCGACCGCTATCCAGCATGCATCTAGAGTATTAAGTTCATAAGAACAGAGTAACACCTTAAGCAAGATGACATGATGTAGAGGGATAAACTCATGCAATATGATGTAAACCCCATCTTTTTATCCTCGATGGAAACAATACAATATGTGTCGTTTCCCTTTCTGTCACTGGGATCGAGCACCGCAAGATTGAACCGAAAGCTAAGCACTTCTCCCATTGCAAGAAAGATCAATCTAGTAGGCCAAACCAAACTGATAATTCAAAGAGACTTGCAAAGATAAACCAATCATACATAAAAGAATTCAGAGAAGATTCAAATATTGTTCATAGATAAACTTGATCATAAACCCACAATTCATCGGATCTCGACAAACACACCACAAAAGAAGATTACATCGAATAGATCTCCAAGAGAATCGAGGAGAACTTTGTATTGAGATCCAAAGAGAGAGAAGAAGCCATCTAGCTACTAGCTATGGACCCGAAGGTCTGAGGTAAACTACTCACACATCATCGAAGGGGCCATGGAGTTGATGTAGAGGCCCTCCATGATCAATGCCCCCTCCGGTGGAGCTCCGGAAAAGGCCCCAAGATGGGATCTCTTGGGTACAGACGATTGCGGCGGTGGAAATAGGGTTTTGTGGTGCTCCTGGATGTTTGCGGGGTATATGAATATATATAGGAGGAACAAGTAGGTCGGTGGAACAACGAGGGGCCCACGAGGGTGGAGGGCGCGCCTAGCGGGGGTAGGCGCGCCCCCTGCCTCAGGGCCTCCTCGTTGATTGCTTGACGTCCACTCCAAGTCCTCTGGGTCACGTTTGTTCCAAAAATCATGCTCCCGAAGGTTTCATTCCGTTTGGACTCTGTATTCTACGAAACACTGAAATAGGCAAAGAAACAACAATTTGGGCTGGGGCTCCGGTTAATAGGTTAGTCCCAAAAATAATATAAAAGTGTAAAATAAAGCCCTTTATCATCCAAAACAGATAATATAATAGCATGGAACAATCAAAAATTATAGATACATTGGAGACGTATCAGCATCCCCAAGCTTAATTCCTGCTCGTCCTCGAGTAGGTAAATGATAAAAACATAATTTTTGATGTGGAATGCTTCCTAACATATTTCTCAATGTAATTTTCTTTATTGTGGCATGAATGTTCAGATCCGAAAGATTCAAGATAAAAGTTTATTATTGACATAAAAATAATAATATTTCAAGCATACTAACTAAGCAATCATGTCTTCTCAAAATAACATGGCCAAAGAAAGTTCATCCCTACAAAATCATATAGTTTGGTCATGCTCCATTTTCGTCACACGAGAATGCTCTCATCATGCACAACCTCGATGACAAGCCAAGAAATTGTTTCATACTTTAGTAATCTCAAACTTTTTTCAACTTTCACGCAATACATGAGCATGAGCCATGGATATAGCACTATGGGTGGAATAGAATATAATAAAGGGGGTTATGTGGAGAAGACAAAAAAGGAGAAAGTCTCACACCGACGCGGCTAATCAATGGGCTAGGGAGGTGCCCATCAATTGATGTCAATGCAAGAAGTACGAATTTCCATGCAACGGATGCACTAGAGCTATAAATGTATGAAAGCTCAACAAAACAAACTAAGTGGGTGTGCATCCAACTTTCTTGCTCACGAAGACCTAGGGCACTTGAGGAGGCCCATTGTTGGAATATACAAGCCAAGTTCTATAATGAAAAATTCTCACTAGTATATGAAAATGACAAAACAAGAGACTCTCTATCATAAAGATCATGGTGCTACTTTGAAGCACAAGTGTGGAAAAAAGGATATTAGCATTGCCCCCTTTTATGGGCCTTTTTTATTATTTGGCCTTCCCCTTTTTTCTCTCTCTTTTTTGGGACAATTCTCTATCACTGATTATCACCACACTTCTATTTATTTACAACTCAATGATTACAACTCGATGCTAGAACAAGATATGACTCTAGATGAATGCCTCCGGCGATGTGTCGGGATGTGCAATGACTCATGAGTGACATGTATGAAATAATTATGAATGGTGGCTTTGCCACAAATACGATGTCAACTACATGATCATGCAAGGCAATATGACAATGATGATGCGTGTCATAATAAACGGAACGTTGGAAAGTTGCATCGCAATATATCTTGGAATGGCTATGGAAATGCCATAATAGGTAGGTATGGTGGCTGTTTTGAGGAAGATATAAGGAGGTTTATGTGTGATAGAGCGTATCGTATCACGGGGTTTGGATGCACCAGCGAAGTTTGCACCAACTCTCAAGGTGAGAAAGGGCAATGCACGGTACCGAAGAGGCTAGCAATGATGGAAGGGTGAGAGTGCGTATAATCCATGGACTCAACATTAGTCATAAAGAACTCACATAATTATTGCAAAAATCTACAAGTCATCAAAAACCAAGTATTACGTGCATGCTCCTAGGGGGATAGATTGATAGGAAAAGACCATCGCTCGTCCCCGACCGCCACTCATAAGGAAGACAATCAAATAACACCTCATGTTTTAAATTTGTTACACAACATTTACCATACATGCATGCTACGGGACTTGCAAACTTCAACACAAGTATTCCTCAAATTCACAACTACTCAACTAGCACAACTTTGATATCACTATCTCCATATCTCAAAACAATCATCAAGTATCAAACTTCTCTTAGTATTCAATGCACTTATATGAAAGTTTTTACTATTGCCATGTTGTTCTAAAGGACTCTCAAAATAATATAAGTGCAGCATGAGAGATCAATTATTTTTATAAAATAGAACCACCGCCATGCTCTAAATGATATAAGTGAAGTACTAGAGCAACAACTATATAGCTCAAAAGATATAAGTGAAGCACATAGAGTATTCTAATAAATTCCAATTCATGTGTGTCTCTCTCAAAAGGTGTGTACAGCAAGGATGATTGTGGTAAACTAAAAAGTAAAGACTCAAATCATACAAGACACTGCAAGCAAAACACATATCATGTGGCGAATAAAAATATAGCTCCAAGTAAAGTTACCGATAGACGAAGACGAAAGAGGGGATGCCATCCGCGGCATCCCCAAGCTTAGGCTTTTTGGTGTCCTTGGATTTGACCTTGGGGTGCCATGGGCATCCCCAATCTTAGGCTCTTTCCACTCCTAGTTCTATAATCTATCATTTCTTTACCCAAAACTTGTAAACTTCACAACACAAAACTTAAAAGAAAATCTTCGTGAGCTCCGTTAGTAAAAGAAAATAAAACACCACTTCAAGGTACTGTAATTAACTCATTCTTTATTTATATTGGTGTTAAACCTACTGTATTACAACTTCTCTATGGTTTATAAACTCTATTACTAGCCATAGATTCATCAAAATAAGCAAACAACACACGAAAAACAGAATCTGTCAAAAACAGAACAGTCTGTAGTAATCTGTAGGTTTGGAATACTTATGGAACCCCAAAAATTATGAAAAAAAATTATGGACGTGAGGAATTCATCTATTAATCTTCTTCAAAAATAATTAACTAAATATCACTCTCCAGTAAAAAATGGCAGCAATGCTCGTGAGCGCTAAAGTTTCTGTTGTTTACAGCAAGGTCAAAAAAATTTCCCCAAGTCTTCCCAACGGTTCTACTTGGCACAAACACTAATTAAACACAAAAACACACAACCAAAACAGAGGCTATATAAATTATTTATTACTAAACAGGAGCAAAACTCAAGGAATAAAAATAAAATTGGGTTCCCTCCCAACAAGCGCTACCGTTTAACACCCCTAGCTAGGCATAAAAGCAAGGATAGATCTAGGTATTGCCATCTTTGGTAGTCAATCCATAAGTGGCTCTCATAATAGATTCATATGGTAATTTAATTTTATTTCTAGGGAAGTGTTCTATGGCTTTCCTTAACGGAAATTGGAACCTAATATTCCCTTCCTTCATATCAGTAATTGCACCAATCATTCTAAGGAAAGGTCTACCAAGAATAATAGGACATGAAGGATTGCAATCTATATCAAGAACATTGAAATCTATGGGCACATAATTCCTATTTGCAACAATAAGAACATCATTAATCTTTCCCATAGGTTTCTTAATAGTGGAATACGCAATGTGCAAGCTTAAAGAACAATCATCAAATTCACGGAAACCTAGCAAATCACACAAAGTTTTTGGGATCCTGGAAACACTAGCACCCAAATCACACAAAGCATATCATTCATGATCTTTAATTTTAATTTTTATTGTAGGTTCCCACTCATCATAAAGTTTTCTAGGGATAGAAACTTCCAACTCAAGTTTTTCTTCATAAGATTGCATCAAAGCATCAATGATATGTTTAGTAAAAGCTTTATTTTGGCTATAAGCACAAGGAGAATTTAGCACGAATTGAAACAAGGAAATACAATCTATCAAAGACCAATTACCATAATTAAACTCCTTGAAATCCAGTATAGTGGGTTCATTGCTATCTAAAGTTTTGACCTCTTCAATCCCACTTTTATCAACTTTTGCATCAAGATCTAAAAACTCCGAATTTTTGGGCCGCCTTCTAACTAAAGTTGACTCATCTACAGTCCCATCATTATCAAGATTCATATTGCAAAACAAGGATTTAATAGGGGACACATCAATTACTTTTAGATCTTCATCTTTATTGTCATGAAAACTAGAAGAACACGCTTTCACAAAGCAATCTTTCTTAGCACACATCCTAGCGATTCTTTCTTTGCACTCATCAATGGAAATTCTCATGGCTTTGAGAGACTCATTGATATCATGCTTAGGTGGAATAGATCTAAGTTTGAAAGAATCAACATCAAGAGAAAGATTGCTAGATTCAATCCACGTTCCTAGCCAACTCATCAATCTTAAGCAATTTTTCTTCAATCAAAGCATTGAAACTATTTTGTGAAGTAATAAATTCTTTAATACTAGATTCAAAATCAGAGGGCATCTTATTATAATTTCCATAAGAATTGTTGTAGGAATTACCATAATTATTAGAGGAATTACTAGGAAACAACCTAGAATTAAAATTACCTCTATACGCGTTATTACCAAAATTGTTCCTACCAAAAAAATTCACATCCATAGGTTCATTATTATTCTCAATCAAAGTAGACAAAGGCATTTCATTATGATCAGTAGGAGCACTATTATTAGCAAACAATTTCATAAGTTCATCCATCTTTGTCGGGGGTTGGGTGCGACATATGCCAATGGATGGCTTATCATGGTGGGGGCGAGTAGAACGTCGACGGTGCCTGGAAACGGGATGAGGCGTAGACACGAACGCCGGTGTACTTTACCTAGGTTCGGGGCTCTCCTAGGAGATAACACCCCTAGTCCTGCTCTGCGGGGTCTTCGCATGATCACTAAGGCGAAGCGAATACAAGGGTGCTCCTCGAGCTGTATGCTGAAGGTAGGAGAAGGCAGGGCCAGCTCTCTCCCCCCTCTATGTTCTGGTCTAGTTCTAATGGATCGGAACCCTTTGCATGGGTGCCTTGGGGGTTTATATAGGCCTACCCCCTAGGGGTACAATGGTAAACTGTCTGGGCGCAGGGCCAGCCGTCAGTCTCTTCGCCTGGCGGCCCTTCCACCGACTGCTGGGGCCCGCCGACTGCTGGGCCCCGCCGACCGGTCTGGTACGGAGCCGACAGGCCATACCCGCCACTTGCGGGTCTTGCCGGCTGCTATTACTGTAGCCGTGCCTCTAATGACGCAGGCTTGGTCATGGGGTCGTGGCTACAGCCCCACCGTCTGGCGGGTGATCACTGTAGCCACTCCCCGTCTTGTCTGGTTAATTGCTTGGGGAACCTGCGGGAGGGGCAGACCGACTTCCTGGGGCCGGCTTCCCGCGGGTCCGACTGGTGGCGCTCTTGCCGTCTTCTGGACTCTTGCTGACTGGTAGGGCCCGTCATCCGTGGACCATACTGACAGGCCGTCATGGGCACAGGACTCCGCCCACTGTTGCTGATGTCAGGGAGGCATGGCAATAGTGCCGCTCCAGACGGAGATCTCCGTGGGTACAGCGCACTGTGGCCTAGCCATCTCCTGATAAAGGGGAGGGAGTAGGCTTCACTGTTGCCACTCCCTGCCCCATCCCCCCTGATGAGGGCATGGGCTTTGTTGGTGCCGTAGGCCGACTCCCCGTGCACGGCTTCTCTGGAAGCCGCCAGGCGGGAGTCATCCGGTCTTGACCTCGCCTCTAGGACTCGGACGCATGCAGGCAGCCGACTGTTCCTTCAGCCGTCCTCCAGAAGGCGGCTCTTCATCTGTTGTCTCGAGGGGCGCAGTCAGCCCCGATGTCTTGAAAGGTTTTGGGCCTCGGGTTAGCCTACCCGTGGCCCATTACTCCGACACTAGTCCCCGAAGCTGATGAGGCGCCGCGGACAGTCAGCCGAGGAGCCTCAGCAGTTTCTTTCTCCGAGTATTTGAGGTGAAAACCTCGTTCGATTTCTGCCGGGCCGACTGGCAAGAGTCGGACTCACCCAATTTGTCTTGTCCAAATTTTTTTCGAATTCCCTAGCGGGATCCCAGTGGCGTGCTTGCTAAGCTTCCAGGCCACCGCCCGTTTCGGGCTCGTCACGTGGCAACAAGTGGCCGGGCCAGTCTGGCCATCCACATGTGCGACGGGACATGCCTACGGGCAGGGCCCGCTACTACCGCGCCTCGGTGCGTGAGCGGATCCGCTGTGGCCGGAGTGGACGGTTGAGTTTCCCATGGAGTTACTGCGTGCAGTAACTTTGCGCGATAAACGTGGGGGCGTGGGGTAGTGGGTGCAGTAGATCCCACAACCACCCCATCGGCTTCGCAGCCCATAAGGCTATAAGTAGGGGGAGGAGGGGGAGTGGCGGAGCACGCGCGTGCCTCCTCCTCATTGCTTCTTCTTCTTCTTCTCTCTCGCCGCTGGACCTCAAGCTACGTTGAGTGTTGCGGTGGTCCGCTCACAATGAGCTCTTCCTCCGCCATCACGCCCCCTACGGCGCACTCCGACACCTGGGATGGTTCGGAGGTCCACGATGATCACGTCGATTTCCTCCACAAGACGCGTCAGCTGCCCGTCGAGGACCTCGTGCGGGTCCGCCTCGCGCGGAGGGGGGAAATCTCGCCGGTGCCATAGGAGGGCGAGCGGGTCGTCTTTCGCTCGCACTGCCTACGCGGCCTGGGCTTACCAGCAAGCAGCTTCTTCCGCTCTTTTCTTGAGTTCTACGGACTTCAGCCGCACCACCTCACCCCCAACACGGTGGTGCTGCTGTCCGCCTTCGTCACCTTGTGCGAAGGCTTCCTCAGCATTCTCCCAACCATCGAGCTCTGAGGGGAGTTCTTCTACTCCAAGCTCGGCACCCAAGCCGCGGGCGTGCTAGCTCAGTGCGGCGCATTCATCGCCGTGCGGAGGTCGGGGGCCGACAACCTGTTTCCCTCCATCAAGCTGATAAAGTCGGTGAAGATGTGGCACCGGTCTTACTTCTACGTGAAGAATGTCTCCGCGGAGTGTGATTGGGTCAATCTGCTGGCCTACGTAGCCGGCCCGCCGGCGGGGAGGCAGCCCAACTGGTCGCATCGGGCCAGGACACTGACGCCCGCAGGAGCCGACACCGTCGCGTGACTCCGAGTGCTGACGCAGTCGGAGGGCCTGACCGGGCCGGATTTGCTGGCCGCCTTCATGGCGCGCCGAGTGCTCCCACTCCAAAGTCGCCCCCACATGATTTGCCAGATGAGCGGGAATCGGGACCCGAGTCGGATGTGCACCAAGGAAATGCCTCACGAGGAGGTAGCCTATATGGTGAATTATCTTGCGAGCTGCGACTTCAAAGAAGAGTGGCAGTTCGGCAAGGAGCCGTATTCACGTGCCGCCCCTCCGCCTCTGGTGAGTCATTTTCCTTTTCTCTTTTCCTTTGACTCTCCTGACTTCTTTGTTGCCGAGTCCGCCTTGTCTGATCTGACCAATCGGCTTTGGTCAGAACCCCCCCCTCCAGCCAGGAGCCGACACCGTGGGGCCGGAACGCGAATTCCTCCCCGACCGAGCAAAGAGCGATGTTGACGACCCCGACTTGGGGGCAGCGGCCCTGGAGGACGACGCCGAGGGAGGAAGCGGCGTAGCGGGTGGCCCGAGACTTGGGGCCAGTCTCGAGGATTGGCCTGACGATGACGAGGAGGTCGCCCCACGCCACCAGCCAGGAGCCGGCCAGCTGGGCACGAGCTCGGCCGCCGCGCCGGACGCCCAAGGCGGTGCTAAGAAGCGCAGGGCCGGGACGAGCCTGTTAGGCAGCCGGCCGAAGAAGCCCAAGGGCTCAGCCGCGGCGACCAAGCGGGACGAAGCGGCCGCAAAGGCCAACCGCTTCCGCAAGGTGGTGAAGACGCCACAGCTGATTTCGGTGTAAGTGCTACCTCCCTTTGCACCTTCACATTTATTCGTTAACTCTGCCTGAAATTCCTTTGCTTTATATTCTCTACATTAGGGCCCTGCTCTCTCATGAGAAGTCAGCCACCGGCTCCGTCGTGAAGTCGGCGGAGACCTCCTCCACCACCCGGCGAATTGATCCGGCCGCCGACCTCCGGGAGGCGACGGAGCGGAACGCGCGGGAGGCACGCGAAGCCACCTGCCTGAAGAAGGCAGAAGCCGACAAGGCGGAGGACACCGCCCTGAAGAAGCTGGCGGAAGCCGAGGCCGCCGATGCAGAGAAGAAGCGCGCTGAAGAAGCCGCACACCGCTAGTCGGCGGTGTTCGTTGTCCCCTTGAACTCTGCGCCGCCACCACCGGAGTTCGCGACGCAGACTGGGGAAGTCGGCGACGAGAACCCGGTCATGGAGAGGGACGCCGACGACACCGCCACACCGGACGTAATCGTGCCGCCACCGCCGCCCTCCGGGAGCGCGCCAGGCGGGCAGCCGGCGGACCCGCCGGTGCCGCCAACTAAAGGCGTGGTGGCCACGGGCCTGGCTCTCGAGGTCGGCATGCCGACGCGCAGCCGTCTCGCGAAGGCGGGCTCGGCGCCGCACCCTCTGGAGACCGGCGCCACGAGCTCCACGATCCCGGACACCGAGGTGACGAGCGCCGCGCCCACTGGGTGGGTGCGGGGAGGCAGGACGGGCCCGTTGAACCAGGCGCTTTTGGATGTCCAAGCCAAGCTCCAAGCCGAGGGCGACACCATCAAGGAATGCACCAAGGCGTATCTGGCGTCGCGAGTAGCCATCCGGGTATGCGTCCTTCCTTCTTTGTTTTTGTTTCTTGTTCTTCTTTGTGGGGGCGTGCCAGCACACCCACCAGGTGTAGTCCCCTAGTTTCGGGCCGGCTCCTGAGCAAGCGGCTCGGAACTCTAATCGGTGAGTTCCAAGTACCAACACTTTGTCTGAAATTTTGATGCAGGACTACCACAATATTCGCGTCACCGCCTTCAATGCCAACGTTGAGGAGCTGGCCAAGCGGACCGCCGACTTGTCGGACAGCCGGGGTGAGTCCTCTTCCTGCTCTGTGGGGGCGCGCTGGCGCACCCGCGGGCTGTAGTCCTCGAGATTCAGGCTGACTACTGAGCAGTCGGGCCGGATCTCCCTGGCGACCTTTTTTCTTTGGTTGATGATTCCTTTCTTTGTGGGGGCGCGCTGGCGCACCTGCGGGCTGT
This sequence comes from Triticum aestivum, assembly GCF_018294505.1. Lineage (NCBI taxonomy): Eukaryota > Viridiplantae > Streptophyta > Magnoliopsida > Poales > Poaceae > Triticum > Triticum aestivum. The sequence continues at coordinate 201,665,196 of NC_057812.1, forward strand.
AGTCCCCGAGATCCGGGCCGACTGCTGAGCAGTCGGGCCGGATCTCCCCGACGACTTTTCTTCCTTGTTAACGACTGACGCCCCTCCTTCTTCTTCTTCAGAGGTCAACGCTGCCCTACAGCACAGCTGGGCGAGGCCAACACCGTGCTGCGTGTCAAGGAGGAGGAGTGCGGCCGGCTGGCGGAGGAGCGCGACCGGCTGGCGACGCAGCTGGCGGAGCAGAAGGAGCTGCTCCAGAAGGCCCAGAAGGAGGCGAAGGACAAGGAAACCGCCCTCCTTGCTGAATTCGCATCCGAGCGCTCCTCCTGGACCGATACGAAGACGACGCTGGTCTCCGGCTTCCACGCAATCGAAGATCTCGTCGACGGTGAGCTTTCCCTCATTTTCCTTTTCTAAGCGGCCGACTGCGAGTTGAGTCGGCCTCTAGTCTTTAACCTTGTTCTCCGTTCTTCTTCCTTGGCAGACTTCTTCCCCGGCCATTCAGACGCCGCCAATCAAGCCATCGAGGCTGATCGTGAAGGGCGGAGGGCGGACGGTGCACAGATCGCCGCCAACGCCCCCCGAACTCTTGGCGAGCAGATCCTGAGCATTGAGGCCTGCCTTCGGCCGGCCCATAGGATGCTGCGCCGGCTTCAACATGTCGGCGCCCAGGCGATTGCCGCCCTGTGGGTGGATATGCAGGCACCGCACACCCCCAGTCGGACTGCCGACTGGCTGGAGGTAGCAGCCGGCCGCCTTGAGGACTGGAAGGGCTCTTCGGCCCGGGCTGGAGCGCGCCGGGCCTTAGAGTTCGCCAAGGCGTGGTATCCTGGGCTGAGTCTAGCCCAGCTAGCCACGTTTCGGCTGGAAGCTCTGGCGGAGTTGGCGGTCGTGGAAGATGATCTCATCAAGCGTGCCGCATCGATCGCCGAGTCCACCGACACCAGCGTCTTTGTCCCAGAGCGGGCTGAGAACGGTGAGGAGGCGCCGCTGGAGTGGTTTGGGCTGAACCCGGACGACGGCGAGGACTCAGTAGAGGTGATTGACTCCAGTGGCGAGGAAGAAGGCGAGGAGGAGGAAGGAGACGAAGAGGAGGCACCAGTGGTCGGGGCAGACGGCTAGCCCTAGCTCGACTGCGCCTCTAGCAATGAGCCGCGCCCAACCGAGCCAGCTGCTGCCAGAGGTGATCAAGCGGAGACCAACCAGCCGGCCGCCCCGGCAACTGGCACCGCCGACCCCTCCGGTCCTCCAATTCCGTCCGTAGTTTCCTAGGCTGCCATTTTATCTTTGTTTTTACCTGCTTAATAGTCTCAGTGAACTTGTTATTTTGCAAAATTCCACCCACGGGGTGTATCTTGAACTTCTGTTTGAGGATTCGGCCAAGGGCCTTTTCTATGTAAATATTTATCTGTGTTCTATCTCTTCTTGCTTATTTCTCTGTGCCTTTTTCCTTTGCCGCCTTCCCTTGGTTGCCGTCTTGCCAGTCAGACAGCCGCTCTGCGGACTGCCGCTGGATCAAGTACTTAGCTTCTTTGGGAAGGCAAGTACTTAGCCGTTTAGAGTTTTTTTAGCAAGTTAATTTAGAATACGGCGAGCCGACTGCTCAAGAGTTGGTTGTAAAAGGCTGGAAGCCAGCTTAAACTATGTGCATGCTTTGAGTCCTTAGCCATTTTTCATGTGGACACCCATTCTACCTTACTCCTGCCCACCAAACAGTCGCTCTGCAATCGGTGGCTTCTAACAAGAGACGGCTTAAGTGCCACACACTACTTGTCCGGCTGCAGGAAGTCATTTCATAGTACAAGACGGCAAGTCCCCGGGCCAACTAGTCGAACCCGGTGCCAAGCGGTATAACAAAGAATAACATACTCATAGGCATAATTCTTATCATATAGATAAAAGAGGGCAGTCCCCGAGCTCTTCTCGAGGGGCCCGAGGTCTTCGTACTTTAATACAAAAGGCAGCATGGTACATACTGCATTAACTGTAAAATCTTCGGAGGAGGTTTGCATTCCATGGCCGCTCCGTCTCTCTGCCAGAGTCGTCCCTCTTGCGTGCTCGGGGCTTCGGAGCATCGATCAGGTAGTAGGAGTCGTTGCCCAACACTTTGCTGATGATGAAAGGGCCTTCCCAAGGTGCTGAGAGCTTGTGCTGGCCGGCTGTTCGCTGAATCAGCCGGAGCACAAGGTCTCCTTCTTGGAAAGATCTCGGCTTGACCTTCTGGTTGTAGTATCGGCGCAGGCTCTGCTGGTAGATGCTGGACCAGCAGAGTGCCAACAGCCGGCCCTCTTCCAGCAGTTCGACACCGTCTTGACGTGCTTCTTCTGCTTACTCTTTGGTGTACATGGTGATTCGAGGGGAGTCGAATTCTATGTCCGTTGGGATGACGTGCTTCTTCTGCTTCCTCTTTGGTGTACATGGTGATTCGAGGGGAGTCGAATTCTATGTCCGTTGGGATGACGGCTTCGGCACCGTAGACGAGGAAGAAGGGCGTGAAGCCGGTTGACTTGTTTGGAGTCATGCGCAGGCTCCAGAGGACGGCTGGCAACTCATCAAGCCAGCAGCCGGCCGAGCGCTCCAAAGGCTCGACCAGCCGAGGCTTGATGCCAGACAGGATTAGGCCGTTTGCTCGCTCTACCTGGCCGTTGGACTGCGGGTGGGCAACAGACGCTAAGTCCAGTCGGATGCCCTGCGTCGCACAGAAATGGGCCAAGGCACCTTTGGCAAAGTTCGTGCCATTATCGGTGATGATGCTGTGCGGTATGCCGTACCGAATTGTGATGTCGGAGATGAAGGTCACAACAGTCGGACCATTCAACTTCTTGATTGGTTTTGCTTCTATCCACTTGGTGAACTTGTCCACTTCGACAAGTAAGTGAGTCAACCCGCCTCGTGCCGTCTTGAACGGTCCTACCATGTCCAGGCCCCAAACAGCAAAGGGCCAGGCAATGGGAATAGTCTTGAGTGCAGAAGCCGGCTGATGTGGCTTGGAGCAGAACTTCTGGCACCCCTTGCATTTTTGGACCAAGGCCTTGGCGTCTTCAAGAGCAGTCGGCTAGAAGAAACCATGGCGGAAGGCTTTGGCGATGAGTGCTCTTGAAGCCGTGTGGTGGCCACACTCGCCTTGATGGATGTCCTTGAGAATTGATTGGCCTTGCTCCGGTTCCACGCAGCGCTGGTAGACACCAGTGGCACTGCGCCTTACGAGCTCTTTGTTGACTATGGTGTAGGCTGCCGCCCAGCGTTGCACTTGACGAGCTAAGATCTCATCAGTTGGCAGCTCTTTGTTCACCAGGAATTTGAGGATGGGCTGGGCTCATGATGGTGCTGCAATTTCTGCAATCGTCAGGACTGCGACTTGGACGAGGGAGGCTGGGCCGGGAGGTGGTGGGTTGGAGTCGGTAGCCGCTTGCTGTGTCGATGAAGTCCCCGGGCCGACTGGCGCGATCCCCGGACCGGGCTCTAGAGTCTTCGGGCCGACCGCCGCAGCCCCCGGGCCGGTTGCGACTGCCACGATCCCCGCGCCGTCTGCCGGAATATTCGTGCCGTCTTCGAGGGCCCTCAAGTCGGATCCGACTGCTTCAGGAGGAGCCGGTACGAAGATAGAGTCTGACTCTGGAGATGGCTTGACAGACGGCTTGAGGAGGCGCTGAAGGGCGACCCCGCACGGTATTGCTTGTCGGGTGGAGCCGATTCGTGCCAGGGCGTCTACTTGGTCGTTGTCGTTTCTTGGCACATGGAGAAACTCGCACCCCTCAAAATATCCACTGAGTTGCTGTACAAGGAAGCGGTAGCTCGCCATGTTTGCGTCTTTGGCGTCCCAATCGCCTGACGACTGCTGGACCACCAAGTCAGAGTCACCATAGCACAGGATCCAGCGAATGCCGAGCTTTTGGCCAGCCGGAGCCCGTGAATGAGTGCCTCGTATTCGGTGACATTGTTGGAGGTGGCAAAATGGATTTGCATCACATATTTGAGCTTGTCGCCTTTGGGAGAGGTGAGGACGATGCCGGCTCCCAAGCCGGTGCGCATCTTGGAGCCGTCGAAATGCATCCGCCAATGGGTGGAGTCGGGCGCTGGCGGCAGATACTGGGTCTCGGCCCAGTCGACGAGGAAGTCGGCCAGCGCTTGCGACTTGATGGTGGTGCGAGGCTGGTAGTAGATGGTGTAGGGGGCCAAATCTACGGTCCACTTGGCCACTCGGCCCAAAGCATCCCGGCTCCCGATGATCTCGACTAGTCTGTAGCGACCAGACCTCAAACGGTCCAATCTCTATGCTCAGCTGTCATCCCTGGATCAATAATGCTGACACCACACAGTACTTGAAGGATTTATAACAGAGTAGCAATCGCACACTTATTACATCGAGTGTCTCAAAAGAGAACTTATTACAATAAATATGGCTTAAGGCCATCTAATAACGATAACAGCGGAAGGCTTGGAAGATAAGTGAGTCCATCAACTCCAACGACATCACTGAGAATAGAACCACGACCTAAAAGCACCTTAATCGTCATCTGAAAAGTCTGCAACATTAACGTTGCAGCCCGAAACGGGTCAGCACATGGAATATGCTGGCAAAGTAACACATAGAGAGTAATGGAATGAACCAGCTATTCTATATGCATATTTGGCTGGTGGAAAGCTCTATGGTTATAGTTTTGCGTAAAGCCAATTTTTCCCTACTACAAAGGAATAAATTTATTTAACTATCATGGTATTTGTTAAACATTGAGAATGGTTGACAACATTCTCAATCCCAATTAAGCATCATCATTAAACAAACCCAGCAAAATTAATTATTTGAGTAACATGTTGAGATTCACATGATAATCCAGGTACTAGATACTCAAGATGTCCATAACCGGGGACACGGCTAACCATGATTAGTTTATACACTCTGCAGAGGTTTGCGCACATTTCCCCACAAGACTCGATTGCCTCCGTTTGGATTCTCGCACTACATGGTGTTTGAGAAACGGATGACCGAGACATAGTCTTTCAGAAGCGCTAGCACCTTACGACCGGGTAGACCGTTACACCTACTTTCCCCTACATCTGCTAGTCTACCACTGTAAGAGTTCGCACAACTTAGTCAACTATGCTAGAGCCCGTAATAGCTTGTGGCTCCACATGGAAGTTTCTAGCATGAATAATCTCATGATCCCTTTGAGCCTGGGTGGCGGTCTATAAAAAAAGGCAATCCTGGAATACCCAGGTATCTCAATCCACCCAGATGTGTGTTTAAGTTGCCACCTTAAGTAAACCATTAATTAACATCTCACATCTTTCATGGATACACTCAAACCCAATCCACGTCTACTAGCATAGCATGACATAATAAGCAAACGTAGAAGTAACTCCCAGGGGTTTGATAATAACAGGTAATAGGTTCTACCTCAACTTCTTCCCAAACCCACAATTTAATTAGATCCTAATCATGCAATGTGTGAGGATTGATCTAATGCAATAAAACTGGGTAGAGTGAAAACATGATCAAAGTGTTACTTGCCTTGCTGATGATCCGGGAAACCTAGCGATTCGAAGTAGCAAGCGGCACACTCCGGGTACTCTATCGCAAACAAACAAGCATACAATAAGTACTCATCTAATGCACAGATAAAACTCAAATAAGAGATCTAACCAGAAAGTTCAACTTAAGGACTCCGGTTGGCAAAAATAATCAAATCGAACGAAGCAACGAAAGACAAACGGCAAAAGAAACAGGCTTTGTTTACTATTCTGGATCTAGGGCAACTTTTACAGTGGCAAAAACTTGTTTGAGTTGGTTAAACGGAAAGAGGGTTTCAAGACAAAACTCCAGGCGCTTGAATCGCCTGATTCCGATAAACGAGCGAAAAGTTAGACTAAAACGAAAATCGGATGAGAGATCGCGATCAGAAAAATCGCGGATTTAATCCGAGAAAAAGAAAAACGACAACCGTTCGTTAAAATGAACGAACGGACGAACGCTCGCTATTCAAATAAACCGGAAAAACCGATCTATTTAAAAAAACTGAAACAAAAAAACGAGCAAAACCGTCGGAAAAACCGAACGGTTTTTCGAGAAAAACCAGAGGAGAAAAAAAATACCTCCGGTAACTCCGGCGTCGGCGGCGGCGGGGCGGCGAGGTGGCGGCGGCGGCGGCGTTGGGGGGGGGGGGCTAGGGTTAGGGTTTGGGCGGGGCGGCGGCTTGGGCTTCGGCCGGGGGCTGGGCGCGGCTTATAAGAGGCCCGGCCAGGAGAGTCCTGGCCGGTTACGGCCCAAGGTCGGTTCGGACGTTTTTTTAAAATAATTTTGCTCAGAAAAAAACAAAAGAACTATTAAACGGACTCCAAAATCCCGAAATAAATTTTCCCCGGCTTCTAAAATCAAGCCGCACAGGATGAACATTTATTTGGGGCCTAAATGCAATTTTGAAAAACGCGCATTTTTCCTAAATTCAAATAAAATAGCAAATAAAACCAAATAAAATCTTAAATGATTTTTTTATTAAATCCTCAGTATTTCTTTATTTTGGGAAAGTCATTTTATTCCCTCTCTCTTATTTTTGTAATAGAAATAATTGAATATAAAATAAATAAAATCAAATGATCCCATTTTCAAAATTTGAGACAACTCAAATATGAAAATAACGAAATCCCCAACTCTCTTCGTGGGTCCTTGAGTTGCGTAAAATTTCTAGGATCCACCAAAATGCAATAAATATGATATGCAATGATGATCTAGTGTATAACATTTCAAATTGAAAATTTGGGATGTTACAAACCTACCCCCCTTAAGATGAATCTCGCCCTCGAGATTTGGGTTGGCTAGAAAATAGGTGAGGGTGGTCCTTCAACAAATCATCCTCTCATGCCCAGGTGGCTTCATCCTCCGTGTGGTGGCTCCACTGAACCTTGCAAAACTTGATAACCTTGCCGCGGGTGACTCGACTGGCATACTCTTGAATCTTAACTGGTTTCTCCTCATAGGTCAAATCACTGTCCAACTAAATTGCTTCCAGTGGTACCGTATCTCTCAGCGGTATATCAGCCATCTCTGCGTGGCACTTCTTCAACTGGGATACATGGAACACGTCGTGAACTCCTGACAATCCTTCAGGCAATTCCAACTTGTAGGCTACTTCTCCCATACGCTCCAAAACATTGTATGGGCCTACAAAACGTGGCACTAACTTTCCCTTAACTCCAAAGCGCTTAACTCCTCGAAGTGGAGATACTCGAAGATAAACTGGGTCTCCGACTTCGTAAACTGTCTCCTTGCGTTTAGAATCTGCGTAGCTCTTGTGCCTGGATTGGGCTACCTTCAGCCTGTCATGAATCAATTTCACTTTCTGCTCAGACTCCTTTATCAGATCCGGTCCAAACAACTGGCGGTCTCCAACTTCATCCTAGGACAATGGGGTCCTGCACCTCCTTCCGTACAAGGCTTCGAAAGGGGCCATCTTCAAACTGGATTGATAGCTGTTGTTGTAAGAGAACTCTGCATAGGGCAAATTCTCATCCCAACTAGATCCGTAATCTAGCGCACAAGCTCTTAGCATATCCTCCAAAATCTGATTGACTCTCTCAGTCTGTCCATCTGTCTGCGGGTGGAAATGTGCTAAACTCCAGTCTGGTTCCCAAAGTCTCATGCAACTGATTCCAGAACTTTGAGGTAAACTAGGTTCCTCTATCTGATACTATGCTCCTTGGAACTCCATACAGACAAACGATTCTAGTCATGTATATCTTTGCCAACTTTGCACTGGTGTAGGTAGTCTTCACTGGAATGAAATGAGCTACCTTTGTCAAACGATCGACTACAACCCATATCGAGTCATAGCCTAAACGTGTTCTGGGCAATCCTGTAATAAAATCCATGCCTAGCTTATCCCACTTCCATTCGGGTATCGGCAATGGCTGTAGCAATCCGGCTGGCTTCTGATGCTCTGCCTTTACTCTCTCACATACATCACAAACTTCTACATATTCCGCAATATCCTTCTTCATTCCGGTCCACCAGAAAATATCCTTCAAATCTAAATACTTCTTGGTATTTCCGGGGTGAATCAAATACGGTGAATCATGGGCCTCTTGTAAAATTAACTTCCCGATCTCCGGATCATTTGGCACAAAAACACGGTCTTCAAACCATAAGGTATCGTGCTCATCCTCACGAAATCCCTTGGCTTTTCCTTTGCTTAGTTTCTCCTTAATAGGGGCAATCTCCTTGCCAGTCTTTTGAGCTTCTCTGATCTTATCCATCAACGTAGACTGAATCTCCAATGCTGCTACATAGCCTTTCGGGACTATTTCCGAACATAGCTCTCGAAGATTTTCGGCTAACTCCCCTGGTAAATCTCCCGTCATTAGGGTGTTGACATGGCTCTTATGGCTCAACACGTCAGCTACTATGTTAGCCTTTCCGGGGTGATAATGCAATTTCATATCATAATCCTTGATGAGCTCCAACCATCTCCTTTATCTGAGGTTCAACTCCTTCTGTGTGAAAATATACTTCAGACTCTTGTGATCCGTGTACACCTCACAATGGTTTCCAATCATAAAATGTCTCCAAGTCTTCAATGCATGCACTACGGCTGCTAACTCCAAATCATGTGTAGCATAATTCAACTCATGAGGCTTAAGCTATCATGAGGCATATGAAACAACTCTTCCTTCTTGCATAAGCACTGCTCCAAGTCCTCGACGTGAAGCGTCGCTATACACCTCATAATCCTTGTGTTGATCTGGCAGAATCAACACTGGCGAGGTAACCAAACGTTTCTTCAACTCCTGCAAGCTAGCCTCACATTCCTCAGTCCATATGAATTTGGTATCCTTCTTCAACAACTCCGTCATAGGCTTCGCAATCTTTGAGAAATTCTCAATAAACCTCCAGTAGTATCTTGCGAGTCCAAGAAAACTCCGGATCTCTCCAACGATGGTTGGTGCTTCCCACTTGGTCACGGTATCAAGTTTAGTGGGATCTACTGCTATACCTTCTCCGGATATAACGTGTCCGAGAAATCCAACTTCTTTCAACCAAAACTCACATTTGCTAAATTTGGCATATAATTGATGTTCTCTGAGCTTTCCAAGAACCAAATGCAAATGCTCCTTATGCTCCTCTTCATTCTTCGAGTAAACCAGGATATCATCAATGAACACTACGACGAACTTATCCAAGAACTCCATAAACACTTTGTTCATCATGTTCATAAAATATGCAGGTGCGTTAGTCAGACCAAATGACATAACGGTATACTCGTACAGCCCATACCTGGTGGTAAAAGCTGTCTTAGGTATATCCTGTTCTCGAATCTTCAACTGGTGGTATCCTGATCGTAGATCAATCTTGGAAAACACCTTAGCTCCTTGCAATCGATCAAACAGATCATTGATCATAGGTAGTGGGTACTTGCTCTTGATGGTTACTTCATTCAATCCTCGATAATCAACAACCATCCTTAACGATCCATCCTTCTTCTCCACTAGAAGTACTGGAGATCCCCAAGGCGATGAACTTGGGCGAATGTACCCTTTATCCAGTAACTCCTTAATTTGCTTCTTAATCTCCACCAAATCCTTTGCAGACATCCTATATGGTCTCTTAGATATTGGCCCTGTGCCTGGCAAAAGCTCAATCAAAAACTCAATATCTCTATCCGGTGGCATGCCCGGCAATTCTTCTGGAAATACATCGGGGAAATCCTTCACTACTGGTACTTCCTCCTGCACAACTCGTGTTAAACAACTTACTTGAGTCCTCTTCGGCACATGCCGGGATACATACTTGATCCTTCTCCCTTCTCGAGTGGTAAGCAAGATCGACTTACTAGAGCAATCGATGTTTCCTCCATACATCGACAACCAACCCATACCCAGAATTACATCCAAACCTTGTGATTCCAATATTACCAAATCTGAGGGAAACACATGCCTACCTATACTTAATGGCACTTGAAAACATCCTTGGCTAGCCATATACTCCGCTCCTGGGGAGCTTACTAACATAGGTGTTCTAAGAACTTTGGTGGGCAGGTTATACTTATCCACAAATCCCCTTGATATGTATGAATGCGATGCACCAGTATCGAAAAGAACGAGTGCAATAAATGACTTAACCAAAAACTTACCGATTACTGCATCCTGCTGCTCTTCAACCTCCTCCACGTTAATCTGGTTCACTTGTCCCCTGTTGAAAGGGTTCGGCTTCTTCCCAGAGCTTCCATTGCCATTACCATTCTGGGATTCAGGACATTCATTGGCATAATGTCTGGTCTTCTGGCACTTAAAACAAGTAACTTGGCTCAGGTCTCTCTTGGCTGGGGTCGATGGGTTGGTGCGGTTCTGGCCGTTGCTTCCATTCCCATTACCATTCTTGGTGCCGTTGTGATTGTGCAAACTACCTCCTCCATGGGTATGCTGAAAATGTCCTTCCGGTCTAGGGGTAAAACATGACTTCTGCTGAGCTCCTGAATTGTGCTTCCGTTGTCCATACTTCCTCTTGCGGTTCTCAATCTGTTGTTGCTTCCCTTCAATCATGAGAGCACGATCTACCAACCCCCGGTAGTTGTTGAAGGTTGCTACCATCAACTGCATGCTCAAATCATCATTCAGTCCTTCCAGAAACTTCTCCTGCTTAGCTGCATCTGTAGCAACGTCATCTGGGGCATAATGTGCTAATTTACTAAAGTCCTCCACATACTGGCCAACTGTCCGTCCTCCTTGGCGCAAGTTGCGAAACTCTCGCTTCTATATGGCCATAGCTCCTGCTGAAACATGGGCAGTTCGAAAAGCCTGCTGAAACTGGTCCCACGTGACAGTGTCGACAGGGAAAGTGGATGTGAAATTCTCCCACCGTGATGTTGCGGGTCCTTCAAGCTGATGTGCAGCAAACTTCACCTTTTCTGCATCCGTGCATCCTATTGTGGTCAACTCTCTAGCTGTCTTGCGGAGCCAATCATCTGCTACTATCGGCTCGGTGCTACTGGAAAACACCGGCGGATTCAGCCTAAGAAAATGGGCTAAGTGATCAACAGGTGGTGGTGGTGGGTTGTTGTTATTGTTCCCCTGATTCTGATTCTGGACTAGCAACTACATCAACGTGTTCTGCTGCTGGATCAACTGGGTGAGCTCCGGTGGGAAGGTAAATCCGGGGTCACATCTCGGAGGCATCTAAGGGTTTAGAAAAGATGAGATTTAAGAATAGAGAGGGGTCTAAAGAGAAAACACTACCCATATGCACATGAGGCAAAAGCAAATAATTCACTTCATTCAATCAATCAAACAAGGGCATACAAACGATCTAACTATCGCAAAAGTGATCGGACTACTATATTTACATGGTGGACTACTACTACTGATGAGGTGGTCTACTAGAAATATTCCTCGGTTGTAGACTCCATTATACCTGCTCCTGCTTCATCAACATAGTCATCATCGCTATCATCTGGATCCGAGTCGGTGTTGTTGATGATGATGTAGTCTTCCGGATGAATCTCCTTGGGTTCTTCGTCTTCTTCTACTGGTGCAGGGCCCCCCATGAATATTCCGATCTTCTTTGTTAGGTCGGCATTCTTGTCCACTAGTACTTCTATTTCCTCTTCATAATCTTCACGTGTAGCCTTGAGCCCTTCCTCCAGTTCCTGGATTCTTGTCTTTGCCTTCTTCAGGTCTATCATGTCGGTGCACATCTGGTTCTCCTGACGTTGAATGTGCTGGTTTAACTCCAGGATAAACGTTGCGACCGATCTATCCTTTCTGGTGCTGATCATCTACCAGTGCTCATCTGGGCGCCCACAAATCTGGTAGATAGTATCCTTAAGATCATTGCGGTAGATTTCTCCAATACGTCCCATGGCGATGTGAGCTGCCATGCTCGTTCCTAGACTCCAAGTTGGTGCATCAAATGAAAACTCTATGGGCTCAGTGACTGGCATGAACGTCCTTCCTGGAACTTGAACTTGAATCATCCAGCGCTCTTCTTCAGGTAAAGTGGCGTTGTAGGTTCCGGTGAAGCTTGGTACTCCTATGTTCAGGATCTAGTGACTTCCTTCAAGTGACGTCCAAAGGGTGTATCTTCATCCGGTTGCGTGAACTTGTTCCTTGCGTTCGCCATCCTAAAAGAGTAGAAAAGATGAGAAGTCCGAAAGAGAAGAGAGTGAGTAGTGATCTAGGTCTGTAGCTTAGTGGTCGTGTCCTACAGTCAGCGTGTGCTCTGATACCATCTTGTAGCGACCAGACCTCAAATGGTCCAATCTCTGTGCTCAGGTGTCATCCCTGGATCAGTAATGCTGACACCACACAGTACTTGAAGGATTTATAACAGATTAGCAATCACACACTTATTACATCGAGTGTCTCAAAAGAGAACTTATTACAATAAATATGGCTTAAGGCCATCTAATAACGATAACAGCGGAAGGCTTGGAAGATAAGTGAGTCCATCAACTCCAACGGCATCACTGAGTATAGAACCACGACCTAAAAGCACCTTAATCGTCGTCTGAAAAGTCTGCAACATTAACGTTGCAGCCCGAAACGGGCCAGCATATGGAATATGCTGGCAAAGTAACACATAGAGAGTAATGGAATGAAACAGCTATTCTACATGCATATTTGGCTGGTGGAAAGCTCTATGGTTACAGTTTTGCGTAAAGCCAATTTTTCCCTACTGCAAAGGAATAAATTTATTTAACTATCATGGTAGTTGTTAAACATTGAGAATGGTTGACAGCATTCTCAATCCCAATTAAGCATCATCATTAAACAAACCCAGCAAAATTAATTATTTGAGTAACATGTTGAGATTCACATGATAATCCAGGTACTAGATACTCAAGATGTCCATAACCGGGGACACGGCTAACCATGATTAGTTTATACACTCTGCAGAGGTTTGCGTACTTTTCCCCACAAAACTCCATCGCCTCCGTTTGGATTCTTGCACTACATGGTGTTTGAGAAATGGATGACCGAGACATAGTCTTTCAGAAGCGCTAGCACCTTACGATCGGGTAGACCGTTACACCTACTTTTCCCTACATCTGCTAGTCTACCACTGTAAGAGTTCGCACAACTTAGTCAACTATGATAGAGCCCATAATAGCTTGTGGTTGCACACGGAAGTTTCTAGCATGAATAATCTCATGATCCCTTTGAGCTTGGGTGGCGGTCCATAAAAAAACAGGCAATCCTGGAATACCCAGGTACCTCAATCCACCCAGATGTGTGTTTAAGTTTCCACCTTAAGTAAACCATTAATTAACATCTCACATCTGTCATGGATACACTCAAACCCAATCCACGTCTACTAGCATAGCATGGCATAATAAGCAAACATAGAAGTAACTCCCGGGGGTTTGATAATAATAGGTAATAGGTTCTACCTCAACTACTTCCCAAACCCACAATTTAATTAGATCCTAATCATGCAATGTGTGAGGATTGATCTAATGCAATAAAATGGGTAGAGGGAAAACATGATCAAAGTGTTACTTGCCTTGCGGATGATCCCGGAAACCTAGCGATTCGAAGTAGCAAGCGGCGCACTCCGGGTACTCTATTGCAAACAAACAAACATACAATAAGTACTCATCTAATGCATAGGTAAAACTCAAATAAGAGATCTAACCAGAAAGTTCAACTTAAGAACTCCGGTTGGCAAAAAGAATCAAATCGAACGAAGCAACGAAAGACAAACGGCAAAAGAAACAGGCTTCGTTTACTATTCTGGATCTAGGGCAATTTTTACAATGGAAAAAACTTGTTTGAGTTGGTTAAACGGAAAGAGGGTTTCGAGACGAAACTCCAGGCGCTTGAATCGCCTGATTCCGATAAACGAGCGAAAAGTTAGACTAAAACGAAAATCGGATCAGAGATTGTGATCAGAAAAATCGCAGATTTAATCCAAGAAAAAGAAAAATGGACGAACGGATGAACGAACGCTCGCTATTTAAATAAATCGGAAAACCGATCTATTTAAAAAAACTGAAACAAAAAAAGAGCAAAACCGTTGGAAAAACTGAACGGTTTTTCGAGAAAAACCGGACGCGAAAAAAAAACTACCTCCGGCAACTCCGGCGACGACGGCGGCGGCGGTCCGGCGGCGAGACGGCAGGGCAGCGAGGTGGCAGCGGAGCGGCGGCGGCGGGGCGCGGCGGCAGCGAGGCGCGGCGGCGGCGGGGCCGGCTAGGGTTATGGTTTGGGCGGGGCGGCGGCTTGGGCTTCGACCGGGGGCGGGGCACGGCTTATAAGAGGCCCGACCAGGAGACTCCTGGCCGGTTACTGCCCAAGGTCTGTTCGGACCTTTTTTTAATAATTTCGCTTGGAAAAAAACAAAAGAACTACTAAACGGTCTTCAAAAATCCTGAAATAAATTTTCCCCAGCTTCTAAAATCAAGCCGCACAGGATGAACATTTATTTGGGGTGACGGTATCCTGGACTAGGGGGTACTCACCACATCATCTCCCGATCTGTTAGATTGGGCCGAGGACCCCCATGGCCGTATACTCATGGGCCAGTTCGGACAGCTGCCGCATACAAGAAAGATTCCACAAGACTTGGCGATCAAGACAAGGACTCCTCCCCACCGGCGTATTCGGCTAGGACTCTTGTTATCCTAGGCCTTCGGTGCATTATATAAACCGAGGCCAGGCTAGTCGATAGATCATATACATACAATCATACCATAGGCTAGCTTTTAGGGTTTAGCCTCTCCGATCTCGTGGTAGATCAACTCTTGTACTACTCATATCATCAAGAATAAATCAAGCAGGACGTAGGGTTTTACCTCCACCAAGAGGGCCTGAACCTGGGTAAAACATCATGTCCCCTGCCTCCTGTTACCATCCATCTTAGATGCACAGTTTGGGACCCCCTACCCAAGAACCGCCGGTTTTGACACCGGCATTGGTGCTTTCATTGAGAGTTCCGCTGTGTGTTCGGCAAAAGGTTGATGGCTCGCCTGCAGATCAATTGCGACTTCGGCATCTTCATCACTAGCTCGACTGGTCACCTTGGTTCGACCAAGGACTGTGCCCTACCTCCGATCATCATGTTCGGATGAGGGCCTTTATAAACATCAACTCCGATCTCTATCAAGATCATGGAGGAACCATTCAGGGAGCCCGGGGGCTCAACGTCAACATTGCACTCGGGCGACCGTGCTGTTTTTCTGGACATCAAGCTTGTGTCTGCCGTCACCGCCTCCTCAAGTGTCTTTTTAATGATCGCTTTGGTGGAATTGTGCGGAATTGAGTCTACAACAACCCTAGAAATTTTCGTCGAGTTCCGATGGAGGAATCTCAAGCAATCCATGATATACCGGAGCCCTGTCAAATATGGACGGGAATCTGGATGAGTTTAGGGCATAGTGTCCAGCTTCTAGCTCGGACGTCTTTTGGAAGATCCAACTGTTGATCAGCAGCGGAATTCCTACATCTACCACCTCTCAAAATTTCAGCTCAATCCGACCGTCCAAACTCTGGGAACCTTCCAATTAGTGCATCACTTTTTGGATCTGTTTTTTGCGCGAAAATGAATCTGACCCGAGTTCGTCTTTTTTATGGACATGATTTCAGATATCCGTTTTGAAGGAAGTTTTGTATGGGGTATTGTGTTTTTTTCTGAACACATCCCACTAACTTTAAGATCTTTTGAACATGATCTTCAACATCATGTTGGTGTCAAACCAGTCCGGCAATATTGCTCCACGGCTGCCGACCTGCGCTAGACACGTCGTCATTTTGTTGAGCCGAGCTCAACTTCTTTGGATCATCATCTCGGCAATTCGAACAAGAGTCCAGCATCGCGAAGGATAAATCATCATCAACATCGCCGCCCCACGAATTACACGGAGCGGGCATACCGGCATCGCCACACGGTTGCTTCATCAAGCCGGCATCAACCACGTCACGACCTGCATCGGCAGGGCCGCACTATTGCTTCTTCAAGCTGGTGTCCATCACGCCGACCTACTTCGACTCATCGGCTGACATCGAGGCTTCGACATCTCGGCTGGACCGGGGGCTTCGCCATCTCTTCATCAACCTACTCCGGACACTTCGGCGTTACTAGCCAACCAGCTCCGTCACGTTAGTTGGACCAAGGGCTTTGCCTCGACGAGCCAACCTTTGCCAGTATTGCCATGCCGTCGTTTTATCGCCCATCAGGCAATGGGTATGCGGACCGAATCCCAATTTTGGAAATCACCTTCCTTTGGATTGCTACAACAAATAAACCAGGTGCTATTAATCCCAGTATTTTTTGCTTGTTTGGGTTCATTTTTTCCAAAGGAATTATTACTCTGGCTTGTCCATCATATATACACAGGTCTATCAAATGGTGGCCGCATTAACAACGGTCGCATGGTGGTTCAGTCAGTCTCCGTACATAGTCCGGCGAATGCCGCATCCGGAACTCGGACCGACCTGTGAATTCAGACTTTGCCACACCTTTACCGCATCACGCCGACACCCTGCAACGACATTGACTTTGGCGCCAGGCCATATTTCTCTTATTACTCACTTTGCATAAATTATTTATTATGCAATGATTTTTTTACTATTATCTCTGGTTTGCATCACTTTTTGTGCACAGGAAAATGATCCGGGTTGGGCAGTATCGTCAACTCGGCGTATTGACATACCACGCCACCTGGGCTAGACGGGGGGCTTCATCAATACTTCATTACCCCATGTCGGGGACTTCGGCATCACTCTGCTGGCCTGCATTGACCGTGCTATGTCACCACTTCGGTGTGTCGAGCTCTCCGCTCCGCCACCTCGGGACCGGCTTGGGGGATGGAACCTTGTACCGCATCAAGCTCGGACCACGTCGTTAATACCGAACACATTAACCAGCTAAGTTGCCTTCATGCTCCAAGTTTTAAATTTTTAACTTGTGTTCGGTTCGACCAAGCATTATACTTTTTTGGAAAAAGTTGCTTGTATAAAATTTCCTTGTCATAACCTTGTCTGCGACACATAAATTCAAATACCCCGTTTACTTGGGGGCTTCCTTTATGAAGCTTTTCCTCTTGCATAGGATTATACTTGTACGGCTTCGTTCCTTGTTCGTGTATTACGCCACAATATGCACCATATTGACTTAAGAGATTTGCAACCTGGGTTGCCTCGCTCCTGTGTTTACCCCTACGTTCCCGATTGTTCGGCTAGGGAGTAAAGGGAGCACCTCTGCGATTGTCATGATCGGGTCACCCGAGCCGGACCTCAGACTGGGTGAAGCCGAAAGCTAGCGCTCTTATTATTTTCAATGATGGTCGGCACACAACGGAACTCATGAGTACAAAAAATCTATTGCACAAGTCTCATAATAACAATGAGCACCGAAGAAAGGTATCGGTGGGGGTACTATTTTCTTCGAAGATGCTTCTTACACTTTGCAGTAATATAGCATAGGTTCCCTGAGCGCGCTTTGTCTGTTACAGCCTTATGGCCTGATTGCCTAGTTATTGGAAACACCGTCGATATTCCTAACAGATGGAGTACATAACACTTTTCGGTCCTTGACCGAAGAGGGAGAAGCCGACGGTCGGTTAAGACGCATTTAAAGTTCGGTTGAACATAGATATGATATAAGTACTTCGGTACATGCAATCATTCTTTTACACAAGTCACTTGGAGGCTCTTAAGTTTATTTGAGCCATTTTATAATAAGTGTTCTTCTTCTTAGTCGTTGCAAAGTTTTATTATTATTATTTATCACTCCTTTTTTCGACACAAGTGTGTGGTCACTAGCCGGGGAGCCTAATTTCTCTCTCAAAGCCACTAGAGTTTAGTTTGCTAAGCTGGCCTAACAAGAAGTACTCCGCCTTGCCGTAGGCTGACCCGCTTGAAGTCTTGAGATAGGATGTGTCATGTTAAAGCACGACAGAAGCACTTTTTTTTCTAAGGCCAATTTTCGGATTGGCACCGAACACTTGATCTTGTTTGGACGTCAAGTTTTTACTGACATTTTTTGGTTTTCCAAGATTGTGGAACTTTTAAACTATTTGTGTGTTTTCAGCACAAGTCTCGCAGTGCAACGCCGGACACCTTTAGAGATTCGGCAAAAACATTCTCGGATATTGCTATATATGCATCGGTTTAGAATTGTGTCTTCGGTCAATAGTTGGGTTGCCCGGCTCTTGCGCTTGCCTCCTACGTTCCGCTTTGTTCGGCTAGGTGTGCAAAGGGAGAACCACTGCGATTGTGCTTCCAGCTCACATGGTTAAGCACCTCAATGGAGAAAGCCGAAAACTGACTGTCACAATAAGCGTAAACTGGTCAGCGATCCGATGACGGTGTTAAATGACGGGCCATTCATAACAATGGCCGAAGTGTTTACAGCTTGACCTCGACTGTCGTCGAACACTACCGGGGGCTATTAACTGGCCTCCCAAACTAAATCCTCGATCTTTTTCTCTTACATTCGAGCTGAGGTTTCATGATCATGCTTAGCATGACAACCCAAAGAAAGGAACCCATAGCGGGATTATTTTCTTTGGAAGACATTTCTTCTGTTAAACAATAATATAACATATCTCTCTGCGTACCTTTGTTTATAAAACCGTATGGCCAGTTTGCCTTGTTTGTTGTAAATCTTTGCTCTCATAAAGGCTTTATAAAGTAGGACAAACACTCCTCGGCTACTGGCCGAGGAGGTGGAAGCCGATGGTTAGTCAACGAAGGTTTGTACAATGTGGATCCGAGCATTAATGACGTGAAGTACTTGGATACATATAGTCATTACACATAATTTGTGATTTTACTATGGATATCGATCCTTAATTCGGCCACCCGTGCCCGCATTAAGGCTCGGGGGCTACTGGGCTTCGGGCTTATTATTTACAAATATTAAAGGGGCACATCGATCCCCTGATCTGGTGTTGCCACCCGACCAGTGTCTCGGGGGCTACTGCATTGCCTGTCCAATGCAGAAAATTTTAAGTGTAATACAGTTTTCGAGGAGATTTTGATCCTCAGGTTGGTTGCCGCACCCAACCTGAGTCTCGAGGACTGAGCACGCCGCTTTTTGTGTCCCAAAGTATTCTGCCGAGCTAGGACTTGATCCTTAGACCGATTTTGCAAATCAACCTGAGTCTCAGCGGCTACTGGGATCAGCGGTCTTATGTCATCCTTCATGTGCATCTCGGGTTTTAGACCGATACCCACCTTGAGGGCTACTGGCTATATATCTCGGCAGAGAATAAATTGCACCAATCAAAAATATTGACAAAAATCGGCCTACATTCGGGGTGGTGCACCACCTCGGAAGCAGTCCGGCATAAAGCTCGGGCGCTAGTGGCTAGCTCCATAGAGGGCATTTTCGGCATTAAGCTCGGTTAAACTCCTTCAAGCTTCTTTGAACCAATGTGATTTACGACACCTCGGATACAGTACTTGGAGGTCAACAGTACTTCACTCAAATAGTATACCGGTCTCTAGACTGGTAGTGCTTTGCCTTCCTCCTTGCGCTCTACTACGATGACTGTGTTGACTACTCGACTGGTGGCGGCGATGTAGAGGAGCATGGGTTCCTTAGGAGTCGGAGCCGCCAGGACAGGTGGAGTAGTCAACATCTTCTTCAGTTGGAGAAAAGCTTCATCCGCCTTGTGGTTCCACTCGAAAAAAGTGGTCTTCTTCATGAGTTGGTATAGGGGGAGAGCCTTCTCGCCCAGCCGACTGATGAATCGGCTGATGGATGCCAAACAGCCGGTGAACTTTTGGACGTCCAACAGTCGGCTGGGTACCTCCATCCTCTCCATAGCCTTGATCTTCACAGGGTTGCACTCTATGCCGCGTTCAGAGACCAGGAAGCCAAGGAGCTGGCCGGCTGGTACTCCGAAGACGCATTTCTTCGGATTGAGCTTGATCTAAAATCGGCACAAGTTCTCAAAGGTCTCCTTGAGGTCTTCCAGAAGTGTTCCACGCTTCTCCGTCTTCACCACCACATCGTCCACGTAAACATGAGCATTTCTGCCGAGTTGCTTGAGGAGGCACTTCTGCATGCAACATTGGAAGGTGGCACCAGCGTTCCTTAAGCCGAACGTCATGGTCAAGTAGCAGAAGGCTCCAAACGGCGTGATGAAGGCAGTCTTCAGCCTATCGGCCGGGTTCAACTTGATCTGGTGATATCCCGAATATGCATCCAAGAAACTCAACAGCTCGCATTCGGCTGTGGAGTCTATCACTTGGTCGATCCTTGGCAAAGCGAACGGGTCCTTGGGGCATGCTTTCTTGAGGCTAGTTTAGTCAATACACATTCGCCATTGCTTGTTCTTCTTCAGTACCAGGACCGGGTTGGCTAGCCATTCTGGAAAGAACACTTCCATGATGAAGCCGGCTGCCAGTAGCCGGGCTATCTCTTCTCCAACAACTCTTCTCTTCTCTTCTGACAGGCGGCGCAAAGGCTGCCTGACTGGCTTGGCATCAGCTCAGACATGCAATTTGTGCTCGGCGAAATCCGTTGGGACACCTAGCATGTCTTTGGAGGACCATGCGAAGATATCCCGATTCTCACGGAGGAAATCGACGAGCTCGCCTTCCTATTTGCTGTCGAGGTTGGCACCTACGACAGCGTACCTCTCTGGGTGCTCCGGGTCCAAGGGTATCTTCTTTGTTTCTTTGGCCGGCTTGAATGAGCCCTCAGCTTCCGACTCCCTGGGATCAGACGACATCTCTGGCTGTTTGCTTGCCATCGCCACAACCCGGTCAAGGAGCCGCTTCTCAGCTGCGATCACGAGGGACTCGGCCAGCCGACTGCTTTCTGCTGCACAGGCGGACGACTTCTTGTAGTCGCCAGTTATGGTCAAAATCCCTTTGGAACTCGGCATCTTCATCTTGAGGTAGGCATAGTGCGGGACAACCATGAACCTGGCCAGGGCAGGCCGGCCAAGTAGCGCATGGTATGGGCTCTCAAGGTCCATCACCTCGAACCAAATTGACTCTCAGCGGAAATGATCTTTGTCTCCAAAGAGGACGTCAATCAAGATCTTGCCGATTGGTGAGCAGGAAAGGCCAGGAACTATGCCATGGAACACTGTCTGGCTGGACTGAAGCTGCCTCTGTCTGATTCCTAATTTCTCCATGGTATCCTTGTACAGGATGTTGATGCTGCTGCTGCCGTCTATCAGGACTCTGGAGAAGCGAGTAGCTCGCTTGTCCATGGCAAAGGTGGCGTCCAAAACCAAGGCATATGAGCCGGGTTTAGGCATTACTTCCGGGTGGTCAGCTCTGCTCCAGCTGATGGGTTTCTCAGACCAATGCATGAACTCTGGTGTGTCAGATGTAAGGATGGCAATTTTATCCATGGACATGGATACCCATGGATATCCAACCCGGATGGATAGGGTTTGGATATGCTTTTGCGCCCATGGGCAGCGCCCAAACCCGACCCGATTACTCGTGGATAGGGCATGGACATAATCTTGTACCCATGGATATATCCAAACCCGACCTGATCGTCTAACCTAACAAGCAATATTCTGCTACCCCTACCCCATAGTCACATGTCCCACTATAATTTTATCCTTTATCTAAATAATCCAAAAGAAATTACACAATCCCCGCCGTAACATACTCCAACGCACCTTCTCATCCTATTATCTACACTAATTAATTGACTTGTCATTGAGAATTGGTGCCATCTCCTTGAGTTACTCCTCTCATAGCCCTAGAGGAGGCTGCCGCGGCCAGCCGCTGCCCCCACGTAAGGTGGATCATTGCAGTAGCCACTACTGGCCTACGACAACCCAGCTCCATATCTCCTTAACCCCTCCGTCTTCACTTTTCCACACACGCATTGATGCATGGCCGCAGCAGTGGGACAATGCAAGGGCTATACTGCACGGCAGGGAGTGAGCATGCCAATGCAGAGTGCACATTGTGCAATGAGTTATGTCTTATGTATAGGTCTTGGGAGGACCTGATGGATATCCAATGGGTATGGATATCCATCGGATTTGGACATGGTCACAATTTTTTGCCCATGGATTTTTTCATGGATGGGCTGGGACTGCCTTCATGGATATGAATATGGATTTGGTATTGTTCAACCCGATCCAAACCCGACCCATTGCCATTCTTAGTTAGATGCTACTGCATTCACCTCCTGCTGCTGCGGCCGCCTGCTGCGTCGATCATCGGCCACGCTGGTGAACACGACATAGGCTCCATGCTCTTCTGGGTACTCGTCTTGTATCGCGCCGACTGGTCTGACCGCCGGCTGCTGGGGCGGAGGAGGCGGCGGCTGCCCAGCAGGTGGGGGAGGCAAAAGGTCGTCTCCCTTGGCGATCCTGGTGGTGAGCCAGTGGCACTTCCGAGTGGTGTGCTTGGATGGCTTCGCACCACTATGGAATTTGCAGGGTCCATCCAAAGTCTGCTCATATGAGAAAGCCGGCTGCCAGTTGGGCTTGCCGCCCTTCTGGCGTTTGGGCGGAAGCTGCCCTTCCGGCAGCTGGTCTTCGACTATCGCCACCTGCCGACTGGTGGAAGTAGGCTGTGGGGCTTTGCGCTTGTGGTCGTTCTGCTGTTGACACCGACTGGTGTCTCCAGCCGGAGTTCGAGGAGCCTGAGAAGCCACCTTGCCCGTCGCACTAACTTGAATCTCCGTCTTCATGGAGGAGTCGGCTGTGGCATATTTGTCTGCTATGATCAGCAGCTCGTCGAGGGTTTTCAGCTCATCGCAGAGAAGCCTGAGCTTGAGGAGGGTGCCCTCTCGGCATCCCGCAATGAAGTACTCAATGGCCTGCACCTCATGCACGCCCTCGCAAGAGTTGCGGAGCTCGGCCCAACGCATGAGGTAGTCGCGAGTTGACTCATTGGGGCCTTGCACAGACAAGGAGAGCTAGCGAGGTTTAGGAGGCCGCTTGTATGTGCGGGTGAAGTTGCGGATGAAGGCGTCGGTGAAGTCGACCCAACTGTTGATGCTGCGGGGCCTTAAGCTGTTCAGCCATGTCCAGGCCGTGCACTGGAGCATGAGCGGAACGTACTTCACGGCAACACGCTTGTTCCCGTTTGCTATGCTGACGGCCGTGGAGTAGTCGACTAGCCAGTCTTCCGGCTTCATGGAGCCAGTGTATTTGGGTGTGTCTCTGGGGAGCGAGAACCCTTTAGGGAAGGGCTCATCTCGAATGCGGGGGCCGAAACATGGCGGACCCAACTCATCTTCTTCCTCAAGCGCCAGGGATCGATGGAGACGGTCGATCCGGTGGCGGGCGTCATTCTCTCCGACTCCCTCTCGGCGGCCAAGGCGGTCGCCGAGTGTTGGGTGATCAATAGGCGGCGGGGAGACTCGCCTTTCCCTTCGAGGGGGAGGAGGCGGACAGTCATCTCGTCATTCCACTGTTCTTGGGTGGCCGTCTCGGTCGCGCTCTATGGTGATCCGAGTCCGACTGCGGCTGGCAAGCGGCTCCTTGTCCTTTCTTCCGCAAACGCCTCCATTCGGCGTCCGAGACGTCATGCCTTGGTCTCAGCGGGGAGGCAGGTTGTCATTCTGTCGGTGCGGCGCATCAGTGCGGCAGCCGGCCTCGTTCTGCTCCGCAGCCGTGTCAAGGAGTCACTGGACACGCTCCGTCATCAAGCGACGTTCTTCGCCCTCGAACTTGTCCAACTCATCTGCCGCCGCCTGGGCAGCTCGAACGTTCTCCGCAGGCGTGGCATAAACGGGGCGATTTGCCCCGAACAGGTCGGCGATGGCCACGCCGCGCTGCTAGACCATGCCAAGGCGGCTAGGCCCAGTTGGAGCCGGCATGCCGCCCACAGCGCGGTCCATCTTACGCAGGTAGGCCTCTGATAGGCGTCTCATGTTGGCCAGCTTTTTGGCGCCTTCGACTAGCTCAAGGCGGCGTGCCTCCAGCGTCTCGGCGTCGGCGTCTTCGGGAATGGGCACTGCCAGGTCTTGCAGCGCCGCGTTGAGCGGGTCATAATCACCCCCGCCGGAGTGCTCGCCATGATCAATGACAAGCATTTCCGTGACGGTGCTTCCGCCGCTCTCTGCGCAAGGGAACGGCTCGTCGTATACCACCACGTTGGTGGGGAACGTGTCAAGCAACATGGTGTCGGAGTCGACCAACATCGGATCGGTGGAGCCTACGGACTCCAAGTCCCCAGCTGGCTCGCTGGCGACGTGGAGTTGATCGAGGAGGCCCGCGAGGAGGCTCTCGGGGCCGCCTGTGCCCGCGCCGGATGCGGGCTCGTCGGAGAGGCGGACCTCGCCGACAAGATCGACGAGGCAACTGGTTGCGCAGGCAATTTCAGCGCCATGCAGCGCGTCGTCGTAGACTCCGTCTGGCGTGCCGGGCTGGCTGCGCTCGCCATGGAGGAAAAGGGTTCCTGTCCAGAACAGGTCTCCGAAAGATGGTGCACCAGGCCCCACGGTGGGCGCCAAATGTGGGGGATTGGGTGCGACATATGCCAATGGATGGCTTATCATGGTGGGGGCGAGTAGAACGTCGCCGGTGCCTGGAAACGGGATGAGGCGTAGACACGAACGCCGGCGTACTTTACCCAGGTTCGGGGCTCTCCTAGTAGATAACACCCCTAGTCCTGCTCTACGGGGTCTCCGCATGATCACTAAGGCGAAGCGAATACAAGGGCGCTCCTCGAGCTGTATGCTGAAGGTAGGAGAAGGTAGGGCCAGCTCTCCCCCCCTATATGATCTGGTCTAGTTCTAATGGATCGGAACCCTTTGCATGGGTGCCCTGGGGGGTTTATATAGGCCTACCCCCTAGGGGTACAATGGTAAATTGTCTGGGCGTAGGGCCCAGCTGTCAGTCTGTTCGCCTGGAGGCCCTTCCGCCGACTGGTGGGCCCCGCCGACCGGTCTGGTACGGTGCCGACAGGCCGTACCCGCCGCTTGCGGGTCTTGCCGGCTGCTGATTACTGTAGCCGTGCCTCTAATGACGCAAGCTTGGTCATGGGGTCGTGGCTACAGCCCCGCCGTCTGGCGGGTGATCACTGTAGCCACTCCCCGTCTTGTCTGGTTAATGGCGCGGGGAACCCGCGGGAGGGGCAGGCCGACTTCCTGGGGCCAGCTCCCCGCGGGTCCGACTGGTGGCGCTGTTGCCGTCTTCTGGACTCTCGCTGACTGGTAGGGCCCGTCATCTGTGGACCGTACTGACAGGCCATCGTGGGCACAAGACTCCGCCCACTGTTGCTGATGTCAGGGATGGCATGGCAACAGTGTCGCGCCAGATGGAGATCTCCGTGGGTACAGTGCACTGTGGCCTAGCCATCTCCTGGAAAAGGGGAGGGAGTGGGCTTCACTGTTAAACTCCCTTCCCCATCCCCCCTGATGAGGGCATGGGCTTTGTTGGTGCCGTGGGCCGACTCCCCGTGGCCAGCTTCTTTGGAAGCCGCCAGGCGGGAGTCGGCCGGTCTTGACCTCGGCTCTAGGACTCGGACGCATGCGGGCAGCCGACTGTTCCTTCAGCCGTCCTCCAGAAGGCGACTCTTCATCTGTTGTCTCGAGGGGCGCAGTCAGCCCCGATGTCTTGAAAGGTTTGGGTCCTCGGGTTAGCCTACCCGTGGCCCATTACTCCGACAATCTTTCCACTCAAAACATTAATCTCTTCAATTGCATGCAACTTTTTACTAGTAGATCTTTCAGTGTGCGATTGAGAATAATTAACCATAATATTATCTAGGAGTTTGGTAGCTTCTCCTAAAGTGATTTCCATAAAAGTGCCTCCCGCGGCCGAATCTAAAAGATTTCTAGAAGCAAAATTCAGTCCGGCATAATTTTTTTGTATAATCATCCATAAATTCAAACCATGTGTAGGGCAATTATGTATCATTAATTTCATCCTCTCCCAAGATTGTGCAACATGTTCATGATCAAGTTGCTTAAAATTCATAATATCATTTCTAAGTGAGATGATCTTAGCGGGAGGAAAATACTTAGAGATAAAAGCATCTTTGCACTTATTCCATGAATCAATACTATTTTTAGGCAAAGACGAAAACCAAGCTTTAGCATGATCTCTAAGCGAAAACGGAAATAGCTTAAGTTTACCAATATCGTTTTCCACATCTTTCTTCTTTTGCATATCACACAAATCAACAAAGTTGTTTAGATCGGTAGCGGCATCTTCACTAGGAAGGCCAGAAACGGATCTTTCATGACAAGATTCAGCAAAGCAGTATTAACTTCACAAGATTCAGCATCGGTAAGAGGAGCAATCAGAGTGCTAATAAAATCATTATTGTTGGTATTGGCAAAGTCACACAATTTAGTATTATCTTGAGACATCGTGACAAGCAAGCAATCCAACACACAAGCAAACAAGAAGCAAGCGAAAAAGAGGCAGACGGAAAAAGAGGGCGAAAGGAGAAGAGGGCAAATAAAACGGCAACGGTGAAGTGGGGGAGAGGAAAACGAGAGACAAATGGCAAATAATGTAATGCAAAGGATAAGAGTTGTGATGGGTACTTGGTATGTCTTGACTTGGCGTAGATATCCCCGACAACAGCGCTAGAAATCCTTCTTGCTACCTCTTGAGCATTGCGTTGGTTTTCCCTCGAAGTGGAAAGGGTGGTGTAGTAAAGCAGTGTAAGTATTTCCCTTAGTTTTTGAGAACCAAGGTATCAATCCAGTAGGAGACCACGCGCGAGTCACCTCGTACCTACACAAACAAATAAGAACCTCGCAACCAACGCGATAAAGGAGTTGTCAATCCCTTCACGGCCACTTGCAAGAGTGAGATCTGATAGAGATGATAATAGTAAGATAAGTATTTTTGGTATTTTTATGATATAGATTGAAAGTAAAGATTGCAAAATAAAATAGATTGGAAACTTGTATGATGGAAAATAGACACGGGGCCATAGGTTTCACTAGTGGCATCTCTCAAGATAGCATAAGTATTACGGTGGGTGAACAAATTACTGTTGAGCAATTGATAGAAAAGCGAATAATTATGAGAATATCTAGGTATGATCATGTATATAGGCATGATACGTCTCCAACCTATCTATAATTTTTTATTGCTCCATGCTATATTATCTACTGTTTTGGACTATATTGGGCTTTATTTTCCACTTTTATATTATTTTTGGGACTAACCTATTAACCGGAGGCCCAGCCCAGAATTGCTGTTTTTTGCCTATTTCAGTGTTTCGAAGAAACGGAATATCAAATGGAGTCCAAACGGAATAAAACCTTCGGGAACGTGATTTTCTCACCAAACGTGATCCAGGAGACTTGGACCCTGCTCCAAGGAACAAAAGAGGTGGTCACGAGGGTGGGGGTGGCCCCCCTAGGGCGCGCCCCCTGCCTCGTGGGCCCCTCGGTGCTCCTCCGGCGTACTCCTTCCTCCTATATATATCTACGCACCCCCAAACAATCAGAACAGGAGCCAAAAACCTAATTCCACCATCGCAACTTTCTGTATCCACAAGATCCCATCTTGGGGCATGTTCCAGAGCTCCGCTGGAAGAGGCCCGTCATCACGGAGGGCTTCTACATCATCCTAGCTTCTCCGATGAAGTGTGAGTAGTTTACCTCAGACCTTCGGGTCCATAGTTAGTAGCTAGATGGCTTCTTCTCTCTCTTTGAATCTCAATACAAAGTTCTCCCCCTCTCTTGTGGAGATCTATTTGATGTAATCTTCTCTCTGCGGTGTGTTTGTTGAGACCGATGAATTGTGGGTTTATGATCAAGTCTATCTATGAATAATATTTGAATCTTCTCTGAATTCTTTTATGTATGATTGGTTATCTTTGCAAGTCTCGTCGAATTATCAGTTTGGTTTGGCCAACTAGATTGGTAGTTCTTGCCATGGGAGAAGTGCTTAGCTTTGGGTTCGATCTTGCGGTGTCCTTTCCCAGTGACAGAAGGGGCAGCAAGGCACGTATTGCATTGTTGCCATCGAGGATAACAAGATGGGGTTTATTTCATATTGCATGAATTTATCTCTCTACATCATGTCAGCTTGCTTAAGGTGTTACTCTGTTTTTAACTTAATACTCTAGATGCATGCTGGATAGCGGTCGATGAGTGGAGTAATAGTAGTAGATGCAGAATCGTTTCGGTCTACTTGTCACGGATGTGATGCCTATATACATGATCATGCCTAGATATTCTCATAACTATGCTCAATTCTGTCAATTGCTCAACAGTAATTTGTTCACCCACCGTAGAATACCTATGCTCTTGAGAGAAGCCACTAGTGAAACCTATGGCCCCCGGGTCTATTCTCATCATATCAATCTCCATCACTTTAATCTCGCTTTGCTTTTTTACTTTGCTTTTACTTTTTACTTTGCATATTTATACCAAAAATACGAAAAATATTATATCTATCAGATCTCACTCTCGTAAGTGACCGTGAAGGGATTGACAACCCCTAATCGTGTTGGTTGCGAGTAGCTATCATTTTGTGCAGGTACGAGGGACTTGAGCGTGGCCTCCTACTGGATTGATACCTTGGTTCTCAAAAACTGAGGGAAATACTTACGCTACTCTGCTGCATCATCCCTTCCTCTTCGGGGAAAACCAACGCAAACTCAAGACGTAGCAAGGAGGATTTCTGGCGCCGTTGCCGGGGGAGTCTACGCAAAAAGTCAACATACCAAGTACCCATCACAATCCCTATCTCTCGCATTACATTATTTGCCATTTGCCTCTCGTTTTCCTCTCCCCCACTTCACCCTTGCCGTTTTATTCGCCCTCTCTCTCCCTATCCTCCCTCTCTTTTTCTGTTTGCCTCTTTTGCCCGTTTGCTCTTGTTTGCTTGTGTGCTAGTTTGCTTGTTCGTCGCAATGGCTCAAGATACTACCAAATTGTGTGACCTCGCCAATACCAATAATAATGATTTCCTTAGCACTCCGATTGCTCCTCTTGCTAATACTGAATCTTGTGAAATCAATACTGCTTTGTTGAATCTTGTTATGAAAGATCAATTCGCCGGCCTTCCTAGTGAAGATGCCGCTACTCATCTGAATAGCTTTGTTGATTTATGTGATATGCAAAAGAAAAAAGATGTCGATAATGATGTCGTTAAATTGAAGCTATTTCCTTTTTCGCTTAGAGATCGTGCTAAAGCTTGGTTTTCGTCTTTGCCTAAGAATAGTATTGATTCATGGAACAAGTGCAAAGATGCTTTTATCTCTAAGTATTTTCCTCCCGCTAAGATCATCTCTCTTAGAAATGATGTTATGAACTTTAAACAACTTGATCATGAACATGTTGCACAAGCTTGGGAGAGAATGAAATTAATGATACGTAATTGCCCTACTCATGGTTTGAATTTGTGGATGATTATACAAAAAATTTATGCCGGATTGAATTTTGCTTCTAGAAATCTTTTAGATTCGGCCGCGGGAGGCACTTTTATGGAAATAACTTTAGGAGATGCTACTAAACTCCTGGATAATATTATGGTTAATTATTCTCAATGGCATACTGAAAGAACTTCTAATAAAAAGTGCATGCGATAGAAGAAATCAATGTTTTGAGTGGAAAGATGGATGAACTTATGAAATTATTTGCTACTAAGAGTGTTTCTTCTGATCCTAATGATATGCCTTTGTCTACTTTGATTTAGAATAACAATGAATCTATGGATGTGAATTTTGTTGGTAGGAATAATTTTGGTAACAACGCTTATAGAGGGAATTTTAATCCTAGGCCATATCCTAGTAATCCTTCTAATAATTATGGGAATTCCTACAACAACTCTTATGGAAATTATAATAAGATGCCCTCTGAATTTGAGAATAGTGTTAAAGAATTTATGAATTCACAAAAGAATTTTAATGCTTTACTTGAAGAGAAATTGCTTAAAGTTGATGATTTGGCTAGGAACGTTGATAGAATTTCCCTTGAGGTTGATTCTTTAAAGCTTAGATCTATTCCTCCTAAGCATGATATCAATGAGTCTCTCAAAGCCATGAGAATTTCCATTGATGAGTGCAAGGAAAGAACCGCTAGGATGCGTGCTTCCAAAGATGCCTTTATTAAAGCGTGTTCTTCCAATTCCTATGAAAATCAAGATGAAGATCTAAAAGTTATTGATGTGTCCCCTATTAAATCTTTGTTTTGCAATATTAATCTTGATGAAACTGAATATGATCTTCCTTTACCTAGAAGGTGTTCTAAAAATTCAGAGTATTTAGATCTAAAAGATGAAATTGATGAAAGTGGGATAGAAAGAAATAAAAATCTAGATGTTGCTAAACCCACTATATTGGATTTCAAGGAATTTAATTATGAAAGTTGCTCTCTAATTGATTTTATTTCCTTGTTGCAATCCGTGCTAAATTCTCCACATGCTTATAGTCAAAATAAAGCCTTCACCGAACATATTGTTGATGCCTTGATGCAATCTTATGAAGAAAAACTTGAGTTGAAAGTTTCTATCCCTAGAAAACTCTACGATGAGTGGGAACCAACTATTCAAATTAAAATTAAAGATCATGAGTTTTATGCTTTGTGTGATTTGGGTGCTAGTGTCTCCACTATTCCCAAAACTTTGTGTGATTTACTAGATTTCCGTAATTTTGATGATTGCTCTAAACTTGCATCTTGCGGATTCCACTATTAAGAAACCTATGGGAAGGATTAATGATGTTCTTATTGTTGCAAATAGGAATTATGTGCCCGTAGATTTCATTGTTCTTAATATAGATTGCAATCCTTCTTGCCCTATTATTCTTGGTAGACCTTTCCTTAGAACGGTTGGTGCGATTATTGATATGAAGGAAGGGAATATTAGATTTAAATTTCCATTAAAAAGGGCATGGAACAGTTTGCAAGAAATAAAATAAAATTACCATATGAAACTATCATGAGAGCCACTTATGGATTGCCTACCAAAGATGGCAATACCTAGATCTATCCTCGCTTTTATGCCTAGCTAGGGGCATTAAACGATAGCGCTTGTTGGGAGGCAACCCAATTTTATTTTGATTCCTTGCTTTTAGCTCCTGCTTAGTAATAAATAAATTATATGGCCTCTGTTTTGGTTGTGTTTTTTTGTGTTTAATTAGTGTTTGTGCCAAGTAGAACCGTTGGGAAGACTTGGGGAAAGTCTTGTTGAACTTGCTGTAAAAAACAGAAACTTTAGCGCTCACAAGAACTGCTGTAATTTTTATTTGAAGGGTGATATTTAGTTAATTATTTTTTAAGATGATTAATAGATGAATTCCTCACGTCCAGCAATTTATTTTAGAATTTTTGGGGTCCCATATCTTGCGCTAGCTACTGATTACTACAGACTGTTCTGTTTTTGACAGATTCTGTTTTTCGTGTGTTGTTTGCTTATTTTGATGAATCTATGGCTAGTAAAATAGTTTATAATCCATAGAGAAGTTGGAATACAGTAGGTTTAACACCAATATAAATAAAGAATGAGTTCATAACAGTACCTTGAATTGTTATTTTGTTTTCTTTCGCTAACGGAGCTCACTAGTTTTCTATTTTGAGTTTTGTGTTGTGAAGTTTTCAAGTTTTGGGTGAATTCTTTTGATGGATCATGGAACAAGGAGTGGCAAGAGCCTAAGCTTGGGGATGCCCATGGAACCCCCAAGATAATCCAAGGACACCAAGGAGTCAAAGCTTGGGGATGCCCCGGATGGCATCCCCTCTTTCGTGCACTTCCATCGGTAATTTACTTGGAGCTATATTTTTATTCACCAACATGATATGTGTTTTGCTTGGAGCGTCTTGTATTATTTGTGTCTTTGTGTCTTAGTATGCCACAATCATCCTTGCTGTGCACACCTTTTGAGAGAGCCATACATGAATTAAAATTTGATAGAATACTCTATGTGCTTCACTTAAATCTTTTGAGCTAAGTAGTTTTGCTCTATGTGCTTCACTTATATCTTTTGAGTATTATAATTTTGCTCTATGTGCTTCACTTAGATCTTTTAGAGCACGGTGGTGGATTTGTTTTAAATAAACTATTGATCTCTCATGCTTCACTTAAATTATTTTGAGAGTCTCTTAATAGCATGGTAATTTGCTTAATAATAATATGCTTGGTGTTCAAGATTTGTGAAACTTTCTTTTGAGTGTGTTGAATACTAAGAAAAGATTGAAGCATGATAATTGTTTTGAGAAATGGAGGTGATAATATTAAAGTCATGCTAGTTGAGTAGTTGTGAATTTAAAGAATACTTGTGTTAAAGTTTGTGATTCCCGTAGCATGCACGTATGGTGAACCGTTATGTGATGAAGTCGGAGCATGATTTATTTATTGATTGTCTTACTTATGAGTGGCGGTCGGGGATGAGCGATGGTCTTTTCCTACCAATCTACCCCCCTAGTAGCATGCGCCTAATACTTTGCTTTGATAACTTCTAGATTTTGGCAATAAGTATATGAGTTCTTTATGACTAATGTTGAGTCCATGGATTATACGCACTCTAACCCTTCCACCTTTGCTAGCCTCTCTAATACCGCGCACCTTTCGCCGGTATCATACACCTACCATATACCTTCCTCAAAACAGCCACCATACCTACCTATTATGGAATTTCCATAGCCATTCCGAGATATATTCCCATGCAACTTTCCACCGTTCCGTTTATTATGACACACTCCACCATTGTCATATTGCATATCCCGGTACACCGCCAGATGCATTCATATAGAGTCATATTTTGTTATAAGTATCGAGTTGTAATTGTTGAGTTGTAAGAAAAATAAAAGTGTGATGATCATCATTATTAGAGCATTGTCCCAAGTGAGGAAAGAATGATGGAGACTATGATTCCCCCATAAGTCGGGATGAGACTCCGGACGAAAAATAAATAAAAGAGGCCAAAGAAGCCCAAATAAAAAGAGGCCATAAAAAAGTGAAAAGGTCCAAATAAAAAAATATAAAATATATATATAAAAATGAGAGAAAAAAAGAGAAGGGACAATTTTACTATCCTCTTACCACACTTGTGCTTCAAAGTAGCACCATGATCTTCATAGTAGAGAGTCTCTCATGTTATCACTTTCATATACTAGTGGGAATTTTACATTATAGAACTTGGCTTGTATATTCCAATGATGGGCTCCCTCAAATTGCCCTAGGTCTTCATGAGCAAGCAAGTTGGATGCACACCCACTTAGTTTCTTTTTGATCTTTCATATACTTATAGCTCTAGTGCATCCGTTGCATGGCAATCCCTACTCACTCACATTGATATCTATTGATGGGCATCTCCATAGCCCATTGATACGCCTAGTTGATGTGATACTATCTTCTCATTTTTGTCTTCTCCACAACCACCATTCTGTTCCACCTATAGTTCTATATCCATGGCTCACGCTCATGTATTGCGTGAAGATTGAAAAAGTTTTGAAAAAGTTAGAGTATGAAACAATTGCTTGGCTTGTCATCGGGGTTGTGCATGATTTAAATACTTTGTGTGGTGAAGATAGAGCATAGCCAGACTATATGATTTTGTAGGGATAACTTTCTTTGGCCATGTTATTTTGAGAAGACATAATTGCTTTGTTAGTATGCTTGAAGTATTATTATTTTTATGTCAATATAAACTTTTGTCTTGAATCTTTCGAATCTGAATATTCATATCACAATTAAGAAGATTTACATTGAAATTATGCCAAGTAGCACTCCACATCAAAAATTCTCTTTTTATCATTTACCTACTCGAGGACGAGCATGAATTAAGCTTGGGGATGCCTGATACGTCTCCAACGTATCTATAATTTTTGATTGCTCCATGCTATATTATCTACTGTTTTGGACTATATTGGGCCTTATTTTCCACTTTTATATTATTTTTGGGACTAACCTATTAACCGGAGGCCCAGCCCAGAATTGTTGTTTTTTGCCTATTTCAGTGTTTCCAAGAAACGGAATATCAAACAGAGTCCAAACGGAATAAAACCTTCGGGAACGTGATTTTCTCACCAAACGTGATCCAGAGACTTGGACCCTGCTCCAAGGAACAAAAGAGGCAGTCACGAGGGTGGGGGCGCGCCCCCCTAGGGCGTGCCCCCTGCCTCGTGGGCCCCTCGGTGCTCCTCCGGCGTACTCCTTCCACCTATATATACCTACGCACCCCCAAATGATCAGAACAGGATCCAAAAACCTAATTCCACCGCCGCAACTTTCTGTATCCATGAGATCCCATCTTGGGGCCTGTTCCGGAGCTCCGCTGGAAGAGGGCCGTCATCACGGAGGGCTTCTACATCATCCTAGCCTCTCCGATGAAGTGTGAGTAGTTTACCTCAGACCTTCGGGTCCATAGTTAGTAGCTAGATGGCTTCTTCTCTCTCTTTGAATCTCAATACAAAGTTCTCCCCCTCTCTTGTGGAGATCTATTCGATGTAATCTTCTTTTTGCGGTGTGTTTGTTGAGATCGATGAATTGTGGGTTTATGATCAAGTCTATCTATGAATAATTTTGAATCTTCTCTGAATTCTTTTGTGTATGATTGGTTATCTTTGCAAGTCTCTTCGAATTATCCGTTTGGTTTGGCCAACTAGATTGGTAGTTCTTGCCATGGGAGAAGTGCTTAGCTTTGGTTTCGATCTTGCGGTGTCCTTTCCTAGTGACAAAAGGGGCAGCAAGGCACGTATTGCATCGTTGCCATCGAGGATAACAAGATGGGGTTTATTTCATATTGCATGAATTTATCTCTCTACATCATGTCATCTTGCTTAAGGCGTTACTCTATTTTTAACTTAATACTCTAGATGCATGTTGGATAGCGGTCGATGAGTGGAGTAATAGTAGTAGATGCAGAATCGTTTCGGTCTACTTTTCACGGACGTGATGCCTGTATACATGATCATGCCTAGATATTCTCATAACTATGCTCAATTCTGTCAATTGCTCAACAGTAATTTGTTCACCCACCGTAGAATACTTATGCTCTTGAGAGAAGCCACTAGTGAAACCTATGGCCCCGGGTCTATTCTCATCATATCAATCTCCATCACTTTAATCTCGCTTTGCTTTTTTACTTTGCTTTTACTTTTTACTTTGCATCTTTATACCAAAAATACCAAAAATATTATATCTATCTGATCTCACTCTCGTAAGTGACCGTGAATG
Organism: Triticum aestivum; assembly: GCF_018294505.1. Taxonomy (NCBI): domain Eukaryota; kingdom Viridiplantae; phylum Streptophyta; class Magnoliopsida; order Poales; family Poaceae; genus Triticum; species Triticum aestivum. The sequence goes on from NC_057812.1 coordinate 201,700,193, forward strand.
GATTGACAACCCCTAATCGTGTTGGTTGTGAGTAGCTATCATTTTGTGCAGGTACGAGGGACTTGAGCATGGCCTCCTATTGGATTGATACCTTCGTTCTCAAAAACTGAGGGAAATACTTACGCTACTCTGCTGCATCATCCCTTCCTCTTCGGGGAAAACCAACGCAAGCTCAAGACGTAGCAAGGCATCACGTCCGTGACAAGTAGACCAACTCCTGGCTGCATCTACTACTATTACTCCACACATCGACCGCTATTCAACATGCATCTAGAGTATTAAGTTCATAAGAACAGAGTACCGCCTTAAGAAAGATGACAAGATGTAGAGGGATAGACTCATGCAATATGATGTAAACCCCATCTTTTTATCCTCGATGGTAACAATACAGTACGTGTCGTTTCCCTTTCTGTCACTGGGATCGAGCACCGCAAGATTGAACCCAAAACTAAGCACTTCTCCCATTGCAAGAAAGATCAATCTAGTAGGCCAAACCAAACTGATAATCCGAAGAGACTTGCAAAGATAAACCAATCATACATAAAAGAATTCAGAGAAGATTCAAATATTGTTCATAGATAAACTTGATCATAAACCCACAATTCATCAGATCTCGACAAACACACCACAAAAGAAGATTACATCGAATAGATCTCCAAGAGAATCGAGCAGAACTTTGTATTGAGATCCAAAGAGAGACAAGAAGCCATCTAGCTACTAGCTATGGACCCGAAGGTCTGAGGTAAACTACTCACACATCATCGGAGGGGCCATGGAGTTGATGTAGAGGCCCTCCGTGATCAATGCCCCCTCCGACGGAGCTCCGAAAAAGGCCCCAAGATGGGATCTCTTGGGTACAGAAGTTTGCAGCGGTGGAAATAGGGTTTCGTGGTGCTCCTGTATGTTTGCGGGGTATATGAATATATATAGGAGGAAGAAGTAGGTCGGTGGAGCAACGAGGGCCCCACGAGGGTGGAGGGTGCGCCCCCTGCCTCGTGGCCTCCTCGTTGATTGCTTGACATCCACACCAAGTCCTCTGGATCACGTTTGTTACAAAAATCACGCTACCGAAGGTTTCATTCCGTTTGGACTCCGTTTGATATTCCTTTTCTACGAAACACTGAAATAGGCAAAAAACAGCAATTTGGGCTGGGCCTCCGGTTAATAGGTTAGTCCCAAAAATAATATAAAAGTGTAAAATAAAGCCCGTTATCATCCAAAACAGATAATATAATAGCATGGAACAATCAAAAATTATAGATACGTTGGAGACGTATCAGTAACCGTGTGTCCAAAACATCAAGGCGGAAAACCCGAGGAATCACCCTCGGTGAATTCCACTCGATGTAATCATCAAGGTGAACGTAAGAGGAACCACCCTCATGGTTCACACTTGAGGGGTTGCATGGCAGAGTCGTATCGGGAGTGGTCAAGGAGGAATCACCCTCGATGACCATGATCGAATAGCTGCACTACAGAGTTATCATCAGGAGTGCGTTACGAGGTATTAGCCTCGGCACTCGATAGTAGCTCTGCAGAGTCAAGCAACAAAAGGGGTGTGATGTGATGTGATGTGATGTGTCGGGCCCTGGTCGTCGATCACGTTGATCGAGTCGTCAATGATGAAGCATGGGTAACAAGGATAAGGTGGGGGTCACTAATGGATCACTAACCAACCTATACTAAGTAGTTTAGGATAAGCAGGTAAGGTACAATGAGCAGATTACAAAAGCAGGCTATGCATCAGATATAGGAGCAAAGAAATACAGTAGCAAAATCTAATGCAAGCATGAGAGAATGGAATGGTCGAAATCGGGGGCGTCACAGTGTAGTACCTACGCAATCTACACAAATGGGCTGGCCCATCGCATTGCTCTGACGCAGTTTACTGCAATATGCAGCAAATAGGAAATTCCAACATGCACCTCAATTGACTCTTATGTTATTAACCTAGAGCATAGAAAGGAGTGTTCTAACGCATCTATAATAAAAATTGTTCTCCCTCACACTACTACAAGTGAATTGTAATTTCTTCCACTTGCTATCATCGTGAACGCATACATTTAGTGTAGGATTGCATCAGTAATCAATGATTAAAATGAATGCAATGTGGCTGGTGCCATGCAGGGGCTTCAGAGTTTTTCAAACCTCGTTGAACTTGAAGACACAATAATAAAGCCTTCCACCCAAAAAATGGTGCCACTTAAGGATGCTTGACCAGGAACAGAGCAATATAATAGTAGTTTGTGAACTTCGGTAACCAGTTTGTGTTAAATCATAGTCCGCAAGTAATCTGGATAATCTTTGATATAAATAAATTACATAATCATAATGGACATAAAACAACGCACCATTCCAAGTTGTACATGTACAACAACACAATCACACACGTAAGCACAAACACATTTTCAGCTTAATGAAGAAGTCATGGATAGACACAGACTTCAATGCGAACCATTTTCCATAGATAATTTCTTGCATTCAGTTACTTAAAAGCTGAATAGAACCGATACTTTACTACCGTTTCTCTAAGATGGCCCATTTCATTTATTACAACAAGATAGATGATGCTTTACATGTTGTAAATCTTTTTTGTAGGGAAATCTTGTGATTGCATGGAGTGCCCAAGATGATTGTGTCGGACTGCACGCTAAGTGCCACACCCAATATGCGACTCTATCCTAAAGGAACTCAAAGTCCCACCAAGGATAAAACTCGAAGGTACCTTACTAATGCTCGCAGTAGTGCCTGGGTACTTGATACTGGTTCAGTTGCTAACATTTGCAACTCGAAACAGGGGCTACGGATTAAGCGAAGATTGGCTAAGGACGAGGTGACGATGCGCATGGGAAATGGTTCCAAAGTCGATGTGATCGCTTCGGCACGCTACCTCTACATCTACCTTCGAGATTAGTTTTTGACCTGAATAATTGTTATTTGGTGCTAGCGTTGAGCATGAACATTATATTTGGATCTTGTTTAATGCGAGACGGTTATTCATTTAAATCAGAGAATGATGGTTGTTCTATTTATATGAGTAATATCTTTTATGGTCATGCACCCTTGATGAGTGGTCTATTTTTACTAAATCTTGATAGTAGTGATACACATGTACATAGTATTGAAGCCAAAAGATGCAGAGTTGATAATGATAGTGCAACTTATTTGTGGCACTGCCATTTAGGTCATATTGGTGTAAAGCGCATGAAGAAACTCCATTCTGATGGACTTCTGGAATCACTTGATTATGAATCACTTGGTACTTGCGAACCATGTCTCATGGGCAAGATGACTAAAACTCCGTTCTTCGGAACAATGGAGCGACCAACAGAGTTATTGGAAAGCATACATACTGATATATGTGGTCCAATGAACATTGAAGCTCGCGGCGGATATCGTTATTTTCTCACCTTCATAGATGATTTGAGCAGATATGGGTATATCTACTTGATGAAACATAATTCTAAAACATTTGAAAAGTTCAAAGAATTTCAGAGTGAAGTGGAAAATCATCGTAACAAGATAATCAAGTTTGTACGATCTGATCGTGGAGGTGAGTGATACGTCTCCAATGTATCTATAATTTTTGATTGCTCCATGCTATATTATCTACTGTTTTGGACTATATTGGGCTTTATTTTCCACTTCTATATTATTTTTGGGACTAACCTATTAACCGGAGGCCCAGCCCAGCATTGTTGTTTTTTGCCTATTTGAGTGTTTCGAAGAAACGGAATATCAAACAGAGTCCAAATGGAATAAAATCTTCGGGAACGTGATTATCTCACCGAACGTGATCCAGGAGACTTGGACCCTGCTCCAAGGAACAAAAGAGGCGATCACGAGGGTGGGGGCGCCCCCCCTAGGGCGCGCCCCCTGCCTCGTGGGCCCCTCATTGCTCCTCCGGCGTACTTCTTCCTCCTATATATACACACGTACCCCCAAACGATCAGAAGAGGAGCCAAAAACCTAATTCCACCGCCGCAACTTTCCGTATCCACGAGATCCCATCTTGGGGCCTGTTCCGGAGCTCCGCCGGAAGAGGGCCGTCATCACGGAGGGCTTCTACATCATCATAGCCTCTCCGATGAAGTGTGAGTAGTTTACCTCAGACCTTCGGGTCCATAGTTAGTAGCTAGATGGATTCTTCTCTCTCTTTGAATCTCAATACAAAGTTCTCCCCCTCTCTTGTGGAGATCTATTCGATGTAATCTTCTTTTTGTTTTGTGTTTGTTGAGACCGATGAATTGTGGGTTTATGATCAAGTCTATCTATGAATAATATTTGAATCTTCTCTGAATTCTTTTATGTATGATTGGTTATCTTTGCAAGTCTCTTCGAATTATCCGTTTGGTTTGACCAACTAGATTGGTAGTTCTTGCCATGGGAGAAGTGCTTAGCTTTGGGTTTGATCTTGTGGTGTCCATACCCAGTGACAAAAGGGGCAGCAAGGCACGTATTGCATCGTTGCCATCGAGGATAACAAGATGGGGTTTATTTCATATTGCATGAATTTATCTCTCTACATCATGTCATCTTGCTTAAGGTGTTACTCTATTTTTAACTTAATACTCTAGATGCATGCTGGATAGCGGTCGATGAGTGGAGTAATAGTAGTAGATGCAGAATCGTTTCGATCTACTTGTCACGGACGTGATGCCTATATACATGATCATGCCTAGATATTCTCATAACTATGCTCAATTCTGTCAATTGCTCAACAGTAATTTGTTCACCCACCGTAGAATACTTATGCTCTTGAGAGAAGCCACTAGTGAAACCTATGGCCCCGGGTCTATTCTCATCATATCAATCTCCATCACTTCAATCTTGCTTTGCTTTTTTACTTTGCTTTTACTTTTTACTTTGCATGTTTATACCAAAAATACCAAAAATATTATATCTATCAGATCTCACTCCCGTAAGTGACCATGAAGGGATTGACAACCCCTAATCTGTTGGTTGCGAGTAGCTATCGCTTTGTGCAGGTACGAGGGACTTGAGCGTGGCCTCCTACTGGATTGATACCTTGGTTCTCAAAAACTGAGGGAAATACTTACGCTACTCTGCTGCATCATCCCTTCCTCTTTGGGGAAAACCAACGCAAGCTCAAGATGTAGCAGTGAGTATTTGAGTTATGAGTTTGGACTTCATTTGAAACAATGCGGAATAGTTTCGCAACTCACGCCACCTAGAACACCGCAACGTAATGGTGTGTCTGAACATCGTAACCGCACTTTATTAGATATGGTGCGACCTATGATGTCTCTCACTGATTTACCGCTATTGTTTTGGGGTTATACTTTAGAGATGGCTGCATTCACGTTAAATAGGGCACCATCTAAATCCGTCGAGACGACACCTTATGAACTGTGGTTTGGCAAGAAACCCAAGTTGTCATTTCTTAAAGTTTGGGGCTGCGATGCTCATGTGAAAAAGCTTCAACCTAATAAGATCGAACCCAAATCCGAGAAATGTGTCTTCATAGGATACCGAAAGGAGACTGTTGGGTACACCTTCTATCACAGATCTGAAGGCAAGATATTCATTGCTAAGAATGGATCCTTTCTAGAGAAGGAGTTTCTCTCGAAAGAAGTGAGTGGGAGGAAAGTAGAACTTGACCAGGTAATTGTACCTTCTCCCTTATTGGAAAGTAGTTCATCACTGAAATCAGTTCTGGTGATTCCTACACCAATAAGTGAGGAAGCTAATGATGATGATCATGAAACTTCTGATCAAGTTACTACCGAAGCTCGTAGGTCAACCAGAGTAAGATCCACACCAGAGTGGTACAGTAATCCTGTTCTGGAAGTCATGTTGCTTGACCATGACGAACCTACGAACTATGAGGAAGCGATGATGAGCCCAGATTCTGCAAAATGGCTTGATGCCATGACTTTGGTTGACTTGCCCGATGATCGGCAGGCCATAGAGAATAAATGGATCTTCAAGAAGAAGACTGACGCTGACGGTAATGTTACTGTCTACAAAGCTTGACTTGTTGCAAAAGGTTTTCGACAAGTTCAAGGAGTTGACTACGATAAGACCTTCTCACCCGTAGCGATGCTTAAGTCCGTCCGAATTATGTTAGCAATTGACGCATTTTATGATTATGAAATTTGGCAAATGGATGTCAAAATTGCATTCCTTAATGGATACCTTAAAGAAGAGTTGTATATGATGCAACCAGAAGGTTTTGTTTATCCAAAAGATGCTAACAAAGTGTGCAAGCTCCAGCGATCCATTTATGGACTGGTGCAAGCCTCGCGGAGTTGGAATATACGCTTTGATAGTGTGATCAAAGCATATGGTTTTGTACAGACTTTTGGAGAAGTCTGTATTTACAAGAAAGTGAGTGGGTGCTCCATAGAATTTCTGATATTATATGTAGATGACATATTGTTGATCAGAAATGATACTTAATTTCTGAATAGCATAAAAGGATACTTGAATTAGAATTTTTCAATGAAAGACCTCGGTGAAGCTGCTTATATATTGGACATCAAGATCTATAGTGATAGATCAAGTCGCTTGATTGGACTTTCACAAAGCACATACCTTGATAAAGTTTTGAAGAAGTTCAAAATGGATCAGGCAAAGAAAGGGTTCTTGCCTGTATTACGAGGTGTGAAGTTAAGTCAGACTCAATGCCCGACCACTGCAGAAGATAGAGAGAAAATGAAAGGTGTTCCCTATGCTTCAGCCATAGGCTCTATCATTTATGGAATGCTGTGTACCAGACCAGATGGGTGCCTTGCTATAAGTTTAGTACGGAGGTACCAAAGTAATCCAGGAGTGGATCACTGGACATCGGTCAAGAACATCCTAAAATACCTGAAAAGGACTAAGGATATTTTTCTCGTATATGGAGGTGACAAAGAGCTCGTTGTAAATGGTTACATCGATGCAAGCTTTGACACTGATCCGGATGACTCAAAGTCACAAACCGGATACGTGTTCTTATTGAATGGTGGAGCTGTCAGTTGGTGCAGTTCCAAACAGAGCGTCGTGTCAGGATCTACGTGTGAAGCGGAATACATAGCTGCTTCAGAAGCAGCAAATGAAGGAGTTCATATCTGATCTAGGTGTCATACCTAGTGCATCGGGTCCAATGAAAATCTTTTGTGACAATACTGGTGCAATTGCCTTAGCAAAGGAATCCAGATTTCACAAGAGAACCAAGCACATCAAGAGACGCTTCAATTCCATCCACGATCAAGTCAAGGAGGGAGACATAGAGATTTGCAAGATACATACGGATCTGAATGTTGCAGACCCGTTGAATAAGCCTCTCTCGCGAGCAAAACATGATCAGCATCAAGACTCCATGGGTGTTAGAATCATTACAATGTAATCTAGATTATTGACTCTAGTGCAAGTGGAAGACTGAAGGAAATATGCCCTAGAGGCAATAACAAAGTTGTTATTTATATTTCCTTATATCATGATAAATGCTTATTATTCATGCTAGAATTGTATTAACCGGAAACTTAGTACATGTGTGAATACATAGACAAACAGAGTGTCAGTAGTTTGCCTCTACTAGACTAGCTCATTGAATCAATGATGGTTATGTTTCCTAACCATAGATATGAGTTGTCATTTGATTAACGGGATCACATCATTAGAGAATGATGTGATTGACTTGACCCATCCGTTAGCTTAGCACGATGATCGTTTAGTTTGTTGCTATTACTCTCTCCATAATTATACATGTTCCTATGACTATGAGATCATGCAACTCCCGAATATCGGAGGAACACTTTGTGTGCTACCAAACGTCACAACGTAACTGGGTGATTATAAAGGTGATCTACAGGTGTCTCCAATGGTGTTTGTTGATTTGGCATGGATCAAGATTAGGATTTGTCACTCTGATTGTCGGAGAGGTATCTCTAGGCCCTCTCAGTAATGTACATCACTATAAGCCTTGCAAGCAATGTAGCTAATGAGTTAGTTACGGGATGTAGCATTATGGAACGAGTAAAGAGACTTGCCGGTAACGAGATTGAACTAGGTATTAAGATATCGATGATCGACTCTTGGGCAAGTAACATATCGATGACAAAGGGAACAACGTATATCGTTATGCGGTTTGACCGATAAAGATCTTCGTAGAATATGTAGGAACCAATATGAGCATCTAGGTTCCACTATTGGTTATTGACCAGAGACATATCTGGGTCATGTATACATAGTTCTCGAACCCATAGGGTCCGCACACTTAACGTTCGGTGACGATCGGTATTACAAATTTATGTGTTTTTGACGTACCGAAGGTAGTTCGGAGTCCCGAATTTGATCACAGACAGAACAAGGAGTCTCGAAATGGTCAATACGTAAAGATCAATATATTGGAAGCCTATGTTTAGACATCGGAATGGTTCCGGGTGAAATCGGGAGTATACTGGAGCACCCAGAGGTTACCCGAACCCCCCGGGAGGTATATGGGCCTTATTGGGCCTTAGTTGAAGATAGGGAAAAGAAGCAAAGGAGGGGGCGTCCCCCCAAGCCCAATACTAATTGGGAGGGGCCCCCCTTTCCTTCCTTCTTCCTCCTCCTTCCTTCTCTCCTAGAACCAACGAAGGAAGGGGGATCCTACTCCCGGTGGGAGTAGGACTCCCTTGGGGTGCGCCTAGAGAGGCCGGCCCCTCCCCCTCATCCACTCCTTTATATACGAGGGAGGGGGGCACCCCATAGACACACAAGTTGATCATTAATCTTTAGCCGTGTGCGGTGCCCCCTCCACCATAATCCACCTCGGTAATATCATAGCGGTGCTTAGGCGAAGCCCTGTTCTGGTAGCAACATCATCACCGTCATCACGCCGTCGTGCTGATGAAGCTCTCCCTCGAAGCTCTACTGGATCATGAGTTTGCGGGACGTCACCGAGCCGAACGTGTGCAGATCACAGAGGTGCGGTATCTTTGGTACTAGATCGATCGATCGTGAAGACGTATGACTACATCAACCGTGTTGTCATAACGCTTCCGCTTACGGTCTACGAGGGTATGTAGACGATACTCTCCCCTCTCGTTGCTATGCATCACCATGATCTTGCGTGTGCGTAGGAAATATTGTGAAATTACTGCGTTCCCCAACAAGAACAATATCCGACTACAAATGAAACACAAACAGAAACTCAAACAACATCCACCCTGCTAGCCCAGGCAGCCGACTAGGAACCTAACCCAAGATCGATGAAGAAGAAGAAGAACTCCAAGACAAGCAAACATCGCTCTCACGTCATGATCATTGCATTACCTATACCTGCAACTGTAGTTGTAGTAATATGCGAGCCACGAGGACTCAGCAATCCCATTACCATGGGTATCAAGACTAGCAAAGCTTAATGGGTACGGGAGGGGTAAAGTGGTGAGGTTGCAACAGCGACTAAGCAATGTATGGTGGCTAACTCACCAGTACAAGAGTAAGATGAGAAACTACGCAAACGGTCGCAAACTAGTAATGATCAATAAGTGATGTTGAACTACTTACGTTCAAACATAACCCAACCATATTCTCTTCTTGAACGCACCCGAAAATAGACAGTGACGGTTACGCAACTCGGTTGGTGTATTTTAATTGAGTTTACTTCAAGTCCTCTACCACCGGATATTAACAAATTCCCACCTACCACATAACTGCGGGAACGGCTCTCGGAAGTTTAAACCCTGCAGGGGTGTCCCAACTTAGTCTGTGACAAGCTCACGATCCGCGGAGACAATCCTCCATCGCTGGACCCCCAATCAGACTTGGAATCACGGTGCACAAGACATTTTGATAATGGTAAGACTAATCCAGCAAGACCTCCCAGCGTGCCGACACCCTGATAGTAGCCGCGCGTATCTCGTCTCAGGCCACGTCCGGATGGGTCAAGCTACAAGTAAAACCAGATCCTTGGGTTTCCCCATGGTGGCCTCGCAGGTTGACCGTTTGGGACCAACACCATCAGCACTGGCCCCCCTGTATGTAGAAATAATCCTCGGGTTCATGACGCCCTATGCCAATTAATTATTTAGTTCAAGTTTTATTATGGCAAAAGTTAAAACCAATGTTGGGACTTGCTGGAAGAGTTTTATTCAAAGCGAACTGTCAAGAGGGTCCCATAAACCCTATTCGTGTTAGGGACTTAAAATCAAGGAACATAACACCGGTATGACGGAAATGAAGGAAATATGCCCTAAAGGCAATAATAAAGTTGTTATTTATATTTCCTTATATCATGATAAATGTTTATTATTCATGCTAGAATTGTATTAACCGGAAACTTAGTACATGTGTGAATACATAGACAAATAGAGTGTCCCTAGTATGCCTCTACTTGACTAGCTCATTAATCAAAGATGGTTATGTTTCCTAACCATAGACTTGTGTTGTCATTTGATAAATGGGATCACATCATTAGAGATGTGATGGACAAGACCCATCCGTTAGCTTAGCATAATGATCGTTTAGTTTTATTGCTATTGCTTTCTTCATGACTTATACATGTTCCTCAGACTATGAGCTTATGCAACTCCTGAACACCGGAGGAACACCTTGTGTGCTACCAGACATCACAACGTAACCGTGTGATTATAAAGATGCTCTACAGGTGTCTCCGATGGTGTTTGTTGAGTTGGCATATATCGAGATTAGGATTTGTCACTCAGTGTATCGGAGAGGTATCTCTGGGCCCTCTCAGTAATGCACATCACTATGAGCCTTGCAAGCAATGTGACTAATGAGTTAGTCACTGGATGATGCATTACGGAACGAGTAAAGAGACTTGCCGGTAACGAGATTAAACTAGGTATGATGATACCGACGATCGAATCTCGGGCAAGTAACATACCAATGACAAAGGGAACATCGTATGTTGTTATGCGGTTTGACCGATAAAGATCTTCGTAGAATATGTAGGAACCAATATGAGCATCCAGGTTCCGCTATTGGCTACTGATCGGAGATGAGTATCGGTCATGTCTACATAGTTCTCGAACCCGTAGGGTCCGCACGCTTAACGTTCAATGACGATATGTATTATGAGTTTTGTTACTCATGTACTGAAGGTTGTTCGGATTCCCAGATGTGATCATGGACATGACAAGGAATATCAAAATGGTCGAGACATGAAGATTGATATATTGGAAGGTTATGTTTGGACACCGTAATGGTTTCGGATGAGTTTGGGCATTTTCTGGAGTACCGGGGGGTTACTGGAACCCCCCGGGGAGTTAATGGGCCTTCATGGGCCATGGTGGAAGAGTGGAGGAGGCGGCCAAGTGGTGGGGCGCTCCCCCAAGCCCAATCCGAATTGGGGAGGGGGGGCCCACCCCCCCTTTCCTTCTCTCCTTCTTCCCCTTCCTCCCCCCTCCTAGCTGGACTTGGAAAGGGGGGAAACCTACTCCTGGTAGGAGTAGGAATCCCCCCTTGGGGAGCACCCCATGAGGACGGCCCTCCCCCTCCTCCACTCCTTTATATACGAGGGAGGGGGCACCCCATATTCACACAAGTTGATTTTAACCATGTGCGGTGCCCCCTCCACAGATTTCTACCTTGGTCATATTATCGAAGTGCTTAGGCAAAGCCCTGCGTCGGTAACTTCATCATCACCGCCACCACGCCGTCATGCTAACAAAACTCTCCCTCGGCCTCAGCTGGATCTAGAGTTTGAGGGACGTCACCGAGCTGAACGTGTGCAGATCGCGGAGGTGCCGTGCGTTCGGTACTTGATCGGTTGGATCGCAAAGACATTCGACTACATCAATTGCGTTACTTAACGCTTCCGTTTTCGGTCTACGAGGATACGTGGACACACTCTCCCCGCTCGTTGCTATGCATCTCCTAGATAGATCTTGCGTGATCGTAGGTAATTTTCTTGAAATACTGCGTTCCCCAACAGTGGCATCCGAGCCAGGTCTATGCGTAGATGTTATATGCACGAGTAGAACACAAAGAGTTGTGGGCGATAATAGTCATACTGCTTACCAGCATGCCATACTTTGATTCGGTGGTATTGTTGGATGAAGCGGCCCAGACAGACATTACATGACCGTGTTCATGAGACTGGTTCTACCTCCGTGCTTCGCACACAGGTGGCTAGTGGGTGTCTGTTTCTCCAACTTTAGTTGAATCGAGTTTGACTACGCTCGGTCCTTGTTGAAGGTTAAAACAGCACACTTGACGAAAAATCGTTGTGGTTTTGATGCGTACGTAAGAACGGTTCTTGCTAGAAACCCGTAGCAGCCATGTAAAACTTGCAACAACAAAGTAGAGGACATATAACTTGTTTTTGTAGGGCTTGCTGTGATGTGATTTGGTCAAGACGTGATGCTATATATATTGTTTTATGAGATCATTATGTTTTGTAACAGTTATCGGCAACTGGCAAGAGCCATATGTTTGTCGCTTTAGTGTATGAAACGCAATCGCCATGTAATTTCTTTACTTTATCACTAAGCGGTAGCGATGGTCGTAGAAGCAATAGTTGGCGAGATGACAATGATGCTTCGATGGAGAGCAAGGTGTCAAGCCGGTGACGATGGTGATCATGACGTGCTTTGGAGATGGAGATCAAAGGCACAAGATGATGATGGCCATATCATATCACATATTTGATTACATGTGATGTTTATCCTTTATGCATCTTATTTTGCTTAGTACGTCGGTAGCATTATAAGATGATCTCTCACTAAATTTCAAGGTACAAGTGTTCTCCCTGAGTATGCACCGTTGCTACAGTTCGTCGTGCCGAGACACCACGTGATGATCGGGTGTGATAAGCTCTACGTTCACATACAATGGGTGCAAGCCAGTTTTGCACATGTAGAATACTTGGGTTAAACTTGACGAGCCTATCATATGTAGATATGGCCTCGAAACACTAAGACCGAAAGGTCGAGCGTGAATCATATAGCAGATATGATCAACATAGTGATGTTCACCATTGAAAACTACTCCATCTCACGTGATGATCGGACATGGTTTAGTTGATATGGATCACGTGATCATTTAGATGACTCGAGGGATGTCTATCTAAGTGGGAGTTCTTATGATTAATCAAACTTAAATTTAACATGAACTTAGTCCTGATAGTATTTGCATATCTATGTTGTAGATCAATAGCTCGCGTATAGCTTCCCCGTTTTATTTATGATATGTTCTTAGAGAAAACTAAGTTGAAAGATGATAGTAGCAATAATGCGGACTAGGTCCGTGATCTGAGGATTATCCTCATTGCTGCATAGAAGAATTATGTCCTTGATGCACCGCTAGGTGACAGAACTATTGCAGGAGGAGATGTAGATGTTATGAACGGTTGACAAGCTTAGTATGATGACTACTTGATAGTTTAGTGCACCATGCTTTACGGCTTAGAACTGGGACTTAAAAATGTTTTGAAACGCCATGGAGCATATGAGATGTTCAGAGTTGAAATTGATATTTCAGACTCATGCCCGAGTCGAGAGGTATGATACCTCTGACAAGTATTTTGCCTACAAGATGGAGGAGAACAGCTCAACCAGTGAGCATGTGCTCAAAATGTCTGAGTACTACAATCACTTGAATCAAGTGGGAGTTAATCTTCCAGATAAGATAGTGATTGATGGAGTTCTCTAGTCACTATCACCAAGTTACTGGAACTTCATGATGAACTATAATATGCAAGTGATGACGAAAATGATTCCCCGAGCACTTTGCGATGCTGAAATCGGCGAAGGTAGAAATCAAGAAAAACATCAAGTGTTGATGGTTGACAATACCACTAGTTTCAAGTAAAAGGGCAAGGGAAAGAAAGGGAACCTCAATAAGAATGGCAAGCAAGTTGCCACTCAATGAAGAAGCCCAAAGCTAGACCCAGGCCTGAAACTGAGTGCTTCTACTACAAAGGAAATGGTCACTGGAAGTGGAACTGCCCTAGATACTTGGCGGATAAGAAGGATGGCAAAGCGAACAAAGGTATATTTGATATACATGTTATTGATGTGTACTTTACTAGTGTTTATAGCAACCCCTCGGTATTTGATACTGGTTCAGTTGCTAAGAGTAGTAACTTGAAACATGAGTTGCAAAATAAACAGAGACTAGTTAAGAGCGAGGTGATGATGTGTGTTGGAAGTGATTCCAAGGTTGATAAGATCACTATCGCACACTCCCTTTTCCTTCAGGATTAGTATTGGAACTAAATAAATGTTATTTGGTGTTTGCGTTGAGCATAAATATGATTTGATCATGCTTATTGCAATATGGTTATTCATTTAAATCAGAGAATAATTGTTGTTCTGTTTACATGAATAAAACCTTCTATGGTCTTACATCCAATGTAAATGGTTTACTGAATCTCGATCACAGTGATACACATAATATTGATGCCAAAAGACGCAAAGTTAATAATGATAGTGCAACTTATTTGTGGCACTGCCGTATAGGTCATATTGGTGTAAAGCGGATGAAGAAACTCCATGCTTATGGGATTTTGGAATCACTTGATTATGAATCACTTAATGCTTGCGAACCATGCCTCGTGGGCAAGATGACTAAGACCCCATTCTCCAGAACAATGGAGCGAGCAACAGACTTGTTGGAAATAATACATACTGATGTGTGCGGTCCAATGAGTGTTGAGGCTCACGGCAGGTATCGTTTTTTACCTTCACATATGATTTGAGAAGATATGGGTATATCTACTTGATGAAACGTAAGTCTGAAACATTTGAAAAGTTCAAAGAGTTTCAGAGTGAAGTGGAAAATCATCGTAACAAGAAAATAAAGTTTCTATGATCTGATCGCGGAGACAAATATTTGAGTTACGAGTTTGGTCTTCATTTAAAACAATGTGGAATAGTTTCGCAACTCACGCCACTTGGAACACCATAGCGTAAGGTGTGTCTGAACGTCATAACCCTACTTTATTAGATATGGTGCAATCTATGATGTTGTCAGGACCGGTTTTCCAGGATATAAATTTCCCAGTCAATGGTTCTTGTGCTCACCAGCCCTAGGATTACTGTTAGCTAATGAGACACAATCTTGATACAAAAATTCCAAGAAAAATATAAACTATGCAGTACAAGACCATTCTGGTCTATGAGTACAACAAAAGTTTTCTAATGGTTGACGGTGGAAGCGGTTTGCGGATCATCAGCGTCTATGGGACTCCATTTCCCACAGGAACAGCTGACCTGGATAACTCCTATCTTCGCGCGGCTGCTATCTCCATTGCCTAGGTTCCGGGGCTGTCATCATTGTGCTCCTCTCCAAGCAAGAAATCTGGCCAAGACAATAGCCGGGGAAAAGCCAGTGAGTACTTTGAATGTACTCGCAAACATCATGAAAACAGGTATAACATAGCAGGTGATAATCATGCACTGAAATAATCCACGATCACTTAGTCAGTCCCAAGATAAAATTCATGATGCACATAAGCAGGTCATTTGTATTAAACAGGAATAAGCAATCAGAGAATGAAGATAAAATAAACCGATCGGGTGTCTGAAGCGATCCCTCGAAAGGATAGTAATATAAAGCATGCCTCAGTCGGGCGTATGAGTGACGCCACATAAAGGGCTTATAAGTAAATAAATAACAAGCATGCCACAGTCAGGCATCTGGGCGACACCACATAAGGGCTTATAAGTAAATAAATAACAAGCATGCCACAATCAGGCGTCTGGGCGACACCACATAAAGGACTTATAAGTAAATAAATAACAAGCATGCCACAGTCGGGCGTCTGGGCGACACCACATAAAGGGCTTATAAGAGAATAATCACAGTGAATATCCAGGAGGTAGAACCATCCTAGGGATATTCAACAATTCAAACAATACAAATGGTTAGTCCATATTAATAATAATCAAAATCATCATATGTCACAAGTTGTGATCAATGTTCTGGCTTAGAAGTTTTCCTCCGAAGATCGACACTAAGGCCGACACTTGACCCCTCCCAGACTGTAGTCCTTAACCATGGACACGGCTATTCGAATAGATATAATCTCTGCAGAGGGTGTACTCTTTACCCACGAGTAACGGATTCCTTTAGTCCATCGGGACTAATTCCATTTACGGTCTTTTAATTGAAAACACACCTGACCCGCACACACCAGCTTAACTTACCGGTGTCTGGAATCACCCACGACACCTGTTAAGCAAAACTCTAAGTGGGGAGGCTACAACCTCGATTAGCATGGGATCAAATTTATACCGCGCGCTACTAAGGGGTGCCCCCCTCTCGGTCCCAACCGGAAACACCCATGCCCCCGGACCAAGTGGCATGCCTACCGGATGCACCCGGTATCTTCCACCATGGCCTCTCTGTATGGTGTGTGCTAAGAAAGGGGTTGACAACTTACTAAACCGTACCCTACCAGCGGCAGGGACAAGTGGTAGTACGAAGCAAGCATGGGGGTTACTGGAGCAAGACTCGGTCTATGGTCGACTCAGGAGGTTTATGTATTCCCTGCATGGTTAGCGCCACAATGCTCTTCACAGTTCCCTGACAGGGTCACCACCCCTCATGCTTCATCCTGCCTCACTGCACATCCTCGCCACAACGAGATGTCAGTCACGTGGTTGTGTTCACCGGAACACAACCTTCCTTCGGACTCCACGGAACTATCACCAGGCATATGTGGCATGAGAAGTGGTTACTGTCACCAATATCACATACATAACAGAAAAGGATTTTCACCATATGTTGATATGCAAGGGTATGACTTCCATATGAAATAACATTACTCCATTTTAGTATATTGATGGAGTTCATATGTTCTAGCAAACAACACACAGCTTATATCATAAGGGGTTCAAGATGCTTGCCTTCAAGGTGAAGAGGGGTGAGGTGCACTCCAAAACTTTTTGAAAGTTTTAATCTCCCCTCCAATTCCTATTTTCGAAAATATTCAAATTAACACAAACTTTAAAAACAGTACAAAAAGTTGTCCTAATTATTTTTTAAATAAATCTTAAAATAAACTAGGTGAAATTTGGGAGAGGTAGGAAAAAGAATCAATTCATTTGGAGTTTTATTTAGAAAGATAAGCGTTATCCCAGTCAAAGTTCCGTTTTAATAAAAACCAGAAAAAGGAAAACACATCAGCTCAGAATACATTTCCAGTGAAGGGGAGACGTACTTCGGGGAATGTGTCTTCGCTTAAACTAGTGGGCGGGGACAAGAGGGACTGGCGGTGGGACCTGCGGGCCCATCGGTCATATTTGACTGGTCCAACCGCCTCCTTCCTCCTTCGCCCGAACGAGAACGGGGCTCCGGCGATCGACGCCGACGAACGACGATGTCCCCCATGGGTTTGATCATGCAGGCATGATCAGGAGCTCGAGGCGAACTTGTTGGCACCCTACAAGGCCACTGCGATGGACGGAGTCGTCGGCGTCGAGCTCCCCCCCCCCCCCCGAAGAGCTTCGGCAGGTCCAGAAATGGAGCATGGCTCTACGGGCCATCTTCAGAGAAATTGATAGGCTGGGGTGGCTCCTCGAGGTTGTGGTGGTCTCCTGGCTTTGTGGGTTGTGGGGTTAGGGAGGGCACTGCAACGAATATGACAGCGCGGCCGCGGTGGCCACCATTGCCGGAGGAGAGGAAGATGGTCGCTGCAGGTCAATTTGATGCGCGGGATTGGTCTAAGGGGAAGATACGATGCTACCTGAGGCTGATAGAGCGAGGGGGTTCATTTTATAGGCGCCACAGGTCGGTTCGTCGGTTACCCGAGGATAAGCACGACGGCGGCGGCAGGCAGAGCTTGCAGAGGTAGGCGATGGGGTTGTGGATGAGCACGGCGGTCTGGGGTACTCGGGGGCGCACCAGGTGGCCCGTACGGCACCGACCATAGAAGGCGGCGATGGCAGCTAAGGCTTGCTGGAGACGTGGCGAGGTGCTATGGTGCTCATGAGGGAGTACAGGTCGAGGCTTGTCCCTATGTTGCGAGCAGCAGAGGGTCAGGATAAGCTCGGGGGACAGACTAGGGGCGCGGCAGCTCGGGCACGGCACGTGCAAAACACGCACTCTGGCCGCGCTCCGGGCACGCACGACAATCGTTCGACGAAATTCCAGAGCGACCAAACTTGCTTGAATGCCAATGCAAATCAACAGACCTAGGTTAGAGGTAGCTAGGAGATTAGTGGACATGGCTGCTGGGTCAGGGGATCAAGTCCACAATGTATACTAAAAACTATGCCAAAACTGGCCATGCACACATGGTGCTCGATAGAATGCCATGGGCATCTGGGCATCTCTTCTGGTGGCCAAAATCTCCAGATCAGAGTCTCTTTAGGTGAATGTGATGATGGCAAAGCTAGTTGGGCAAAACCAGAAACTTGCTACTGCAAGTTTTGCAAATCTTCAGTTCTGGAAAGAAGGTGAAGGGCATTATTGCATGGACCAAAAATTATCCAATGGGCCCAATCTCCTGGACTTAAGGGTTTGGTAGGTTTGACTACAAGTAGGAAAAATCCCAAGGTCACTAGAGGAATTTAAAATAGGGTTGCAGTGCAAAATACCAAACTGGACCAGAATGAAAAAGAGGACGGTTTATTCAAAATTTATAAAACACAAAGCTGGATTTTTGCAAAAAAAGAGTTCTATGCATCTACTGACATCTCCCAATTTTTATGTAATTTTTAAAGAAATATTAAAATAGTTTGCAGTGCAAACTGCAGACTGAACCAGATTTGAACACTTGAGGTAGGGCTCAAAATCCCCAAATGACTAAGAGAGGTTTTTGCATAAAAGTGATTTAGGAACATCACATGTCATCCCCAAATTTTGGTGGAATTTTTAAATGAATTTATCAAAGGTTTGTAGTGCAAATGGGACACTAAAACTTATGAGAAATCATTTTAAAATAAATATAGCTTAGGAAAATAATTATAGGAATAATTCCACTAATAAAAGAAATGTTCTTAAGTATGCACTCAAGTCCAAAATTATTATTTTTCTTGAAAAGTTTCCATTTGGAGGGAAAAACTCCACCATTCAGAAGAAAGGAGTGGTTCTGAAATCAAAAGATAAATCCAAAAAATGAAAATTTAATTTTCTGACAAAATTTTAATTAATAAATCATGGTTAAAATTTTGGGGTGTTACAACACTACCCCCCTTAAGAAAAATCTCGTCCTCGAGATTTGCTAAGGACATATTTTGCAAAAAGATTACTCGTACCATGTGACAATCACAACACGAAAAACAGATACAACACACACATGATAAGACGGGGTCACGGTAGAATCGCTAACTAAGGTACAGCTGTGGTGTACTAGCGAGGTAATCGATTAGGTCATAAAAGAACGTGTGGTCTTGTATTTAGCGTATGCGTCTTGTGAGTCGCATAACGCGAGGACATGCAGATTAATTATTATTTTTTGTTGGAAAACATTTTTCATTGCAGTGGTCTTTTAAGAAAAACCTTACCATGAAATTTGCCATAATGCAAACAATTGATTTTCGATCACAAGCAACAACATCTATTAAGACAATATATTCATACAGAGATTTTAAAAACACATCACAGGTATCACAACAAGCAGTCGAAAGCTACACAGACTCACCCAATTACGACGCTGACGGTTCAGGTAATACACTATAGGTCACGAGGAAATATTTATTGCAGTGGGATATATCCTTCGTCTACTCAGAGCGGATGGGGGACTCATAAAAGGCGTCTCTCTTAGTCTGGCCCTCAGGGGTCTGCTAATGGCGACTAGGGTTTTACACAGCAAGGGTCTGGAGAAAATCCATCACTTGTTGGGTCAAGTGCTCTCGAGCGATGACATAGTGCACCAGCTTAATTAGCGTCAGACTTTTCTCTACTCAGGTGTAGGGAAAGGATGTGGCTTCTCTAGCTGCTGCACTATTCGGAAAACAAAATAGCCACATTCACTTGCATAGGGTACCATGAATTGAAGATGGGTAACCGCTCCATAAGCAGCAATCTTTATGGTCACTAGTGGAGTAGGTATGAATTTTCCCGATGAAGGGAACTTCCGTAGGGTCTTGGTTTGGGTCTACCTGCGGGGTGTGCCTGGCTGTACAATATGAGAGTAATCCTCGATTTGAACAGGTTGTACCAAGATGGCTGGGGAAAACCCATGGTACTGTGGTCAAAATCCCACAATTATTTTAATAAAATCCCCTAGGGTGGCATCTGGGGTCTTTGTACGAATCCCAAGGTGCGACCTGAAAAACAATTGGTTGTGAAGGCAGTGCACAAGGTGAGGGATGCTTGGTAAGGTCACGGAGTGGCCTCATGTATAGCATCTGGGCTGGATGACATATCGTATTGTGGGGGCAATATTAATTGTTGGTTGGGGCAAACGTTCCCTTTATATAAAGAAAATGGAGTCTTCCTTCGCACGCTTGTGAATGGGGCAACTCAGGTGTCGATCATGGGCATGTAGCTTACTGGGCTAGTCTGATAGGTTGGGCACCGACTGCCAAAAGCTGTCGGGGTTACTGTGTGACTATCGGGTAGGATAAGCTTGGTTGTGGTGAGGTTAAGGTCTGGTGGGTGGGTTAACCTAGGTTTATTGACCCGGCTAAGATAGGATTAGCCAATGGTCAGCCTGGCTCTGATACCAAGGTTGTCAGGACCGGTTTTCCAGGATATAAATTTCCCAGTCAATGGTCCTTGTGCTCACCAGTCCCAGGATTACTGTTAGCTGATGAGACACAATCTTGATACAAAAATTCCAAGCAAAATATAAACTATGCAGTACAAGACCATTCTAGTCTATGAGTACAGCAAAAGTTTTCTAATGGTTGACGGCGGAAGCGGTTTGCGGATCATCAGCGTCTATGGGACTCCATTTCCCACAGCAACAGCTGACCTGGATAACTCCTATCTTCGCGCGGTTGCTATCTCCATTGCCTAGGTTCCGGGGTTGTCGTCATTGTGCTCCTCTCCAAGCAAGATATCTAGCCAAGATAATAGTCAGGGACAAGCCAGTGAGTACTTTGAATGTACTCGCAAACATCATGAAAACAGGTATAACATAGCAGGGGATAATCATGCACTAAAATAATCCACGATCACTTAGTCAGTCCCAAGATAAAATTCATGATGCACGTAAGTAGGTCATTTGTATTAAACAGGAATAAGCAGTCAGAGAATGAAGATAAAATAAACCGATCGGGTGTCTGAAGCGATGCCTCGAAAGGATACTAATATAAAGCATGCCTCAGTCGGGCGTCTGAGCGACGCCACATAAAGGGCTTATAAGTAAATAAATAACAAGCATGCCACAGTCGGGCGTCTAGGCGACACCACATAAAGGGCTTAGAAGTAAATAAATAACAAGCATGCCATAGTTGGGAATCTGGGCGACACCACATAAAGGGCTTATAAGTAAATAAATAACAAGCATGCCACAGTCGGGCGTCTGGGCGACACCACATAAAGGGCTTATAAGAGAATAATCACAGTGAATATCCAGGAGGTAGAACCGTCCCAGGGATATTCAATAATTCAAACAATACAAATGGTTAGTCCATATTAATAATAATCAAAATCATCATATGTCACAAGTTGTGATCACTGTTCTGGCTTAGAAGTTTTCCTCCGAAGACCGACACTAAGACCGACACTTGACCCCTCCCAGACTGTAGTCCTTAAACATGGACACGGTTATTCGAATAGATATAATCTCTGCAGAGGGTGTACTCTTTACCCATGAGTAACGGATTCCTTTAGTCCATCGGGACTAATTCCATTTACGGTCTTTTAATTGAAAACACACCTGACCCGCACACAACAGCTTAACTTACCGGTGTCTGGAATCACCCATGACACCTGTTAAGCAAAACTCTAAGTGGGGAGGCGACAACCTCGATTAGCATGGGATCAAATTTATACCGCGCGCTGCTAAGGGGTGCCCCCCTCTCGGTCCCAACCGGAAACACCCACGCCCCCGGACCAAGTGGCATGACTACCGGATGCACCCGGTATCTTCCACCATGGCCTCTCTGTACAGTGTGTGCTAAGAAAGGGGTTGACAACTTACTAAACCATACCCTACCAGTAGCGGGGACAAGTGGTAGTACGAAGCAAGCATGGGGGTTACTGGAGCAAGACTCGGTCTATGGTCGACTCAGGAGGTTTATGTATTCCCTGCATGGTTAGCGCCACAATGCTCTTCACAGTTCCCTGACAGGGTCACCACCCCTCATGCTTCATCCTGCCTCACTGCACATCCTCGCCACAACGAGATGTCAGTCACGTGGTTGTGTTCACCGGAACACAACCTTCCTTCGGACTCCACCGAACTATCACCAGGCATATGTGGCATGAGAAGTGGTTAATGTCACCAATATCACATACATAACAGAAAAAGATTTTCACCATATGTTGATATGCAAGAGTATGACTTCCACATGAAATAATGTTACTCCATTTTAGTATATTTATGGAGTTCATATGTTCTAGCAAACAATACACAACTTATATCATAACGGGGTTCAAGATGCTTGCCTTCAAGGTGAAGAGGGGTGAGGTGCACTCCAAAACTTTTTGAAAGTTTTAATCTCCCCTCCAATTCCTATTTTCGAAAATATTCAAATTAACACAAACTTTAAAAACAGTACAAAAAGTTGTCCTAATTATTTTTTAAATAAATCTTAAAATAAACTAGGTGAAAATTGAGAGAGGTAGAAAAAAGAATCAATTCATTTGGAGTTTTATTTAAAAAGATAAGCCCAGTCAAAGTTTAGTCAAAGTTTCATTTTAATAAAAACCAGAAAAAGGAAAACGCATCAGCTCAGAATATGTTTCCAGTGAAGGGGAGACGTACTTCGGGGAATGCGTCTTCACTTAAACTAGTGGGCGGGGACAAGAAGGACTGACGGTGGGACCTGTGGGCCCATCGGTCATATTTGACTGGTCCAACCGCCTCCTTCCTCCTTCGCACGAACGAGAACGGGGCTCCGGCGATCGACGCCGACGAACGACGATGTCCCCCACTGGTTTGATCATGCAGGCATGATCAGGAGCTCGAGGCGAACCCGTCGGTACCCTACAAGGCCGCTGCGATGGACGGAGTCGTCGGTGTCGAGCTCCCCCCCCCCCCCCCGAAGAGCTTCGGCAGGTCCAAAAATGGAGCATGGCTCTACGGGCCATCTTCAGAGAAATTGATAGTCTGGGGTGGCTTCGCGAGGTTGTGGTGGTCTCCTGGCTCTGTGGGTTGTGGGGTTAGGGAGGGCACTGCAACGAATATGACAGAGCGGTCGCGGTGGCCACCATTGCCGGAAGAGAGGAAGATGGCCGCTGCGGGTCAATTTGATGCGTGGGATTGGTCTAAGGGGAAGATACGGTGCTACCTAAGGCTGATAGAGCAGGGGGCTTCGTTTTATAGGCGCCATAGGTCGGTTTGTCGGTTGCCTGAGGATAACCACGACGGCGGTGGCACTATTGCAGAGCAGGGGAGGTGGGGGCTGGCTGGCAGAGCTTGCAGAGGTAGGCGACGGGGTTGTGGATGAGCACGGCGGTCTGGGGTACTCGAGGGCGCACCAGGTGGCCCGTACGGCACCGTCCACAGTAGGCGGCGATAGCAGCTAGCTTCTGGCTTGCCAGAGACATGGCGAGGTGCTGTGGTGCTCATGAGGGAGTACAGGTCGAGGCTTGGCTCTACGCTGCGAGCGGCAGAGGGTCAAGATAAGCTCGGGGAATAGACTAGGGGCGTGGCGGCTCGGGCGCGGCACGTGCAAAACGCGCGCTCTGGCCGCGCTTCGAGCACGCACGGCAATCATTCGACGAAATGCCAGAGCGACCAAACTTGCTTGAATGCCAATGCAAATCAACAGACCTAGGTTAGAGGTAGCTAGGAGATTAGTGGACATGGCTGCTGGGTCAGGGGATCAAGTCCACAATGTATACTAAAAACTATGCCAAAACTGGCCATGCACACAAGGTGCTCGACAGAATGCCATGAGCATCTGGGCATCTCTTCTGGTGGCCAAAATCTCCAGATCAGAGTCTCTTTAGGTGAATGTGATGATGGCAAAGCTAGTTGGGCAAAACCAGAAACTTGCTAGTGCAAGTTTTGCAAATCTTCAGTTCTAGACAGAAGGTGAAGGGCATTATTGCATGGACCAAAAATATTCCAATGGGCCCAATCTCCTGGACTTAAGGGTTTGGTAGGTTTGACTACAAGTAGGAAAAATCCCGAGGTCACTAGAGGAATTTAAAATAGGGTTGAAGTGCAAAATACCAAACTGGACCAGAATGAAAAAGAGGATGGTTTGTTTAAAATTTATGAAACACAAAGCTGGATTTTTGCAAAAAAAAAGAGTTATATGTATCTACTGACATCTCCAAATTTTATGTAATTTTTAAAGAAATATTAAAATAGGTTGCAGTGCAAACTGCAGACTAAACCAGATTTGAACACTTGAGGTAGGGCTCAAAATCCCCAAATGACTAAGAGAGGTTTTTGCATAAAAGTGATTTAGGAACATCACATGTCATCTCCAAATTTTGGTGGAATTTTAAATGAATTTATCAAAGGTTTGTAGTGCAAATGGGACTCTAAAACTTATGAGAAATCATTTTAAAATAAATATAGCCTAGGAAAATAATTATAGGAATAATTCCACTGATAAAAGAAATGTTCTTGAGTATGCACTCAAGTCCAATTTTTTTTCTTGAAAAGTTTTCATTTGGAGGGAAAAACTCCACCATTCAGAAGAAAGGAGTGGTTCTGAAATCAAAAGATAAATCCAAAAAATGAAAATTTAATTTTCTGGCAAAATTTTAATTAATAAATCATGGTTAAAATTTTGGGGTGTTACAGATGTCTCTTACCGAATTACCACTATCGTTTTGAGGTTATGCATTAGAGAAAGTTGCATTCACGTTAAATAGGGCACCATCTAAATCCGCTGAGACAAACACCATATGAATTGTGGTTTGGCAAGAAACCTAAGCTGTCGTTTCTTAAAGTTTGGGGTGGCGATGCTTATGTGAGAAAGTTTCAACCTGATAAGCTCGAACCCAAATTGGAGAAATGTGTCTTCATAAGATACCCAAAAAGAGACTATTGGATACACCTTCTATCATAGATCCGAAGGCAAGACATTCGTTGCTCAGAATGGATCCTTTCTAGAGAAGAAGTTTCTCTCGAAAGAAGGGAGTGGGAGGAAAGTAGAACTTGATGAGGTAATTGTACCTTCTCCCGAATTGGAAAGTAGTTTATCACATAAATCAGTTCCAGTGATTCCTACACCAATCAGTGAGGAAGCTAATGATGATGATCATGAAACTTTAGATCAAGTTACTATCGAACCTCATAGGTCAACCAGAGTATGGTCCGCACCAGAGTGGTATGATAATCCTGTTCTAGAAGTCATGTTACTAGACCATGACGAACCTACGAACTACGAGGAAGCGATGATGAGCCTTGATTCCGCGAAATGGCTTGAGGCCATGAAATCTGAGATGGGATCCATGTATGAGAACAAAGTATGGACTTTGATTGACTTGCCCAATGATCGGCGAGCCATTGAGAATAAATGGATCTTCAAGAGGAAGACGAACGTTGATAGTAGTGTTACTATCTACAAAGCTCGAATTGTAGAAAAAGGTTTTTGACATGTTCAAAGTGTTGAATACGATGAGATTTTCTCACTTGTATCGATGCTTAAGTCTGTCCAAATCATGTTAGCAATTGCCGCATTTTATGAAATCTGGCAAATGGATGTCAAATCTGCATTCCTTAATGGATTTATTAAAGAAGAGTTGCATATGATGTAACCAGAAGGTTTTGTCAATCCTAAAGGTGCTAACAAAATGCGCAAGCTCCAGGGATCCATCTATGGACTGGTGCAAGCATCTCAGAGTTGGAATATACGCTTTGATAAGTTTATCAACGCATATAGTTTCATACAGACTTGCGGTGAAGCTTGTATTTACAAGAAAGTGAGTGGGAGCACTACAGCCTTCCTCATAAGTATATGTGAATGACATATTGTTGATCGGAAATGATGTAGAATTTTCTGGAAAGCATAAAGGAGTGTTTGAAAGGAGTTTTTCAAAGAAAGACTTTGGTGAAGCTGCTTACATATTGGGCATCGAGATCTATAGAGATAGATCAAGATGCTTGATAAGATTTTTCAATGAGTACATACCTTGACAAGATTTTTTGAAGTAGTTCAAAATGGAACAGTCAAAGGAGTTATTGCCTATATTGCAAGGTGTAAAGTTGAGTAAGACTGAAAACACAACCACGACAAAAATAGAAAGAGAATGAAAGTCATTCCCTATGCCCCAGCCATAGGTTCTATAAAGTATGCTATGCTATGTACAAAACCTATTGTGTACCTTGCCATGAGTTTGGTAAGGCGGATATTGATCCAGGAGTGGATCACTTGACAACGGTCAAAATTATCCTTAGAAGACTAAGGAGATATTTCTCGGTTATGGAGGTGATAAAGAGTTCATCGTAAAGAGTTACGCCGATACAAGCTTTTACAACGATCCGAATGACTCTGAGTCTCAATCTGGATACATATTGAAAGTGGGAGAAATTATCTAGAGTAGCTCCTTGCAGAGCATTGTAGACATAGAAAACTTGCAAAATACATACGGTTCTGAATGTGACAGACACATTGACTAAGCTTCTCTCACAAGCAAAACTTGATCACACCTTAGTACTCTTTGGGTGTTAATCACATAGCGATGTAAACTAGATTATTGACTCTAGTAAAACCCTTTGGATATTAGTCACATGGAGATGTGAACTAATCACATGGTGATGTGAACTATTTGTGTGAAATCACATAGCGATGTGAACTAGATTATTAACTATAGTGCAAGTGGGAGACTGAAGGAAATATGCCCTAGAGGCAATAATAAAGTTCTTATTTATATTTCATTATATCATGATAAATGTTTATTATTCGTGCTAGAATTGTATTAACCAGAAACTTAGTACATGTGTGAATACATAGACAAACAGAGTGTCCCTAGTATGCCTCTACTTGACTAGATCGTAAATCAAAGATGGTTATGTTTCCTGACCATAGACATGTGTTGTCATTTGATGAACGGGATCACATCATTAGAGAATGATGTGATGGACAAGACCCATCCGTTAGCTTAGCATAATGAACGTTTAGTTTTATTGCTATTGCTTTCTTCATGACTTATACATGTTCCTCAGACTATGAGATTATGTAACTCCCGAATACCGGAGGAACACCTTGTGTTCTATCAAACGTCACAACATAACTGGGTGATTATAAAGATGCTCTACAGGTGTCTCCGATGGTGTTTGTTGAGTTGGCATAGATCGTGATTAGGATTTGTCACTCAGTGTATCGGAGAGGTATCTCTGGGCCCTCTCGGTAATGCACATCACTATGAGCCTTGCAAGAAATGTGACTAATGAGTTAGTCACTGGATGATGCATTACGGAATGAGTAAAGAGACTTGCCGGTAATGAGATTAAACTAGGTATGATGATACCGACGATCGAATCTCGGGCAAGTAACATACCGGTGACAAAGGGAACTACGTATGTTGTTATGTGGTTTGACCGATAAAGATCTTCGTAGAATATGTAGGAACCAATATGAGCATCCAGGTTCTGCTATTGGTTATTGACCGGAGATGAGTCTCGGTCATGTCTACATAGTTCTCGAACCCGTAGGGTCCGCGCTTAACGTTCAATGACGATATGTATTATGAGTTTTTGATTTAATGTACTGAAGGTTGTTTGGATTCCCGGATGTGATCACGGAAATGACGACGAATCTCGAAATGGTCGAGACATGAAGATTGATATATTGGAAGGTTATGTTTGGACACCGGAATGGTTTCGGATGAGTTCAGGCATTTTCCAAGTACCGGGGGGTTACCGGAACCCCCCGGGGAGTTAATGGGCCTTCATGGGCCATGGTGGAAGAGAGGAGGAGGCGGCCAAGTGGTGGGGCGTGCCCGCCCAAGCCCAATCCGAATTGGGGAGGGGGTCGGCCCCCCTTTCCTTCTCTCCTTCCCCTTCCTTCCCCCTCCTAGTTGGACTACGAAAGGGGGGAAACCTACTCCTAGTAGGAGTAGGAATCCCCCCTTGGGGTGCACCCCATGAGACCGACCCTCCCCCTCCTCCACTCCTTTATATACGGGGAGGGGGCACCCCATAGACACACAAGTTGATTTTAGCCATGTGCGGTGCCCCCCTCCACAGATTTCCACCTCGGTCATATTGTTGTAGTGCTTAGGCGAAGCCCTGCGTCGATAACTTCATCATCACCGTCGCCACGCCGTCGTGCTGACAAAACTCTCCCTCGACCTCAGCTGGATCTAGAGTTCGAGGGACGTCACGGAGCTGAACGTGTTCAGATCGCGGAGGTGTCGTGCGTTCGGTACTTGATCGGTTGGATCGCGAAGGCATTCGACTACATCAACCGCGTTACCTAACGCTTCTGTTTTCGGTCTACGAGGGTACGTGAACACTCTCCCCGCTCGTTGCTATGCATCTCCTAGATATATTTTGTGTGATCGTAGGTAAATTTTTTGAAATACTGCGTTCCCCAATAGGAAACTAGGGCGGCAAGAGTGGAACAAGACGCCAGGCATAAGGCCGAGCCTTCCACCCTTTACCAAGTATATATGTGCATTAATTAAATAAGAGATATTGTGATATCCCATGATATCCTTGATATCCATGTCCCAACATGGAACATCCTGCAACTGCACCTACAACTACCAACGCTATAAGAGGGGCTGAGCAAAGCGATAACATAGCCAAACAATGGTTTGATAGGAAGGGTGAAAAGGTTAGAGGCTATCATGGCAATTTGGGAGGCTTGATAAACAAGTGGTAGGTAGCGCGACGCTGCGATAGCATCAAGACAACTAGCAGAGCAAGGATAGTAGTGAGATCCAAGGTGACAGTCATCTTGCCTGAAATCCTGCTAGGAAGAAGAACGAGTCCATGAAGAAGACGAATCCACGTAGTCGAACGAACCCTCACAATCGCAACGAAATAGGAACCATGGAGAAGGAGCACAACCGGAAAGAAGGAAACAACATGGTAAACACACAACACATAAACATGACATGATGCTCAACCAAGTATGATGCATGACAAGGCTACATGATGCTACTCATGTCAAGAGATGATGCACACAAGAGCAACACAACAAATCAAGTTTAAATGAAGCCGGAAACAACATATAACAATTCCGGTAAGTCCTCATATGTAAATTTCGAAATTGGTCCAGATCTGGATAAAACCTTATGTTAAATTTGTTAAACACCAGGTTAAAGTTCACCAAGATGATCAACACGGTTTTCTAGTCAAGTTACATATAAAGTTCATTTAATTCGGAGCTACGACCTAGAAGATATGAGCAAAACAAGTTAAACATGGCATCGAAGCAAATGCAAGCAAAACAACATCACAAACACTCCAAAACATGGATGCAACAAGGTAACCTGAAACTACATGCAAAACTAATCAAGTTCATATAGAGCATGCTCCAAACAGAGCCATGGTTCAACACGTACACTCAATACAAGTTCCAAACACAATCTGCCCAAAACAGCAACTAAGCACTTTGCAATCAAGGAAACAACATGCTACAGAAAACACATGGGCATAAACTTGACATGCACTTCAAGTACAGGTTACATGCTTCTAATATCATTAAGGTTCAGGTTCATAGGCATCAAGATTAATCCAAGATGATCAATGCAAAAAGCAATTTAATAACATAGATTATGAATTAGTGAAAAACAGGGCATACATGTGAGCAGGAATAACATGTTGACATGTTGGAGGCATGAAATAATGATGCTACAGTGCAAGAACATAACAAGCAAAAGCATGGCATTAAAGTATAGGTTAAGCATGGAAAAACATGATTACTAAGCATCTCCATATAACCCCTAGATCAATGGCAATCAACAAGACAAGATGCAACATGAAATAAGATGATTCTCAGACTTAAGGAAATCTGGGAATGCAAAATAATAAGATTATGATGCTGAATTTGGAGGCACATAACAGGAAGCCTATCAACTTTAATAATTATGCAAAAGAAACGAGAATGTAGTATACATGATATACTTCAACTTAGTCCATGGGAACAAGTTCATATGATGCATGGAGTAATTACTATGGAACTTGCAAAAATGTAACAGGTTGACAGATTTAGCATGATGGCAACTTGAGAGCAAGAAAGAGACAAGCAATATCAAGGTATATTGCAACCAAGGGCATGGCATCAAAGTACACATAACAAAGAGCAAATAACATCAAGGCATCATAACCATATGTGTTGGGGATATAGATACAAGGTATGACCCGTCCAGGAGGGGCCGGGTGAACCCCAATGGCGGGTTACAAAAAGAAGCCCAGTAATATTCAAGGTGATAGTTTATTAAGACTTGTAGAAGGCCTAAGCCCAGAGGTGGCTTAAGGCCCAATATTGTAAACCGCCATAGGTAAAGAAAGACTTGTAAAGAAAGGCATATAAAAGAAGTCACCGAGCCGGACACATTTTATGAGCCGGCCGGGACTCTGTAGGCCGCCGGGCGCCAACCCGTGTATATAAGGGGACGACCCGGCAGCGGCTTAGCAGAAGAAACTAGAGATCGATACACAAGCTAGCAGATTCGCTCCTTGGTCATCGAAACCTAGCAATAAAACATCAACTGGACTAGGCCTTACCTTCACCGTAAGGGGCCGAACCAGTATAAACCTCTCATGTCCTTTGTCCCGATTGACCCCTTTAAGCTTCCTAGTTGCGATGGCCCTACGACTAAGTCCTTTCACTAGGACATCTGCCGTGACAATTCCACGATAGTTGGCGCCCACCATGGGGCCAGCGCACAGTGGATTTGAGTTCTTGAAGGGCAGCTTTGAAGGGCTCAAGGGATATGTTGTGCACCGGATGACTAAAAGTCATCGTGGCAAGCTCTATATCGACGACGAAGGCTGGGGCCCCGAGGCCGGCTCAATTGAGTATGGGTACCGGGTCCCCTTTGGTGGAATCCATGTCTTCATCGGCTGGATCGGCGAATCGGGCCCTGAGCCGGACATCTGCACCAACCTCATCGAGACGGCTCAGCGCGCGAGATCCGCCCGGGCTCAACCTGCCGTGAGGCAGGCCTTCGTAGGTTGCATTCATGGAGGTGAATTCTCTAAAGGATCAGTGGATGGCAGTGAGACGGCCATCTGTTTTGACGGTGAGTCGTCCTCAGGCGAGACAGATTCTTTGTATCAGTTACAAGATGGCGTGCTTGGGGGCTGTTTCGATGGCAGCAGTATTCTGGACCTCTCTGAGCTGCCGAATCAAGCCGGAGTTTTCATGGCCAGCACTCAACCCGGGCAGAACTCTATGGCTGCGGCAGCGATAACCACCGGGTCGGCAGAAGCCGGGTCAGGAGACCATGTGCGCCCCTCGGCTCAGGTGCTCATGGACCTCATGGATAAGTTGACGGCTCTGTTGACTGTTGTAGTGGAGATGGCGGATAAGGCTCAGCATGACGTGGAGGTGGCACGGTTATGCGAAGAGATGGCACAGGCCAAGGAAAATTTAGCAGTAGAAGAGGTCAGGATGGCCGCAGAGCGGGCGGCTTTGGATGCTCGTGCTCAGCAGCTTCAGGTAGAGACTTTCCGGCACTCGGTGGACCTGAACGCGTAAAACGAGGTCATGAGGAGAAGGCACCAGAAAACTCAGTCACGTCTGCCTCTGACTTACAACCCTAGCAATCTCTTCCACACAGTCGGGGCTGGTCCAAGTCACCCGCCGGAGGCAAACCGGATCACGACACCCGGGGCTGGGGCACCGGTTCAACCGCGGGCCATGGAGCCACCCCGTATGAATACTGCTCTGCCTCATTACACACCAATACCACCGGGTCACTTTTCTAACCCTTTGGAGAATCTCATCGCTGCGTCGACTCGTTTGGCGGCTCTCTCGATGGAAGGCGACTCTCCGACAGCAATTGAAACACGAAGTGTGAGAGAACTTCTTCAGACGGCTCTGGTGCAGCAGGATGCGTACTCTTATAGTTGAGACAGAATCCATTCAACCCCTCGCCCAAGCCGGAGCCCAAGCTATAGCAGGCATATGGACTCAGCCGCTATGTCGAGCAATGCTCAACGCCGTAACCAACCGCGCAGGCATAAGCCGGCGTAGGGGGGGCCCTTAACTTGGCGGGTCAAGAGAGAATCCGTCAAGAGGCTGAGCGAGCGGTTCAACTGGCAGCTGAGCAGGCAGCTCATCAGGCTTTTCCGGTTTATTCGGCAACCTCTATTGAGGCAGGAGTGGCCACAAGAACAGGAGGTGTCCCTTGCCTAGTGTCGGCTATATGAAATGAGCGCTTGCCAAAAGACTTTAAGGGGCCCCGTAAGGTGCCTAATTACACGGCCGACTTGCAGCCTGGGGCATGGATTGAAAGTTATGAGATGGCGATGGAGCTGTTGGAGGTCAGCGATGCAGCAATGGCTAAGTATTTCACTATGATGTTGGATGGAACGGCTCGCACTTGGTTGAAAGGGTTGCCACCCAACTCCATCGGCTCATGGGCGGATTTAAAAGCCCGGTTCATTCAGAACTTCAAGGACACATGTAAACAACCTATGTCAATCATAGACCTGACTAATTGTAAGCAGGAGGAAGGCGAGTCCACGACCCATTGGGTGCGCCGGGTCAAGGAGATAATACACTCATCTGATAAGATGGATGCCGGCTCTGCGGTCTTAATGTTGGAGAAAAATTGCCGTTTTGAACCTCTAGAACAGAAGTTGGGGCGACTCAAGCATGATTGTAATGATATGGGCCAGTTGATGGCGGCCCTGGTAAAATATGCTGATTCTGATAGTACCAAGGATCCCGTGTCTGATGAAGAAAAGACAGGGAAGGGAAAGAAGAACGGCAACGGTAAGGGTCACCAGCATATCCCGGCGAATCAAGGAGGTACTAAACATAAGGCTGACGAGTTTGTGGCTAACACCAATACACAGGGCAACAACCAACGGCGCAAGGGTAGGCCACCTCCTCGGTCAGGTGGGTCAGGTCCCACCCTCGAGCAACTACTGAATGAACCTTGTCCAAGACACGGCACCCGGGAGAAGCTAGCTACCCATCTATGGAAGGACTGTACGATCATCAAGGCGTTTAAAAATTCCAACATGTTTGATGGTAGCCACGGACCTGGCGGCGGTTCAGGCGGAGGCGGCTTTCATGGCCTGGGTGCCGGTTCAGGCGGAGGCGGTTTTCACGGTCAGGGCCATCCGGGTAACCAGGGTGGCTATAATCAGCAACCCGACCAAGGTAATCAGCAGCAACAGCAACAACAATCCGGGTATCAGAGTAACCCAAAACAGTTGAATAGTGGGCAGTACCACGTATTTACCACTAGTTTATGCAAGAGGGACCAGAAGCTTCATAATAGGGCTGTCAATGCTGTTGAGCCGGCGATTCCATGTTATTTGAGGTGGTCAGAACAGCCCATTGTGTGGAGTAGGGAAGATCACCCTCCCCGGGTTGATAATCTGGGTCACTTGGCCTTGGTGGTGGCACCTCAGGTTGGTGGATATAAGTTCATTAAGGTGCTCATGGACGGAGGCAGTAGCATCAACATCCTCTATTATGAGACGTTTCGTCGGATGGGGTTGACTGATAAGAGTCTTAAACAATCCAACACTGTTTTTCATGGTGTTGTGCCTGGTAAGTCGGCATACCCAGTTGGTAAGATTGAACTGGAAGTACCCTTTGGGGATGAATATGATTCCAGGACTGAGAAGTTAACTTTTGAGGTGGTTAAGATCAAAAGCCCATATCATGCTCTGTTTGGACGGCTGGCTTATGCCAAGTTCATGGCTCGACCGTGTTATGTGTATCTGCAGCTTAAGATGCCGGGTTATAAAGGCACCATCACAGTACATGGAAGCCGAAAAATAGCCCTGGAATGTGAAGAAGGTGATGTCGCTTATGCTGAGTCTGTCTGTGAGACAGAGGAGTTAAAGTTTTATAAAGATAATGTTAACCCGACAAACATGACGTCTTTGAAGAAGCCAACTACGGAGCATGAACCGGTGTTGAAATTCAAGTCAGCTGATGACACCAAGATAGTTGATTTTTTGCCTGGCGACTCATCCAAATAGTTCATCATCAGCGCCAACTTGGATCCAAAATAGGAAAGCGCGCTCATCGAGTTCATTCATGAGAACCGGGACATCTTTGCATGGAAACCTTCTGACATGTCGGGTGTCCCGAGAGACCTCGCTAAGCACACTCTTAATATTGATCTGAAGTTTAATCCGGTCAGACAGTTTCTTCGACGGTTTAACGAGGAAAGGCGCAAGGCCATTGGAGAAGAGGTGGCCCGGCTCTTGGCGGCCGGGTTCATTGTTGAAGTTTTTCACCCAGAGTGGTTGGCTAACCCGGTGCTTGTACTCAAGAAGAATGGCACCTGGCGTTTGTGTGTGGATTACACCGATTTGAACAAGGCTTGTTCGGCCGATCCTTTTACTCTCCCTCGTATTGATCAGATTATTGATGCTACAGCGGGTTGCGAGCGTTTGAGTTTTTTGGATGCATATTCAGGTTATTGTCAGATCAAGATGGCAGTTAAGGACCAGGAGAAGACAGCTTTCATCACTCCGTTTGGACCCTTCTGCTATGTGTCTATGCCTTTTGGACTAAAAAGTGCCCAGGCGACTTATCAACGATGTGTACAAAATTGTCTTCATAGTCAGATTGGGCATAACGTTCATGCTTATTGTTGGAAATATGCCCTAGAGGCAATAATAAAAGCATTATTATTATATTTCCTTGTTCATGATAATTGTCTTTATTCATGCTATAATTGTGTTATCCGGAAATCATAATACATGTGTGAATAATAGACACCAACACGTCCCTAGTAAGCCTCTAGTTGACTAGCTCGTTGATCAACAGATAGTCTTGGTTTCCTGACTATGGACATTGGATGTCATTGATAACGAGATCACATCATTAGGAGAATGATGTGATGGACAAGACCCAATCCTAAACATAGCACAAGATCGTATAGTTCATTTGCTAGAGTTTTCCAATGTCAAGTATCTTTTCCTTAGACCATGAGATCGTGTAACTCCAGGATAACGTAGAAGTGCTTTGGGTGTACCAAACGTCACAACGTAACTGGGTGACTATAAAGGTATACTGCGGGTATCTCCGAAAGTGTCTGTTGGGTTGACACAGATCAAGACTGGGATTTGTCACTCCGTATGACGGAGAGGTATCACTGGGCCCACTCGGTAATGCATCATCATAATGAGCTCAGAGTGACCAAGTGTCTGGTCACGGGATCATGCATTATGGTACGAGTAAAGTGACTTGCCGGTAACGAGATTGAACGAGGTATTGGGATACCGACCATCGAATCTCGGGCAAGTAACATA
The DNA here is from genome assembly GCF_018294505.1 of Triticum aestivum. NCBI lineage: Eukaryota > Viridiplantae > Streptophyta > Magnoliopsida > Poales > Poaceae > Triticum > Triticum aestivum. Next base: position 201,735,576 of record NC_057812.1, read on the forward strand.
CCGATTGACAAAGGGAATTGTATACAGGGTTGCTTGAATCCTCGACATCGTGGTTCATCTGATGAGATCATCGAGGAGCATGTGGGAGCCAACATGGGTATCCAGATCCCGCTGTTGGTTATTGACCGGAGAGCGATCTCGGTCATGTCTACATGTCTCCTGAACCCGTAGGGTCTACACGCTTAAGGTTCGGTGATGCTAGGGTTTTAGGGATATGTATATGCAGTAACCCGAATGTTGTTCGGAGTCCCGGATGAGATCCCGGACGTCACGAGGAGTTCCGGAATGGTCCGGAGGTAAATAATTATATATAGGAAGTGCTATTTCGGCCGTCGGGACAAGTTTCGGGGTCACTGGTGTTATACCGGGACCACCGAAAGGGTCCCGGGGGTCCACCGGGTGGGGCCACCTATCCCGGAGGGCCCCATGGGCTGAAGTGGGAAGGGATCCAGCCCAAAGTGGGCTGGGGCGCCACTTCCCCTAGGGCCCATGCGCCTAGGGTGGGGGAAACCCTAAAGGGGGGGCGCCCCCTTGCTTGGGGGGCAAGCCCCCCACCCCTTGGCCGCCGCCCCCTAGGAGATTGCATCTCCTAGGGCCGGCGCCCCCCCCTAGGCCCCCCTATATATAGTGGGGGGATGGAGGACCTCTTAACTTTGCCTTTGGTGCCTCCCTCTCCCTCTCCAACACATCCTCCTCCTCCATAGAGCTTGGCGAAGCCCTGCCGGAGTACTGCAGCTCCACCACCACCACGCCATCGTGCTGCTGCTGGAGCCATCTTCCTCAACCTCTCCTTCCCCCTTGCTGGATCAAGAAGGAGGAGACGTCACGCTGATCGTACGTGTGTTGAACGCGGAGGTGTCGTCCGTTCGGCGCTAGGATCTCCGGTGATTTGGATCACGTCGAGTATGGCTTCCTCATCCCCATTCTTTGAACGCTTCCGCGCGTGATCTACAAAGGTATGTAGATGCAATCCGATCACTCGTTGCTAGATGAACTCCTAGATGGATCTTGGTGAAACCGTAGGAAAATTTTGTTTTCTGCAACGTTCTCCAACACTTATGTGGATGACATAGTAGTAAAATCCAGAGAGAAGGAAACCTTGGTAACTGATCTAAAGGAGACCTTATTGAGGCTAATCCAGAGAAAATCAAGGCAATTACATCTCTGGCCAAACCGGTGTGCATCAATGACGTTCAGCGTTTGGCGGGTCGCGTTGCTTCTTTAAGCCGGTTCATAAGCCGGTTAGGGGAGAAGGAGATGCCTTTGTATCAAATGATGAAAAAGGAGGATGACTTTGTCTGGAGTGATGCTGCTACTCTGCTTTTGAGGATCTGAAGAAACAGCTTGCTGAGCCGCCGGTTCTTGCTGCTCCGGTTGAGAAAGAGCCGTTGTTGTTATATGTAGTTGCTAACTCACGTGCGGTCAGTGTGGCCATTGTTGTGGAGCGGAAGGAGGCTGGCAAGGAACATCCGGTCCAATGGCCGATTTACTATGTCAGTGAGGTGCTCATTGAATCTAAACAAAGATATCCACACTGGTAGAAGCTCATTTATGGGGTGTTCATGGCAAGCCGGAAGCTCAAACATTACTTTCAGGGTCACCCAATCATTGTGGTTAGTTCTGCTCCTCTAGGAGACATCATTCAAAGTAGAGAAGCCACAGGACGAGTCGCCAAGTGGGCTATTGAACTTGGGTCTCATGGTTTGAAGTATAGGCCACATACTGCGATCAAATCTCAAGCGCTGGTTGACTTCATTAATGACTGGACAGAGTTGTAGATGCCAGAGGAGAAACCAGACAACACATATTGGACGATTCATTTTGATGGGTCCAGACAGTTGGAAGGCTCGGGGGCTGGAGTTGTTTTAACTTCTCCTCGAGGGGACAAGTTTTTTTATGTGTTGGGATTGATGTTTCCTTGTACTAACAACACAGCAGAATATGAAGCCTTGCTCCATGGTCTTCGAATGGCTAAAGAGATGAGTCTGAGCTGGGTTCGGTGCCTTGGCGATTCAGATTTGGTGGCTCAACAGGTGTCAGGAAAATGGGATTCCAAGGATCCTCTCATGGTGGCTTATCGCCGCGAGGTCGACGCTGTTGCGGGGCATTTTAAGGGTTATCAAGTGGAACACATTGACCGTAGAAAGAACGAAGCGGCTGATGCCTTAAGCCGGTTGGGATCTCAGCGTAAGCCGGTACCACCTAACACATTTTTGGATGTTTTACATAACCCGTCTGTTAAGTTGCCTACAGAGGAAGATTTGGCTATTCCTGACTCAGAGGCACAGTTAGTGGCGGCTATTCATGTTATTCCAGATTGGACAGTACCGTTCCTGGCTTACATGATCTGGGGCGAGTTGCCAGAAGACGAGACCCTGGCCCGACAGATAACCCGGCGGTCCAAGTCAATGACAATTTCTGACGGAGAGTTGTATCATCGCAACGTCACTGGAGCATTTCAGCGTTATGTTTCTCTTGAAGAAGGTCAAGAAATACTTCGTGAAATCCATGAGGGGATTGTGGTCATCAGGCCGGGTCAAAGTCTCTTGTGGACAAAGCTTTTCGTCATGGATTTTACTGGTTAACGGCTCACGCTGATGCAGAGGATCTTGTCAGTAGGTGTGATGGATGTCAAAAATTTGCACGATGAGCGCATGTGCCGGCTCAAGAGTTGTGGATGATTCAAATCACTTGGCCGTTTGCAGTTTGAGGGCTTGACATGGTTGGACCTTTCAAAAGGTCCAAGGATAAAAAGACACATCTTTTAGTGGCAGTTGACAAATTCACAAAATGGGTTGAAGCAGAGCCAGTGAGTAAGTGTGATGCAGCCACGGTGGTCCAGTTCATGAAAAAGGTGATTTTTCATTTTGGTTTTCCACACAGCATTATCACTGACAATGGCACTAATTTGTCCCAAGGTGCTATGGAGGAGTTTTGTCAACGTGAGCATATCCGGCTTGATGTTTCTTTCGTAGCTCACCCTCAATCTAATGGTCAGGCTGAGAGAGCAAATCAGGAAATCTTAAAAGGTCTCAAGCCCCGGCTTATGGTTACCTTACAACAGAAGCCGAGTTGTTGGGTAGAGGAATTACCGTCAGTGTTGTGGAGCATCAACACCACTCCTAACAGGTCTACAGGTTATACACCTATCTTCATGGTTTATGGAGCGGAAGCAGTGCTGCCTAGTGACATCCGCCATGACTCGCCTCACGTGGAGGCTTACGTTGAAGCTGATAATGAACAAGCCCGATAGGATGCACTTGACTTGTTAGATAAGGAGAGAGATTTAGCAGCGGCTCGATCAGCACGACCTGCACCGTTATCACAGCTGCCAGGTTAAGTCCAGGAACTTTCAAGAAGGTGACCTGGTGCTCTGGCTCATCCAGGATCTGTCTGATGCACACAAACTATCCCTGCCTTGGGAAGGACCTTTTGTGGTCAGTAAGAATTTAAACAACGGGTCATATTACCTCATTGACGTTCGAGAGCACAAAGACTCACGTAAGTCGGAGGAGGAGACCCGCCAGCCGTGGAACATTGCTCAGCTTCGGCCATACTACACCTGAGCTACCGGCTCTCATCATGTACATACTTTGGCGTCGTATATATTATGATAAGTAATAAAGCTGGACTTCTACCTTTTTCTCGCCAAAGATCATATATCTTTACTATTTTCATTATTTAAGTGATTATGAAGGAGCTGATTATATCTGAATTTAGCTTAACCTTTTTGATCCAGCTTATGATCGTATTCAAATCTAGTTGTAAACCTCATAGGTCACTTGGGGGCTTCCTATTCGAACATAGGTCGCATTCAAACCAAAGAGAACACAGTTGTCGTAACCCTCTTGATCGGCTCAAAGCCAAACTCACTAGGGGGCTTCTTGATCGTATCCGAATCACAGCTTAACCCCTTTTGGGTCCGACTTGGATCATATTCGAATTAGGGTCGTTAAAAACCTCTCAAGGTCATTTGGAGGCTTCCTGTTCAAACATAGGTCGTATTCGAACCAAAGAGAACATAGCTGTCGGTACCCTCTCGATCGGCGCAACACCAAAGCCACTGGGGGCTATATGATCGTATTCGAATCTTAGCTTAACCCCTTTGGTCCGGTTTACTAATCGTATTCGAATCAGAAACCCCCAAATTTATGTTGTTTGAACTTTGCTATTTTGTCTTACTGGTTTTTATTGTCTCAAATCTAAACTATCAGTATGGTTTTTATTTAAGCCGGCTTGATTATTTGACAATAAGCCGCCAAGGCATGATAGTCATCAGGTATATGGAAGCATTGACTTCTCAAAAAGATTGGGTCATCAACCTCATCATCCGGATCATGAAAACCGGCAGTCCAGAAACACAGGTATGACAGTGTTGTTCACGAACAGGTTTTTCCAGCCTTGTTTATCTTTTCCAATAAAGACATATACCGGGTGTCTTTGATCCGTCCAGTGTTAAACCGCCAGGCCAGCTCTTTCATTTTTTTGTAGGAGCAAAGTTAAAATATTGTAGATATAATCAAAGATGTGCTGGCAAAGAGTAATATGCAACATTTTGTGTGCGATGGCATAACCAACACATGCAGTTTTTAAGCTGAATCTATTACAAGGATTTGAGAGCCCACAAGATGGTTATGACTCTCCCCTGGCCGGTTCATCTCCTTCTACTAATTGGAAGCTGGGCTTGGACCAGTCAAAGCCGTTCAAAGCAATGAACTACACCTCATCATCAATTAGGCCGGCCAGGTCAACTTCCGGAGCAAAAGTGTGTTGACGAACCAGCGGGATAAGATCTGTCACCTTATAAGAGGGAGTCTCCATCTTCTTATTCTCCATATCAAAACCCGGCTAATATTTATCGATGTTGGTCTCATCTCCACGAATGGTAGCTTGAGGTCGAACTCCCCTCACACAGGCAATGAAGTCATATTTATCAAATGGAGTCCCGTCTTCCTTCACAGTAGGGTACCCCTTAGCCACATCCACCGGGTCTAGATCTGGCACCCAGGCTTTGGAGCGGCTCAGGGCAATCAGGGCTCCAGCTCTGGCACATGATCGTTTGACTTCTTGAAACCTAGCGGGTAAGATTGATAACTTCTTCAAGACATCGCTCAACCGATTGGGTCCTTGGTTGGCAGGGGAGATGGTGGCAAGTGCTCGTTGAGCGCCAGTATACAATTGCTCCACTAAGGTATAAATCGCCTTCAATTTGGTCACACTGTCTTGGCTCAGATTTTTGCTTCATGGACCTGCGAGTGTTTTTTAAACAAAGGCTCAGCAGGCGGCTTATATTCCGGGTCAAAAGAAGGTATAAATGATTAATACAGATGACTTACCAAAGATGGCAGAGACCATTTGAGACACCTGGTTCTTTAAGCCGGTGAGCTCCGTGGTAACCTCTTCAAGAGCCGCCTCAGCTGTTTCAGCATGTTGTATCAACAGCGTCTTTTCTTCGGCCCAGGATTTCTTCTTTGCAGTCAAGCTGGTCTTCAATTTTTCTGTCTCAAAAAGACTCAATTGGAGTTTAGAGTCAGCAGTCTTGATTTCTGCCTCTTGATCCGTCAGCCGGGTCTTTGCATCAGTTAATTGGGAGCCCAATTCAGATAGGTCGTTCTACAAAGCATACACAGGTGTTTCAAGGCTTAAACTAAAAATTATAAGGGTTCAAGTCTCAAGTACTATGCACCGCAATACCACTTGACACATGGGGGCTAATGTCTGTCAAAGCAATTTTTCCCAAGTGTTTTACAAAGTAGCAGCACTTGGCACTTGGGGGCTAATGCATGATATTCAGAAAGTTTCTCAAGATTAAGCCGGATTGCAATACTTATTGGGACTAGTAAAAGATAGTTATGAAGTTAAGTACCGGTTCATTTATGATAAATTGAGCCGACCCTTGGGGACTACAAGTGAAGTTTACGCTACTTTGTTGGACTTTTGAAAAGCTTAAGAGACAAAGTATCAACCTATATCATAAAGTCTACAGATCATTCAGGTTCATCATCTGAAGACTTGGGGGCTGGCAAAGTATAAGTGAACCGGAGAACATACCTCATATTTTAGCTGCAATTGCTTGACCATCTCAATTTCCGACTCACGACTGGAATGAACATGACTGAGATAGCCGGACAGTATGTCACTAGCATTCAGATGAGTGTAGTGAGAGATATCAAAACGCACTTTCTGCTTCTCCAAGGCTTCTTGCTTAGCAGTGTGCCGGGCTAACACAGTGGGGGTCCCCGGTTCAACAAATCGGCTACCAGTAATCAACACGTCAGTATCAGAAGTTGTTGGCGGGTTAGCTGAACTAGATGGTTCAGTGATAGTCGGATTAAGGGTGATCTCATCGGCTGACAACTCAGGAGGATCCAATTGAGTATGAACAGCCGGGTCTTCAGGTGCTTCAGTTTCAGAGGGAGGAGTTGGCATGGCCGGCTCAGGTGCAGGAACCTTCGGGTCTTCTGACGGCTTAATCACCTTGGCCTTCTTGGATTTGGCTTGGCCTCTAAAAGAAAAGTTTTATGAGACAGTTAGTGTAAGGATGCAGTTTTTAAAGATACAGAGGAAAGCTGATTTTTCCTTACCCAGGAGCAGTTTTGAAAGCCGGAAACTGAGTCTGAGATGAATCGCCAGAAGAGCGAGAAACCTCCTATAAAAGGTAAAATAAAGTCAATGAGGCAAGGGAATAGATTCATTAATGAAAGCAAAAGATGAAGATGAAAGAAACCTCATTCTGGCGTTTTCGAGGAGTTTGTTGTAAAACAGAAGGCGGTTCATCGTCGTCATTATTCCGGGCCTGACGGAGGCTCTCATGTTGCTGCTTTTTCAAAAGAAAATGAGGGTCCAAATAAGCCAAGGGGGGCGAAAACCTTACTTTCCGGGTTACCAGTCGAAGTTTCTGTCTTGGCAAATGGGCTGAGTCGGAGGAAATAGTTACCTCTTCTTCTACGGCCTGGCTGGCCCCCGTGTCGTCTTGGCAATAGTGAGTGTCAATAAGGTTATTAAAAAACTGGCCAAGGGAGTCAAGGGCTACCTCCGACTCAGTATCATCGTCAAGCTTTAACATGTCCGAAGCAGTGCTCCTTTTCTTCTTGGACCTCCGGGTCATCTTCCTGGCGGCTATGGCGGCAGTTCTAGCCTTCTTGGCAGCTTCATGGTCAAACTTGGCCTTCCAGAAGTCAGATTTGGCCTATAAACAAACAAACAGGATAAAAGGTCATGCAAGTATTTAAAACTACTGAGGAAAACACAAAATAGAAAGAGGTCAGGGGTTTTTTACCTCTGGTGCCGGGTTAAGTTTACAGAAGGGGTTTAACCCAAGCTTACTGCAGTCCTCATACTTGCCGTTCACAAGGATGGTTAACATTGCAACAATGTCTTCTTCAGTTAGTTGTACAGAGCTGTGACGCAGAGAGTCATCTGGGCCTCCGCCATATTTATACATCAATTTGGATTGGCGGCTTAGAGGGATGACCCGCCACAAGATCCAGCAACGGATCAAGTCAACTCCGGTTAAGCCATTCCCTAGTAAGGCATTGATCCTTTTAATAGATGGAATAAGCTTCTTGCATTCAGCAGCAGTAAGCTTATCAGGGAGCACAAACTTTGAATCCAGACGCTCCGCGCGATAACCCAGCAGTGGTTTTTCATTGGCTGGAGACGTATCTTGGCAATAGAACCAAGTCTGATTCCAATCTGTGGGATGACTCGGTAAGACTATTAAGGGAAAGATGGCGCCCTGTCGGCGCTGAATTGAGATTCCACCGAGTTCCAAGCTAGGGCCATTGGTACACTCATTCTGGCGGTTCAGATAAAATTACTCTCTGAAGATTTCCACGGTTGGTTCTTCTTGAAGATACACCTCACAAAGAACTTGAAAATTGCAGATGTTGGATATGGAATTGGGTCCAAGATCTTGAGGGTGAAGTTTGGAAAAATGAAGAACGTCTCTGAAGAAATTTGAGCTGGGTGGTGAAAAACCCCGGTTCATGTGGTCAGTGAAGACAATAACTTCACCATCTTTGGGATTAGGTCGTTCCTCGTTCGGGTCAGGAGCACGATAAGACATAGCGTTTTTCTCTGGCAAAAATCCAATGGTGACAAACTCTTTCAAGTTATCCTCAGTTACTGTGGAGGGGACCCAGTTGCAGACTGTCGGTGCTTTTGATGGCATGATGAAAAAGGGGAAGCTGAAAAGAAAGTAATTTGCTGGTTCATTTTATTTGATGAAGTTACAGGTTCATGATCATGATACAGATGAATCATGGTGGATTAAAGAAGGGCTAATGACATATAAAGGAAAGCCGGAGTCATAAGCCGCCATGACTAAAGATATTCAATGGATGCTAGAAACAGAAAATGGCTAAGTGTTGGCACAAAAAAGTTTACCAAGCTGTCATTATTATTTTGGATCAAATGGTCGTTCCGAAAATAAAATATTCTAGACCTAAAAATCTAGTACAGATGAGTTCGTGAGTTATAATGAGGCATCTGTACAGAAAAAAGGGATCTACTAGTATAAAAAAATGGACGCAAAACAACTACCGCACGAGTTATGTGTTCCTTTTTGGATCAGAAGAGGCTGTGGAGGAAGAACTACAAGAAGATCCATGATGAACAGCGAACAACACCGATGAACTCGCAACCCTAATACAGATCTAAGTGCATGAAAAAGAAGGAACTTACGAGATGCAGATCTACTGCGAAGAGTCGCTGCGGTTCTCTGGACGAGCTCAGGGTGATGCAGCAGCCGATGTTGAGGGCAATGGTGAGTGCTACGGCAGCGGCGGAGCTCGAGAAGCAGAGAGGTAGCGAGAATATGGAAGGAAGAAGAAGAAAGAAGAAGTACCGGCCAAGCCTATTTATAAGGGAAAGAAGTGAACAGGCAGGCACGAAAATTGAGGTAGACCAAAATAATGATTATCCAGCTAAACGGACGCCTCGATTCTCGGAAGACATTAAAAGATAAAAGATCTGTTGAAGATGACGTGTAGGCTTTCATGTTTTCAGGAGATGATGTCATGGCGGGTTACGGACTTTTTTTAGACAGAGGAAGATGGATTTCGTCTAAGTGTTGAAGATTGACAAAGAACAAAGTTCAATTCAACCTGGGGCCTAATGTTGGGGATATAGCTACCAGGTATGACCCGTCCAGGAGGGGCCGGGTCAACCCCAGTGGCGGGTTACAAAAAGAAGCCAGGTAATATTCAAGGTGATAGTTTATTAAGACTTGTAGAAGGCCTAAGCCCAGAGGTGGCTTAAGGCCCAATACTGTATACCGCCATAGGTAAAGAAAGACTTGTAAAGAAAGGCATATAAAAGAAGTCACCATACCGGACATGTTTTATGAGCCTGCCGGGACTTTGTAGGCCGCCGGGCGTCAACCCGTGTATATAAGGGGACGACCCAGCGGCGGCTTAGGAGAAGAAACTAGAGATCGATAGCCAAGCTAGCAGATTTTCTCCTTGGTCATCGAAACCTAGCAAAACAACATCAACTGGACTAGGCCTTACCTTCACCGCAAGGGGCCAAACTAGTATAAACCTCTCGTGTCCTTTGTCCCGATTAACCCCTTTAAGCTTCCTAGTTGCGATGGCCCTACGACTAAGTCATTTTGCTAGGACATCTGTCGTGACAATTCCACGAAAATATGGCTCATAGACTAGTGGGAACCATCAAGACAAGTTTGAATGTTGTAACAGTTTCAGCAAGTGTAAAACAGCAGCAACAACAACAACATAGCATGTTTGCGAGCTTGGAACAAAGGTCATAGGAAGTACAAAATTATTAAACTTGGCATGTGAACAAAGTACTCATAACATAATTCAAATCATGTATTGGAGCATCTCCAAAAGAGACATAGATTGATTAATAACAAGCTCACAACATGGCATCATGAAGTTAATAGAAAACTGGAACATCATTTGGGCATGTTCATGGCAATGAAAACATATACTACAAGACATATATGAGGCATAAAAAGGCATGGCATGATAGAGCATAACATGTACATCAAAATATGTCAACTAGACATCTCCATATTATGCATGGAATAGATGGTATCTTCAAACTAACATGGCATCACAATGTAACAGCTACAGGCAGCCGAAATCACTAAGTCTCAGAAATAGCAACATTAAGTAGCACACTTTGCAAGCTTGTGCTAGTCACCACAAGGCACATAAAAATACATGGATTGCACCACTGTAAATATGGCATCGATATACTCCTAAAACATGTAGACATGATGCTCAAAAGATAAACACACAAAATGCCATGAAAAAGACAAATCGGCAAGTTATGACAATCTCAGCAGGTTAACAGCACATGGCACTCTTGCAATGAGGATTAAGGCATCAAGAAGAACAGTAATATGATTGCAAATGACACTAACATGTAGAGCATTCAAAGATGAACATTTTGATATATCATACATGCAAAACAGAGCAATATGCACAAACTTATGATGTGATGAAGATGCACACATGATGTAAGAAATTCAGGGACTTAGTGGAAATTCAACCTCTAGGAAAAATGGACGGGGATGAGTGGGACGGAGAGATCCGGGGGCACGGGGAGGCCGTTTGGTTCGGGGATGGGCGGACCTCATCCACCCGCCCGGATCCAGCCGGCTTGAACTCCGGCGAGGGCGGCGCGGCTCCGGTGATGGACGACGACAACGGCGAGGCGGCGCAGGAGGATGGAGATGGCGATGCACGGCTCTAGCGATGGACGGCGAGGCGGCGCGAGACGGCGAGTCGCGGCTCCAGCGAGCTCAGGAGGAGGCCGGCGAGCTCATGCGGCGGCGGGGCGGCGCTGGCGGGCGGTGCGGGACGGCGGCGCCGGCTAGGTGGCGGCAGAGCCGGTCGCCGGCGCGGTAGGTGAGGGGCGCGCGGGCGGCACGGCACAGACGTGGCCCGGGGCGGGCCTGCCTTGGGCCCGGGCGGTCTGGCGGTGGCGGCTGGCTTGGGGGAACGCTTGGCGCCCCCGGGTTGGCCCAGGTGGCGGCGGCACTGACATGGCGATGGTGGGTTGGACGAGGGCGGCGGCGCAGACATGTCCAGCGGCGGAGTGGACATGTCCGGCGCGCGGAGGAAGAGGAAGGCTAGGGTTTCAGACCCAGATTTGGACGGGGTGGTGTTTATATAGGTAGAGGGAGCTAGGAGAGGCCAAATGAGGTGCAGTTTTCGCCCACACGATCGTGATCCGACGACGGAGAGCATGAAGGGGATTTAGATGGGCTAGTGGGCTTTTGTGGAGAGGTGCTGGGCTGCAAAGCGAAGGATGGGTTTCGGTTAACGCAGTTAACCGTTGGGGGATCAAACGACCTCCAAATGGAACGAAATTTGACAGGCGGTCTACCGGTGATGTATCAAGGCCACTCGACAAATCTCGGCCCATTCTGAGAACGTTTTTATCCCGCTCATGAAACAAGATCTGGAAGGTGCAATGGGTGCATGTGAGAGTGTGAGATTGCGAAACGGACAACGGAGAAAGTGAACGGATGTAAGAGACGAACATGAATGAAAATGAGATTCACATGATGACATGGCAAAGTACAACATGCAAGCAAATGACATGGCAATGACGGCGAATAACTGGAAGACACCTGGCGCATCGAACTCGGGGTGTTACATTAAGTTTCTAAGCTACTTTTGGAAGACACTATGCGTCAAGCTCAGAATCAAGCTACTATTCTCCTCGGCATATCATCCACAAACCGACAGCCAAACGAAGGTCACAGACTAGACGCTATCCACACTTCTCCGCGTGTTGATCAAGAAAAACATCAAGAAGTAGGAAGAGTTCTTGCATATGGCCTAGTACGCCTACAATCGAGCATGACACGCTACAACCAGCAAGTCCCCCTTTGAGGTAATCTATGGCTTCAACCCATTGTCCCCATTGGATGTTCTCCCACTACCACTACAAGAAAGAACCAACATGTACGTGAATGCAAGGCCAAGTTACCTCAAGAATGTGCATGAAAATACAAGGCACATGATCGAGCTCCAAGTACAATGACTCGCCCACAAGCTCAACATCAACAAGCACTCTTCCTAATCATTGTCTGTTTACACTCACTTTTACCACTTGCTACCTTGCCGTTTTTATATTTTCAGATTACAAAAACGTATATCTACCATCCATATTGCACTTGTTTCACCATTTCTTCGCCGAACTAGTGCACCTATACAATTTACCATTGTATTGGGTGTGTTGGGGACATAAGAGACTCTTTGTTATTTGGTTGCACGGTTGTTAGAGAGAGACCATCTTCATCCTACGCCTCCCACGGATTAATAAACCTTAGGTCATCCACTTGAGGGAAATTTGCTACTGTCCTACAAACCTCTGCACTTGGAGGCCCAACAATGTCTACAAGAAGAAGGTTGTGTAGTAGACATCAAGCTCTTTTCTGGCACCATTGCCGGGGAGGTTAGCACTTGAAGGTATATCTTTAGATATTGCAATCGAATCTTTTAGTTTCTTGTTTTATCACTAGTTTAGTTTATAAAAGAAAATTACAAAAAAAGGAATTGAGGGTACCTCATATGCTTCATCTTTTTAATATCTTTCATGAAATTAAGGATTCCGGTAATTGTGCCAAAGTGTTAGAAGAAGAATGCATTAAAATGTTTGGCACTAAATCTTTGGATGATGAGCATGATTGCAATGTTGTTAGTATGAATTCTTTGAATACCCTTGATGCTAATGATATGCAAAGCCACAAGCTTGGGGAAGCTATGTTTGATGAAGATGATATTTTTTGTCTCCCAAGTTTTGATGAGAAAATTTATTATGGTGATAGCATGCCTCCTATTTATGATGATTATATTGATGAAAGTTGGTTTGGAAGAGTGTCAACTTTAGGAAGTAATGATCCCACTATTTTGGAGGGTGTTGAATATTATTGTGATAATTATGAAAGTGGATTTGGAGAGGTCATGACTTTATTTAGTGATGAATCCACTATTTCGGAAGAGGTTCCAATTGATTATGAGAACAAAGTTGCTATCTATGATGATTATTGTGATGACTTGTATGCTATTAAGAATAATGATAACCATGAAACTTGTCACCATGATTTTCGTTTTCAATTGGATTATGCCTCACATGATAGTTATTTTGTTGAGTTTGCTCCCACTACTATTCATGAGAAGAAATTTGCTTATGTGGACAGTAATAAAATTTATATGCTTGGGGATCATGAAAAGAATGCTTTATGTGATGGTTATATTGTTGAATTCATTCATGATGCTACTGAAAATTATTATGAGGGAGGAACATATGCTTGTAGGAATTGCAATAATATCAAGTTTCCTCTCTATGTGTTGAAAATCTTGAAGATTTGCTTGTTTTACCTTCCTATGCAAGTTGATTCTTGTTCCCACAAGTTGTTTTCTCACAAAATACCTATGCATAGGAAGTGGGTTAGACTTAAATGTTCTAGTCATATTCTTCATGATGCTCTCTTTATGTTTCAATTCTTATCTTTTATGTGAGCATCATTGAAATCATCATGCCTAGCTAGGGACGTTAAACGATAGCGATTGTTGGGAGGCAACCCAATTTTATTTTTGTTCCTTGCTTTTTGCTCCTGTTTAGCAATAAATAATTCATCTAGCCTTTGTTTAGACGTGGTTTTATGTTTTAATTAGTGTTTGTACCAAGTAGAACCTTTGGGAAGACTTGGGTGAAGTCTTTGCGATCTTGCTGTAAAAAACAGAAACTTTTGCGCTCACGAGATTTGCTGCCATTTTTTACTGGGGAGTGCGATTCGGTTTATTCTTTTAACAGATGATTAATAGACAAATTCCTCACGTCCACCAATTTTTTTCAGAATTTTTGGGGTTACATAAGTATACGTTTGATACAGATTGCTACAGACTGTTCTATTTTTGACAAATTCTATTTTTCGTGTGTTGTTAGCTTATTTTGATGAATCTATGGCTAGTATCAGGGGGTATGAACCATAGTGAAGTTGGAATAAAGTAGGTTTAACACCAATATAAATTTAGAATGAGTTCACAACAGTACCTAAGTGGTGATTTATTTTCTTATACTAACGGAGCTTACAAGTTTTCTGTTAAGTTTTGTGTTGTGAAGTTTTCAAGTTTTGGGTAAAGATTCGGTGGACTATGAAATAAGTAGTGGCAAGAGCCTAACCTTGGGGATGCCCAAGGCACCCCAAGGTAACATTCAAGGACAACCAAGAGCCTAAGCTTGGGGATGCCCCGGATGGCATCCCCTCTTTCGTCTTCGTCTATCGGTAACTTTACTTGGAGCTATATTTTTATTCACCACATGATATGTGTTTTACTTGGAGCGTCATTTTTTTTGCTTTGCTTGCTGTTTGAATAAAATACCAAGATCTGTAATTCTTCAATGTTAGAGAGTCTTCACATAGTTGCATAATTATTCGACTACTCATTGAGATTCACTTATATCTTTCGGAGTAGTTTGTCATTTGCTCTAGTGCTTCACTTATATCCTTTTAGAGCACGGCGGTGGTTTTATTTTGAAGAAATAGATGAAATCTCATGCTTCACTTATATTATTTTGAGAGTCTTTAGAACAGCATGGTAGTTTGCTTTGGTTATGAAACTAGTCCTAATATGATGGGCATCCAATATGGTATAATAAAAACTTTCATATAGAATGCATTGAGTACTATGAGAAGTTTGATGCTTGATGATTGTTTTGAGACATGAGGATGGTGATATTAGAGTCATGCTAGTTGAGTAGTTGTCAATTTGAGAAATACTTGTGTTGAGGTTTGCAAGTCCCGTAGCATGCACGTATGGTAACCGTTGTGTGACAAATTTGAAGCATGAGGTGTTTCTTTGATTGCCTTCCTTATGAGTGGCGATCGGGGACGAGCGATGGTCTTTTCCTACCAATCTATCCCCCTAGGAGCATGCATGTAGTGCTTAGTTTTTGATGACTTGTAGATTTTTGCAATAAGTATGTGAGTTCTTTATGACTAATGTTGAGTCCATGGATTATACGCACTTCACCCTTCCATCATTGCTAGCCTCTTCGGTACCGTGCATTGCCCTTTCTCACCTCGAGAGTTGGTGCAAACTTCGCCGGTGCATCCAAACCCTGTGATATGATACGCTCTGTCACACATAAACCTCCTTATATCTTCCTCAAAACAGCCACCATACCTACCTATTATGACATTTCCATAGTCATTCCGAGATATATTGCCATGCAACTTTCCACCGTTCCGTTCATCATGACACACATCATCATTGTCATATTGCCTTGCATGATCATGTAGTTGATATCGTATTTGTGGCAAGGCCACCATGCATAATTTATCATACATGTCACTCTTGATTCATTGCACATCCCGGTACACCGCCGGAGGCATGCATATAGAGTCATATTTTGTTCTAGTATCTAGTTGTAATCTTTGAGTTGTAAATAAATAGAAGTGTGATGATCATCATTAATAGAGAATTGTCCCGGAAAAAAAAAGAAAAAAAGGAAAGTCCAAATACAAAAGGAAATGCCAAATAAAAAAATAAAGGAAAAAAAGGCCAAATAAAAATAAATAAATAAGAAGGGACAATGCTACTATCTTTTTTCCACACTTGTGCTTCAAAGTAGCACCATGATCTTCATGATAGAGAGTCTCTTGTTTTGCCACTTTCATATACTAGTGGGAATTTTTCATTGCAGAATTTGGCTTGTATATTCCAACAATGGGCTTCCTCAAATGCCCTAGGTCTTCGTGAGTAAGCAAGTTGGATGCACACCCACTTAGTTTCTTTTGTTGAGCTTTCATACATTTATAGCTCTAGTGCATCCGTTGCATGGCAATACCTACTCCTTGCATTGACATCAATTGATGGACATCTCCATAGCCCGTTGATTAGCTGCGTCAATGTGAGACTTTCTCCTTTTTTGTCTTCTTCATAAAAAACCCCATCATTATATTCTATTCCACCCATAGTGCTATGTCCATGGCTCACGCTCATGTATTGCGTGAAAGTTGAAAAAAGTTTGAGATTACTAAAGTATGAAACAATTGATTGGCTTGTCATCGGGGTTGTGCATGATGAGAGCATTCTTGTGTGACGAAAATGGAGCATGACCAAACTATATGATTTTGTAGGAATGAACTTTCTTTGGCCATGTTATTTTGAGAAGACATAATTGCTTGGTTAGTATGCTTGAAGTATTATTATTTTTATGTCAATATTAAACTTTTGTCTTGAACCTTTTGGATCTGAACATTCATGCCACAATAAAGAAAATCACATTGATAAATATGTTAGGTAGCATTCCACATCAAAAATTCTGTTTTTATCATTTACCTACTCGAGGACGAGAAGGAATTAAGCTTGGGGATGCTTGATACGTATCCAACGTGTCTATAATTTTTTGTTGTTCCATGCTATTATATTATCAATCTTGGATGTTTTATATGCATTTATATGCTATTTTATATGATTTTTGGGATGAACCTATTAACCTAGAGCCTAGTGCCAGTTTCTGTTTTCCCCTTGTTTTTTAGTATCACAGAAAAGGAAAACCAAATGGAGTCCAATTGACCTGAAACTTCACGGAGATCATTTTTGGACCAAAACAAGCCCACGGAGTACCGGAGCTGGGCCAGAAGAGTCCCGAGGCCACCACGAGGGTGGGGGCGCGCCCTACCCCCCTTGGCGCACCCCCCCTACCTCATGGCCGCCTCAGGGACCCCCTGATTTGTTCCCGACTCCAACACCTCTTATATAACCCCAAACTTCCAGAAAGAAACCTACTTCCTGCTTGATTGTTCTTGATGATATGAGTATTACAAGATTTGATCTACCACGAGATCATGGAGGCTAACCCTAGAAGCTAGCCTATGGTATGATTGTATGTTGTCATACGGACTAAACCCTCCGGTTTATATAGACACCGGAGGGGGATAGGGTTACACAAGGTCGGTTACAAGGGAGGAGATTTACATGTCCATATTTCCTAGCTTGCCTTCCACGCCAAGGAGAGTCCCATCCGAACACGGGACGAAGCCTTCAATCTTGTATCTTCATAGTCCAACAGTCCAGCCAAAGGATATAGTCCGACTGTCCGGAGACCCCCTAATCCAGGACTCCCTCAGTAGCCCCTAAACCAGGCTTCAATGACGACGAGTCCGGCACGCGGTATTGTCTTCGGCATTGCAAGGCGGGTTCCTCCTCCGAATACTCCATAGAAAATTTTGAACTCAAGGATAGTGTCTGGCTCTACAAAACAAGTTCCAGACCCCACCGTAGAGAGAATAATATTTCCATAAATCTAATCTGCTGTCACGTTTTGACAGCACGACATCATGTCATGGCCCGGTCTTTATCTGAACTGTTTTTTCTCAACCAGCGTTGCGCATATTACGAGGCGGTTTTTTTGACACGTCTCTTCAAAGCAGAGATCGTGTCCCCCTTATTACGGGATTCTCATCAATGCGGACGTGGGTGATCCAATTGTGCCTGTTGGTATGACTCCTAGATCTTAGGTAAGTCCCAAACGGCCACAAGGAGGACGCTTGATATTCACCTCCTTTATAAAGAGGGCGAGGCCTGTCCTTTTTCCCCTCATGCTCAATCGAATCCTTCCCCCGCCTCGAGTTCCAACACCCAAGGCTCAGGCCAGGCGCTTCGGACCTTCAACCATCTCCGGATCCAACCTTCAAGGTCGGTGGGTGCCTTCCTCTGTCATAGAGGACATCAAAAAGCTGAGAGGGGCCAGATATCTGACCGCCAAAATTTCGCATAGGCTGCCCACCCGAGGGCAGGTCATCCCTACTCCCGAACCCACCGAGAGTGTCGTGTTCATCTCTCACTTCCTCCGAGGACTAGGCCTCGCTCTGGATCCCTTTGTTAGGGGGCTTATGTTTTATTATGGGCTGGATTTCCATGATCTGGCCCCGGATTCCCTTCTTCACATCACGTCATTTATTGTCATATGTGAGGCCTTCCTTCGCATTACCCCTCACTTCGGCCTGTGGCTCAAGACCTTTGATGTGACGCCGAAGATGATCGAGGGGCGGCACGCAGAGTGCGGAGGTGCCTTAATAAGAAAAATCGCTGATGCTCCATGGCCAGAGGGTTCCTTCTGAGAGGTGTCCAGTTTGTGGCAGCGGGAGTGGTTTTACATCACAGCTCCCCGAAGTGCCAAGTGGGTAGCAGCCCCTACCTTCCGCTCGGGCCCCCCACCGCAATTGGCGTCATGGATCTGCAGGGGGCTGAGCTGGGGTCCAGCAAAGGATGTGCCAATATTGCAGAGCCGTATCCGAGAACTCTTTGAGAGATATTTCAGCCTAGTTATGGTAATGCAAGTTATGCTAGTTCGTCGAGTCCAGCCTTGCAAACGTCAGCCCCTCCGCATGTGGGAATTCAACCCGGAAGGACCGTGAGCTATTCAGCACTTCTTCGGCATGACGCTCGAAGAGATGTTCAAATCGTTCTTCGGACCCCAAATAGAGTGTCCAGACACCACTGAGGATGTGGGTTTGAGATGCAACCGCCCTGATACCCAAGTAAGTAATCCCATGGCCGAACACACTGTCCTTTTATTTATCATGACATCATTCTAAAAAGTCGCTCTTTGACCAGGACTGGATAACAAAGGCGAAGATGATCAGGTGTCCGGCCCCCCTTCCTGAAGGCTTGGATAATCCGGTACTGGACAAAATGCTCGAGCCTGTGTCTTATCAAGTGCCCTCAAAGGAAGATGAAGGGGGTAATAAAGAGGACGACAGCGGGTCTCACTCGCTACTCGTCCCAACCGAGGGGATGAGCGCCTCCGCGAGGCAGGATAAACAAGGGAAATAATCTGACATTCCCTCTCCCCGAGGAAGCAAGAGGACTACCTCTTAAGATCTGGAAACTAAGGTTTGCAAATGGGAGAAGAAATCTTCGCCAGAGGGTCCTGCCTCGGAAGGTATTCTTGCCGCACAATGTCCGCGCGGGGATCATCCTCTACCGAGCTGTAAGTAATCAAAAAGTACTTAATAATGAAAATGTCCTACCTTACTTCTGAAGACAATAACCAATGCTTATAAATTGTAGTCCGGATCACAGCCCTTCTCGACAGAGTTCGTCTTTGGGGGATCTTCTTCCGGAGATGATGGAGAGTGAAACGCCTCCTCCTGACACCCCACCTCCGGAGGCGGGCGACCTTGAAGTGTCGTCGCGGAGGGTATCTCCTGATATGCCCAGGCCAGAGGATAACCCTTTGGCTACCCAGAATCCTCAGTATACGGCTGCTAAGGAGAGCGATGGCAAGAGTCCGGAACCGTACAGAGTGCGGTCGGACGCACTGAGGGATCCTCTGGGGCAAGCGGCCGTCTCAGAAGTGCATCGTACGCTAATGAGTACGGTAATTGAAAGGATTTCATCCGCTGAAAGCGGATTGCAAGAAGCCTTTATGAGTCTACTGAAAGGCTTTGAGGTACGTGAAATAGTGTATGTTTTTTATAGTACCGCACACGTTAGGTGTGCCCTATGCAGATAGTAGCCCCTGAGACTCTGGTTGTCGTCGAGAACGGCGGCAAACTGAGGATCGTATTCCCAGGTAATAACCCGACTGCCTTTATGTGCAGGTGGATGAGGCTCCGGTGGCTAGCCAGACTGATGAGTTTACCGAGCTAAAGCGGCAACTTGATGCGGCCGATGCCGATATCGTGCTTGTCAACCAACGGCTTGACGAGGCACGGGGTAAGTGATTTCTCTGGTGATCGTCACATAATAAGTGGAGCATGATGCCAGTATCTTTAATATGTTGTGACTGCAGATGGAGCTGCTACCGTGGAGACCCTTTGGGCGGAGCTTGCCTAAGCCAAGGAACAAGCAAGGAGTAGCAATGCGGCCGCTCTAAAGGTGGCCGAAGAGTTGAGGGCCGAACAGGCCGCGCATTGCAGAGCAAGGAAAGAATAGCCAAAATGGCTATAGAGTTGAAAGATGCCGTTGACCGCTACCAGCTTCTTGAAGAAGAAAGCCGAGCGAAGACGACGGACCTAGAGAAGGCCCTGGTAGCTGCCAAGGAAGCCCGCTCCAAAATTAGAGCGATGAAGGAGGAGCTGCATCAAGCTGCAGATATCGTGTCTGGGAAGCCCTTCTTGTTGTGGACGAAGTTCAGAGATCCGAAGTATGCTCCTCTTGACCGACTATGGAGTTTTGCGGACGCCTATGTGGATTTGGATGCAGGTGCTGCTGATGCGACCGAGTACTTCAAGGATCGGAAAGATCACGAAGTGGAACAGCTGTTCTGGTCACAGTTTCATGCTCTAGGCCGTCCGCTGCTGTTGAATGAGCGAATGGCCAAGTGGGCCGAGCTCCATAGGTTGTCCGGACTTGGCATGAGGTCCGTTGTGCATCATCTGTGGCCGGGAGGGCCAAGGACGAATAGCTACTTTAGTTTAGTGCAACAATTCCTTGGTGATGTGCCGCGCATCGATGCTATAAAGAGATCGACGTGCATGGAGGGTGCGCGGATGGCCTTTGCCCGTGTCAAGACATACTGGGCAGAGATGGAGGCCACCACTGTTGCCACACAGGGTTCGGCCATAGGCCGAGTGGCTGCCGAGCACTACTTTGAAGAAGTTCTTGAAGGCGCTCATTCGATAGAGGCGCAGTGCTTGAAGAATATTATGTTCTAGTGACATGTACTCCCATTGTAAAAACAAAGTTTTATTGAGTTATCAAGGCTGTGTTTATACTTTTGCTTGAAAGTATTATGATGCCTCCTGTGCGGCCGTTTATGTATATATGTATATAACCTGAAAGTTTGCAGTCGTCGGCTTCCGCCCCCACGCATATAATGCGGGGGTGTTCACTGAAAATGCGTATCCACACTTGATCCAACGTCTTGGTCCATTAAGGAGGTGGTAGCGTAGGAACGAGGCAATCGGACTATATTGCTTTAACACTTTCACTTAGCCATAGGAGTTTGAAGGTGGGGCTACTATATAGCCCCTGGTACTTCCGCGCTCATCCGAATACGGGGCGCGTACGTACATGGCCAGGAAACGGCCCTTCATTAATGCGGAGGAATCCCGAAGATTCCGCTGAGTCATCGAGTGGTTGACCAGTCTCTCGCTATATCATGACAGTCAGTTTTCGGTTTTCTCTACCGAGGTGCTCATCCGGATGAACCAGGGCACAATCGCAGTAGTTCTCCCAGTGCTACCTTAGCTGATATGGCGGAACGTAAGGTACCAAAACGTGGGAGCCGGGCAAACCCGATATTTGAGCAAAGACATGATTCGGAGCTGATGCATATAGGGCCAAACTCGCGACGCCGAACACTCCCTAAGGTGTTCGGTCTTTATAACATATACCGGGCTGAACAATGCCCTTAATAATAAACCCCGTGTGTCCATGTACATGCAATATCCTGATGTGGCCACATGCCAATAACGTCAGCATCCTTCTCATTTGTGTAGAGTATCCAGAGGATGTGAGCAACAAGAGACGGTAAAAAAGGTTTACGCAGGGTCTTAATCTAAAAATAAACCTTTAGGCGGGTCCCTACTGCACGCCTGCGCCTGTGTCTCCGCTGTGCCGTGTCCTGGACGGGTGTAGCACGATTGTCATCTGTAAAAGGAAAGAACATAGGTGAAAGTTGTCGTGCC
The DNA here is from genome assembly GCF_018294505.1 of Triticum aestivum. Classification (NCBI taxonomy): domain Eukaryota; kingdom Viridiplantae; phylum Streptophyta; class Magnoliopsida; order Poales; family Poaceae; genus Triticum; species Triticum aestivum. Next base: position 201,757,207 of record NC_057812.1, read on the forward strand.
AAAAAAAGGAATTGATTATTATCAATGAACTATCAAAATTCAAGAGAAGTCAAGTTGAGCCGGGCTGGCCTTGATTACACGCGGGAAGCCCCTGGTGTCGTCTATGAGGGTTTGATCATCAAACCAATCTCATGTATATGTAGTGGAGCACCGGACTCGTCTAACCGTGTCCGTGGTCTAGTTCGTAGCTGTTAAAGCCGCCGCATCCTCTTCCGTACATGAAAAGCGTTTAGTATTTCCTCTAATTGTGATGATGCCACGTGGACCGGGCATCTTAAGCTTGAGAAAAGCATAATGCGGTATTGCATTAAAACGAGCGAAAGCCGTTCTTCCGAGTAGTGCTTGATACTCACTTCGGAATTGAGTGGCGTGGAAAGTTAACCTTTCGCTTCAGAAGTTATTGGGAGAACCGAATACAACCTCTAGTAGTAGAGAGCCCGTACATCGGGCCTCTTGGCCTGGTATTACTCCCTTGAAGGTAGTATTACTGTGGCTTATTTGTGTCGGGTCTATCCCCATTTTGCGGATTGTGTCCTGATATATTAGATTGAGATCATTGCCGCCGTCCATGAGGACTCGTGTGAGATGGTACCCGTTTATTATTGGGTCTAACACCAAGGCCGCCAATCCTCTGTGTCGGATGCTTGACGCGTGATCTCTGCGATCAAAAGTGATCGGGCAGACCAACCAGGGGTTGATCCTATGGGTGACGGGCTCTATGGCGCGTGTGTCTCGGAGTGTGTGTTTGCTTCTCTTCTTCGTCACATGGATCACATTTACTGTTTTAACCTCTGGTGGGAATTTTTTCTGTCCTCCGGTTCTTTGCTGGCGAGGTTCGTCCTCGTCTTCGCTTGGTGTCTCTTCCCCTTTGTGTTCGGCATTTAGCTTACCGGCCTGCTTGAAGACCCAACATTCTCTGTGGGTGTGATTTGCAGGTTTGTCGGGGGTGCCGTGAATCTGACAGAGCTTGTCAATAATCTTGTTTAGGCCAGATGGTCCTTCTCTGCTACCTTTAAAAGGCTTCTTCCGCTGACCTGGTCGAGAGCCCCTGAATCCGGTGTTTACCGCCGTATTATCTGGGCTACCTTCTTTATTTCGACGCTTTTTTGTTGCGTCGTGGTTTTAAATTGCCATCCCTGACTTCGGATGTGCTTGGGTCGCCGTTTGCATCTTCGTCGTGCTCTGCCACCGGGGCGGTGCAGTCCTCGTTTCTTCTAGAGTCGACTAGACTGTTATTTCCTCTTGCGCTGTTATCGCTGTTTTTGCTATGGTGGGACTTAGAGCGGCGCCGCTGACGTCGGCGCTTGGGTTTCTTGGAGGGGGCATCCTCCGCTGTCTCTTCGCCATTGCCCTCTTTGGGTGTATCCACCATGTATATGTCATGTGATGAAGTGGTTGTCCGGCGCCCTGTGGGCGCTGGTTCCTGTTCGTCTCCTGCATCTTCGTTCACTCCATCGATGTCTTCGGAGTCGAAGTTAAGCATGTCGGTTAAGTCGTCGATAGTGGCTACCAAGTGGGTGGTGGGTGGGCAGCGAATTTCTTCGTCATCCGCATCCCATTCTAGCCGAACATAGTTCGGCCAAGGTTCTCCTGACAGGGAGAGAGACCTTAATGAATTAGCACATCGCTGAAAGGCGAGTGCTGAAGATATCCGCGGAGGTGAACTCCATGATCGGCGCCCAGTTGGGTTCGACGGGCATGGATATAAGCAGCTCGGAGTCCGTGGCCAGGGGTGAATCCAGTGGTTCGGCAACACGGCTCTCGTAAGGGGTGAAGTCAGCGTCTGGCTCTATCGCCACTAAGAACGCGGCCTCCGTGGCGGGGTCTATCCCTCCGCTCTCGGATGGCGCAATTTGCTCCGGATTGACGACCGGAGTAGTTGCAGATGCGATCTCCCGAATACTGTCCGACGACAGAGTTATGTCATGCTCGTTGTGACTGTGCGGCACACCTGACATGGGCTCGAATCCGTCGAAGATCAAGTCTCTGAATCTGACCTGATGTCCAGGGGCATAGCTCTCGATCTGCTCCAGATGGCCAAGCGAATTGGCCTGCAGTGTGAAGCCGCCGAATACAAAGATCTGTCCGGGGAGGAAAACCTCACCCTGGACCGCATCGCTACCGATGATCAAAGGATCCATCAAGCCTTATGGTGACGACACAGTGGAACTCTCAATGAAAGCACCAATGTCGGTGTCAAAACCGGCGGATCTCGGGTAGGGGGTCCCGAACTGTGCGTCTAAGGCGGATGGTAACATGAGGCAGGGGACAAGATGTTTACCCAGGTTCTGGCCCTCTTGATGGAGGTAATACCCTACTTCCTGCTTGATTGTTCTTGATGATATGAGTATTACAAGAGTTGATCTACCACGAGATCGTGGAGGCTAACCCTAGAAGATAGCATATGGTATGATTGTATGTTGTCATACGGACTAAACCCTCCGGTTTATAAAACACCGGAGGGAGCTAGGGTTACACAAGGTTGGTTACAAGGGAGGAGATTTACATATCCATATTGCCTAGCTTGCCTTCCACGCCAAGGAGAGTCCCATCCAGACACGGGATGAAGCCTTCAATCTTGTATCTTCATAGTCCAACAGTCCGGTCAAAGGATATAGTACGGCTGTCCAGAGACCCCCCTAATCCAGGACTCCCTCAATCATAAACCCACAATTCATCGGATCTCGACAAACACACCGCAAAAAGAATTACATCGAATAGATCTCGAAGAGAATCCCGGCGAACGTTGTATTGAGATCCAAAGAGAGATAAGAAGCCATCTAGCTAATAACGATGGACCCGAAGGTCTGTGGTAAACTACTCACACATCATCGGAGAGGCTATGGTGTTGATGTAGAAGCCCTCCGTGATCGATTCCCCACCGGCGGAGCGCCGGAAAAGGCCCCAAGATGGGATCTCAAGGGTACAAAAGGTTGCGGTGGTGGAAATAGGGTTTCGTGGTGCTCTTGGGTGTTTTCGGGGTATATGAGTATATATAGGCGAAAGAAGTAGGTCAGTGGGCCCACGAGGGTGGGGGCACGCCTACCCCCCTGGCGCGCCCTCCTACCTCGTGGCCGCCTCGTTTCTTCCTTGACATCCACTCCAAGTCTCCTGGATGATTTTGTTCCAAAAATAACTCTCCTGAAGGTTTCATTTCGTTTGATATTCCTTTTCTGCGAAACACTGAAATAGGCAAAAAAACAGTTTGCACTGGGCCTTTGGTTAGTAGGTTAGTCCCAAAAATAATATAAAAAGGTATATTAAAGCCCATTAAACATCCAAAAAAAGATAATATAATAGCATGGAATGATCAAAAATTATAGATACGTTGGAGATGTATCAAGCATCCCCAAGCTTAATTCCAGCTAATCCTCGAGTAGGTAAATGATAAAAACAGAATTTTTTATGTGGAATGCTACCTAGCATAATTCTTGATTTTATTTTCTTTATTGTGGCATGAATGTCAGATCCGAAAGATTCATGATAAAAGTTTAATATTGACATAAAAATAATAATACTTCAAGCATACTAACAAAGCAATCATGTCTTCTCAAAATAACACGGCCAAATAAAGTTATCCTTACAAAATCATATAGTCTGCCTATGCTCTATCTTCATCACACAAAGTATTTAATCATTCACAACCCCGATGACAAGCCAAGCAATTGTTTCATACTTTTGATGTTCTCAAACTTTTTCAATCTTCATGCAATATATGAGCGTGAACCATGGACATAGCACTATATGTGGAATAGAATGGTGGTTGTGGAAAAGACAAAAATGAGAAGATAGTCTCACATCAACTAGGCGTATCAACGGGCTATGGAGATGCCCATCAATAGATATCAATGTGAGTGAGTAGGGATTGCCATGCAACGGATGCACTAGAGCTATAAGTGTATGAAAGCTCAACAAAAGAAACTAAGTGGGTATGCATCCAACTCGCTTGCTCTCGAAGACCTAGGGCATTTTGAGGAAGCCCATCATTGGAATATACAAGCCAAGTTCTATAATGTAAAATTCCCACTAGTATATGAAAGTGACAACCTAGGAGACTCTCTATCATGAAGATCATGGTGCTACTTTGAAGCACAAGTGTGGTAAAAGGATAGTAACATTGTCCCTTCTCTCTTTTTCTCTCTCTTTTTTTTATTTGGGCCCTTTCCTCTTTTTTATGGCCTCTTTTTTATCTCTTTTTTTCTTTTCGTCTGGAGTCTCATCCCGACTTGTGGGGGAATCATAGTATCCATCATCCTTTCCTCACTTGGGACAATGCTCTAATAATGATGATCATCACACTTTTATTTACTTACAACTCAAGAATTACAACTCGATACTAGAACAAAATATGACTCTATGTGAATGCCTCCAGTGGTGTACCGGGATATGCAATAAATCAAGAGTGACATGTATGAAATAATTATAAAGGTGGCTTTGCCACAAATACGATGTCAACTACATGATCATGCAAAGCAATATGACAATGATGTAACGTGTCATAAGAAACGGAACGGTGGTAAGTTGCATGGCAATATATTTCGGAATGGCTATGGAAATTCCATAATAGGTAGGTATGGTGGCTGTTTTGAGGAAGGTATATGGTGGGTGTATGGTACCAGCGAAAGTTGCACGGTACTAGAGAGGCTAGCAATGGTGGAAGGGTGAGAGTGCGTATAATCCATGGACTCAACATTAGTCATAAAGAACTCACATACTTATTGCAAAAATCTATTAGTTATCGAAACAAAGTACTACGTGCATGCTCCTAGGGGGTAGATTGGTAGGACAAGACCATCGCTCGTCCCCGACCGCCACTCATATGGAAGACAATCAATAAATAAATCATGCTCCGACTTCATCACATAACGGTTCACTATACGTACATGCTACGGGAATCACAAACTTTAGAACAAGTATTTCTCAAATTCACAACTACTCAACTAGCATGACTAATATCACCATCTTCATATCTCAAAACAATCATAAAGAATCAAACTTCTCATAGCATTCGATGCACTTTATATGATAGTTTTTATTATACCCATCTTGGATGCCTATCATATTAGGATTAATTTTGTAGCCAAAGCAAATTACCATGCTGTTCTAAAAGACTCTTAAAATAATATAAGTTAATCATGAGAGATCAATAGTTTCTATAAAATAAAACCACCACCGTGCTCTTAAAAAGGTATAAGTGAAGCACTAGAGCAAAATTATCTAGCTCAAAAGATATAAGTGAAGCATATAGAGTATTCTAATAAATTCCGATTTGTGTGTGTGTCTCTCCAAAAGGTGTGTACAGCAAGGATGATTGTGTTAAACTAAAAAGCAAAGACTCAAATCATACAAGACGCTCCAAGCAAAACACATATCATGTGGTGAATAAAAATATAGCCTCAAGTAGAGTTACCGATGGACGAAGACGAAAGAGGGGATGCCTTCCGGGGCATCCCCAAGCTTAGGCTTTTGCTTGTCCTTGAATTTTACGTTGGGGTGCCTTGGTCATCCCCAATCTTAGGCTCTTTCCACTCCTTATTCCAAAATCCATCAAATCTTTACCCAAAACTTGAAAACTTCACAACACAAAACTCAACAGAAAATCTCATGAGCTCCGTTAGTATAAGAAAACAAACCACCACTTCAAGGTACTGTAATGAACTCATTCTTTATTTATATTGGTTTTAAAAATACTGTATTCCAACTTCTCTATGGTTCATACCCCCCGATACTAGCCATAGATTCATCAAAATAAGGAAACAACACACGAAAAACAGAATCTGTCAAAAACAGAAAAGTTTGTAGTAATCTGTAGGTTTCGAATAATTATGTAACCCAAAAAATTCTGAAATAAATTTGTGGACGTGAGGAATTTGTCTATTAATAATCTTCAAAAAGAATAAACCTAATCGCACTCTCCAATAAAAAATGGCAGCTAATCTCGTGAGCGCTAAAGTTTCTGTTTTTTATAGCAAGATCGCAAAGACTTCCCCCAAGTCTTCCCAAAGGTTCTACTTTGCACAAACACTAATTAAAAACATAAAACCACATCTAAACATAATCTAGATGAATTATTTATTACTAAACAGGAATGAAAAACAAGAAACAAAAATAAAATTGGGTTGCCTCCCAACAAGCGCTATCGTTTAACGCCCCTAGCTAGGCATAAAAACAAGAATAGATCTAGGTATTGTCATCTTTGGGATGCAATCCATAAGTGGATCTCATAATATATTCATAAGGTAATTTAATTTTCTTCCTAGGAAAGTGTTCCAATGGAAATTGGAATCTAATATTTCCTTCTTTCATATCAATAATTGCACCAATCGTTCTAAGGAAAGGTCTACCAAGAATAATAGGACATGTAGGATTGCAATCTATATCAAGAACAATGAAATATACAGGCACATAATTCCTATTTGCAACAATAAGAACATCATTAATCCTTCCCATAGGTTTCTTAATAGTGGAACCCGCAAGATGTAAATTTAAAGAACAATCATCAAATTCACGGAAACCTAACACATCACACAAAGTTTTTGGAATCGTGGAAACACTAGCACCCAAATCACATAAAGCATAGCATTCATGATCTCTAATTTTAATTTTAATAGTAGGTTGCCACTCATCATAAAGTTTTCTAGGGATATAAACTTCTAATTCAAGCTTTTCTTCATAGGATTGCATTAAAGCATCAACAATATGTTTGGTAAAAGCTTTTTTTATCATAAGCATGAGGAGAATTTAGCATGGATTGCAACAAGGAAATAAAATCTATCAAAGATAAATTATCATAATTAAATTCCTTGAAATCCAAAATAGTGGGTTCATTTCTATGCAAAGTCTTGACCTCTTCAATCCCACTTTTACCAATTTTTCCATCAAGATCTAAAAACTCCGAATCATTGGGACACCTTTTAGCTAAAGTTGACTCATATCCAGTCCCATCATTATCAAGATTCATATTGTAAAACAAAGATATAATAGGAGACACATCAATCACTTTTAGATCTTCATCCTTATTATCATGAAAACTAGAAGAACACGCTTTTATAAAGCAATCCTTTTTAGCACGCATCCTAGCGGTTCTTTCTTTGCACTCGTCAATGGAAATTCTCATAGATTTGAGAGACTCATTGATATCATGCTTATGTGGAATAGGTCTAAGTTTCAAATAATCAATATCAAGAGAAATTCTATCCACGTTCCTGGCCAACTCATCAATCTTAGGCAATTTTTCTTCAAGCAAAGCATTGAAATTCTTTTGTGAAATAATAAACTCTTTAACACTAGTCTCAAAATCAGAGGGCATCTTATTAAAATTTCCATAAGAGTTGTTGTAGCAATTACCCTAATTATTAGAGGAATTACTAGGAAATGGACAAGGATTAAAGTTTCCTCTATACGCATTGTTACCAAAATTGTTCCTACCAACAAAATTCACATCCATAGATTCATATTATTCTCAATCAAAGTAGACAAAGGCATATCATTAGGATCAGAAGAAACACTCTTATTAGCAAACAATTTCATAAGTTCCTCCATCTTTCCACTCAAAACATTAATCTCTTCTATCGCATGAACCTTTTTACTAGTAGATCTTTCGGTGTGCCATTGAGAATAATTAACCATAATATTATCTAGGAGTTTAGTAGCTTCTCATAAAGTGATTTCCATAAAAGTGCCTCCCGCGGCCGAATCTAAAAGAGTTCTAGAAGCAAAATTCAATCCAGCATAAAAAATTTGTATGATCATCCATAAGTTTAATCCATGAGTAGGGAAATTACGTATCATTAATTTCATCCTCTCCCAAGATTGTGCAATATGCGCATGATCAAGTTGCTTAAAATTCATAATATCGTTTCTAAGAGAGATGATCTTAGCGGGAGGAAAATACTTAGAGATAAAAGCATCTTTGCTCTTATTCCATGAATCAATACTATTTTTATGCAAAGACGAAAACCAAGTTTTAGCACGATCTCTAAGCAAAAAAGGAAATAGCTTCAACTTAAAAATAGATTGGAAAATAAAGATTGCAAAATAAACAACGATAGAAATAGCAAGTTGATAGGAAAATAATATAATGGAAAATAGACCCGGGGGGCATAGGTTTCACTAGTGGCTTCTCTCAAGATAGCAAATTCTACGGTGGGTGAACAAATTACTGTCGAGCAATTGATAGAATAGCGCATAGTTATGAGAATATCTAGGCATGATCATGTATATAGGCATCACGTCCGCGACAAGTAGACCGAAACGACTCTGCATCTACTACTATTACTCCACACATCGACCGCTATCCAGCATGCATCTAGAGTATTAAGTTCATAAGAACAGAGTAACGCATTAGGCAAGATGACATAAAGTAGAGAGATAAACTCAAGCAATATGATATAAACCCCATCTTTTTATCCTCAATGGCAACAATACAATACATGCCTTGCTGCCCCTGCTTGAAGGAAATATGCCCTAGAGGCAATAATAAAGTTATTATTTATTTCCTTATATCATGATAAATGTTTATTATTCATGCTAGAATTGTATTAACCGGAAACATAATACATGTGTGAATACATAGACAAACAGAGTGTCACTAGTATGCCTCTACTTGACTAGCTCGTTAATCAAAGATGGTTATGTTTCCTAACCATGAACAAAGAGTTGTTATTTGATTAACAGGATCACATCATTAGGTGAATGATCTGATTGACATGACCCATTCCATTAGCTTAGCACCCGATCGTTTAGTATGTTGCTATTGCTTTCTTCATGACTTATACATGTTCCTATGACTATGAGATTATGCAACTCCCATTTGTCGGAGGAACACTTTGTGTGCTACCAAACGTCACAACGTAAATGGGTGATTATAAAGGTGCTCTACAGGTGTCTCCAAAGGTACATGTTGGGTTGGCGTATTTCGAGATTAGGATTTGTCACTCCAATTGTCGGAGAGGTATCTCTGGGCCCTCTCGGTAATGCACATCACATAAGCCTTGCAAGCATTGCAACTAATGAGTTAGTTGCGAGATGATGTATTACGGAACGAGTAAAGAGACTTGCTGGTAACGAGATTGAACTAGGTATTGAGATACCGACGATCGAATCTCGAGCAAGTAACATACCGATGACAAAGGGAACAATGTATGTTGTTATGCGGTCTGACCGATAAAGATCTTCGTAGGATATGTACGAGCCAATATGAGCATCTAGGTTCCGCTATTGGTTATTGACCGCAGACGTGTCTCGGTCATGTCTACATTGTTCTCGAACCCGTAGGGTCCGCACGCTTAAGGTTTTGATGACAGTTATATTATGAGTTTATGAGTTTTGATGTACCGAAGTTAGTTCGGAGTCTCGGATGTGATCACGGACATGACGAGGAGTCTCGAAATGGTCGAGACATAAAGATTGATATATTGGACGGCTATATTCGGACACCGGAAGTGTTCCGGGTGATTTCGGAGAAAACCGGAGAGCCGGAGGGTTACCGGAACCCCCCCGGGAGAAGTAATGGGCCATATGGGCCTTAGTGGAGAGAGAGAGGGGCAGCCAAAGGTGGGTCGCGTGCCTCCTCCCCCTGGTCCGAATTGGACTAGGAGAGGGGGGCGGCGCTCCCCTTTCCTTCTCCCTCCCCACTTCTTTCCCCCTCCTAGTAGGAGTCCTACTCCTACTAGGAGGAGGACTCCTCCTTGGCGCGCCATAGGGGCCGGACGGCCTCCTCCCCTTGATCCTTTATATACGGGGGCGGGGGGCACCCCTAGACACACAAGTTGATCCACGTGATCATATTCTTAGTCGTGTGCGGTGCCCCCTTCCACCATAATCCTCGATAATATTGTAGCGGTGCTTAGGCGAAGCCCTGCGACGGTAGTACATCAAGATCATCACCACGCCGTCGTGCTGACGGAACTCTTCCCTGACACTTTGCTGGATCGGAGTCCGGGGATCATCATCGAGCTGAACGTGTGCTAAAACTCGGAGGTGCCATAGTTTCGGTGCTTGATTGGTTGGGCCATGAAGACGTACGACTACATCAACCGCGTTGTGCTAACGCTTCCGCTGTCGGTCTACAAGGGTACGTAGATCACACTCTCCCCTCTCGTTGCTCTGCATCACCATGATCTTGCGTGTGCATAGGAAATTTTTTGAAATTACTACGTTCCCCAACAGTGGTATCAGAGCCTAGGTTTTATATGTTGATGTTATATGCACGAGTAGAACACAAGTGAGTTGTGGGCGATATAAGTCATACTGCTTACCAGCATGTCATACTTTGGTTCGGCGGTATTGTTGGACGAAGCGGCCCGGACCAACATTACGCGTACGCTTACGCGAGACCGGTTCTCTCGACGTGCTTTGCACATAGGTGGCTTGCGGGTGACAGTTTCTCCAACTTTAGTTGAACCGAGTGTGGCTACGCCCGGTCCTTGCGAAGGTTAAAACAGCACCAACTTGACAAACTATCGTTGTGGTTTTGATGCGTAGGTAAGATTGGTTCTTGCTTAAGCCCGTAGCAGCCACGTAAAACTTGCAACAACAAAGTAGAGGACGTCTAACTTGTTTTTGCAGGGCATGTTGTGATGTGATATGGTCAAGACATGATGCTAAATTTTATTGTATGAGATGATCATGTTTTGTAACCGAGTTATCGGCAACTGGCAGGAGCCATATGGTTGTCGCTTTATTGTATGCAATGCAATCGCGCTGTAATGCTTTACTTTATCACTAAGCGGTAGCGATAGTCGTGGAAGCATAAGATTGGCGAGACGACAACGATTCTACGATGGAGATCAAGGTGTCGCGCCGGTGACGATGGTGATCACGATGGTGCTTCGAAGATGGAGATCACAAGCACAAGATGATGATGGCCATATCATATCACTTATATTGATTGCATGTGATGTTTATCTTTTATGCATCTTATCTTGCTTTGATTGACGGTAGCATTATAAGATGATCTCTCACTAATTATCAAGAAGTGTTCTCCCTGAGTATGCACCGTTGCGAAAGTTCTTCGTGCTGAGACACCACGTGATGATCGGGTGTGATAGGCTCTACGTTCAAATACAACGGGTGCAAAACAGTTGCACACGCGGAATACTCAGGTTATACTTGACGAGCCAAGCATATACAGATATGGCCTCGGAACATGGAGACCGAAAGGTGGAGCGTGAATCATATAGTAGATATGATCAACATAGTGATGTTCACCAATGAAACTACTCCATCTCACGTGATGATCGGACATGGTTTAGTTGATTTGGATCACATAATCACTTAGAGGATTAGAGGGATGTCTATCTAAGTGGGAGTTCTTTAAGTAAATTAATTGAACCTAAATTTATTATGAAACTTAGTACCTGATAGTATCTTACTTGTTTATGCTTGATTGTAGATAGATGGCTCGTGCTGTTGTTCCGTTGAATTTTAATGCGTTCCTTGAGAAAGCAAAGTTGAAAGATGATGGTAGCAATTACACGGACTGGGTCTGTAACTTGAGGATTATCCTCATTGTTGCACAGAAGAATTACGTCCTGGAAGCATTGCTGGGTGCCAGGCCTGCTGCTGGAGCAACACCAGATGTTATGAACGTCTGGCAGAGCAAAGCTGATGACTACTTGATAGTTCAGTGTGCCATGCTTTACGGCTTAGAATCGGGACTTCAACGACGTTTTGAACGTCATGGAGCATATGAGATGTTCCAGGAGTTGAAGTTAATATTTCAAGCAAATGCCCAGATTGAGAGATATGAAGTCTCCAATAAGTTCTATAGCTGCAAGATGGAGGAGAACAGTTCTGTCAGTGAGCATATACTCAAAATGTCTGGGTATAATAATCACTTGATTCAATTGGGAGTTAATATTCCAGATGATTGCGTCATTGACAGAATTCTCCAATCACTGCCACCAAGCTACAAGAGCTTCGTGATGAACTATAATATGCAAGGGATGAATAAGACTATTCCCTAGCTCTTCGCAATGTTGAAAGCTGCGGAGGTAGAAATCAAGAAGGAGCATCAAGTGTTGATGGTCAACAAGACCACTAGTTTCAAGAAAAAGGGCAAAGGGAAGAAGAAGGGGAACTTCAAAAAGAACAGCAAGCAAGTTGCTACTCAAGAGAAGAAACCCAAACCTGGACCTAAGCCTGAAACTGAGTGCTTCTACTGCAAGCAGACTGGTCACTGGAAGCGGAACTGCCCCAAGTATTTGGCGGATAAGAAGGATGGCAAGGTGAACAAAGGTATATGTGATATACATGTTATTGATGTGTACCTTACTAATGCTCGCAGTAGCACCTGGGTATTTGATACTGGTTCTGTTGCTAATATTTGCAACTCGAAACAGGGACTACGGATTAAGCGAAGATTGGCTAAGGACGAGGTGACGATGCGCGTGGGAAACGGTTCCAAAGTCAATGTGATCGCAGTCGGCACGCTACCTCTACATCTACCTTCGGGATTAATATTAGACCTAAATAATTGTTATTTGGTGCCAGCGTTAATCATGAACATTATATCTGGATCTTGTTTGATACTAGACGGTTATTCATTTAAATCTGAGAATAATGGTTGTTATATTTATATGAGTAATATAGTTTATGGTCATGCACCCTTAAAGAGTGGTCTATTTTTATTGAATCTCGATAGTACTGACACACATATTCATAGTGTTGAAGCCAAAAGATGCAGAGTTGATAATGATAGTGCAACTTATTTGTGGCACAGCCGTTTGGGTCATATCGGTATAAAACGCATGAAGAAACTCCATACTGATGGGCTTTTGGAACCACTTGATTATGAATCACTTGGTACTTGCGAACCGTGCCTTATGGGTAAGATGACAAAAACATCATTCTCCGGTACTATGGAGAGAGCAACAGATTTGTTGGAAATCATACATACAGATGTATGTGGTCCGATGAATGTTGAGGCTCGTGGCGGATATCATTATTTTCTCACCTTCACAGATGACTTAAGCAGATATGGGTATATCTACTTAATGAAACATAAGTCTAAAATGTTTGAAAAGTTCAAAGAATTTCAGAGTGAAGTTGAAAATCATTGTAACAAGAAAATAAAATTCCTACGATCTGATCATGGAGGGGAATATTTGAGTTACGAGTTTGGTGTACATTTGAAACAATGCGGAATAGTTTCGCAACTCACGCCACCCGGAACACCACAGCGTAATGGTGTGTCCGAACATCGTAATCGTACTTTACTAGATATGGTGCGATCTATGATGTCTCTTACTGATTTACCGCTATTGTTTTGGGGATATGCTCTAGAGACGGACGCATTCATGTTAAATAGGGCACCATCAAAATCCGTTGAGACGACGCCTTATGAACTGTGGTTTGGCAAGAAACCAAAGTTGTCGTTTCTAAAAGTTTGGGGCTGCGATGCTTATGTGAAAAAGCTTCAACCTGATAAGCTCGAACCCAAATCGGAGAAATGTGTCTTCATAGGATATCCAAAGGAAACTATTGGGTACACCTTCTATCACAGATCCGAAGGCAAGATTTTTGTTGCTAAATTCGGAAACTTTCTAGAGAAGGAGTTTCTCTCGAAAGAAGTGAGTGCGAGGAAAGTAGAACTTGACGAGGTAAATGTACCTGCTCCCTTATTGGAAAGTAGTACATCATAGAAACCAGTTTCTGTGACACCTACACCAATTAGTGAGGAAGCTAATGATAATGATCATGAAACTTTAGAACAAGATACTACTGAACCTCGTAGATCAACCAGAGTAAGATCCGCACCAGAGTGGTACGGTAATCCTGTTCTGGAAGTCATGCTACTAGATCATGATGAACCTACGAACTATGAAGAAGCGATGGTGAGCCCAGATTCCACAAAATGGCTTGAAGCCATGAAATCTAAGATGGGGTTCATGTATGAGAACAAAGTATGGACTTTGGTTGACTTTCCCAATGATCGGCAAGCAATTGAGAATAAATGGATCTTCAAGAAGAAGACTGACACTGACGGTAATATTACTGTCTACAAAGCTCGACTTGTCGCAAAAGTTTTTTGACAAGTTCAAGGGATTGACTATGATGAGACCTTCTCACCCGTAGCGATGCTTAAGTCTGTCCGAATCATGTTAGCAATTGCCGCATTTTATAATTATGAAATTTGGCAGATGGATGTCAAAACTACATTCCTGAATGGATTTCTGGAAGAAGAGTTGTATATGATGCAACCGGAAGGTTTTGTCGATCCAAAGGGAGCTAACAAAGTATGCAAGCTCCAGCGATCCATCTATGGACTGGTGCAAGCTTCTCGGAGTTGGAATAAACGCTTTGATAGTGTGATCAAAGCATTTGGTTTTGTACAGACTTTTGGAGAAACCTGTATTTACAAGAAAGTGAGTGGGAGCTCTGTAGCATTTCTGATATTATATGTAGATGACATATTACTAATCGGAAATGATATAGAATTTCTGAACAACATAAAGGGATACTTGAATAAGAGTTTTTCAATGAAAGACCTCAGTGAAGCTGCTTACATATTGGGCATTAAGATCTATAGAGATAGTTCAAGACGCTTAACTGGACTTTCACAAAGCACATACCTTGACAAAATTTTGAAGAAGTTCAAAATGGATCAAGCAAAGAAAGGATTCTTGCCTGTGTTACAAGGTGTGAAATTGAGTAAGACTCAATGCCCGACCAATGCAGAAGATAGAGAGAAAATGAAAGATGTTCCCTATGCTTCAGCCATAGGCTCTATCATGTATGCAATGCTGTGTACCAGACCTGATGTGTGCCTTGCTATAAGTCTAGCAGGGAGGTACCAAAGTGATCTAGGAGTGGATCACTGGATAGTGGTCAAGAACATCCTGAAATACCTGAAAAGGACTAAGGATATGTTTCTCATATATGGAGGTGACAAAGAGCTCATCGTAAAAGGTTACGTTGATGCAAGCTTTGACACTGATCCGGACGATTCTAAATCGCAAACCGGATACATGTTTACATTAAACGGTGGAGCTGTCAGTTGGTGCAGTTCTAAACAAAGCGTTGTGGCGGGATCTACATGTGAAGCGGAGTACATAGCTGCTTCGGAAGCAGCAAACGAAGGAGTATGGATGAAGGAGTTCATATCCGATCTAGGTGTCATACCTAGTGCATCGGGTCCAGTGAAAATCTTTTGTGACAATACTGGTGCAATTGCCTTGGCAAAGGAATCCAGATTTCACAAGAGAACCAAGCACATCAAGAGACGCTTCAATTCCATCCGGGATCTAGTCCAGGTGGGAGACATAGAGATTTGCAAGATACATACGGATCTGAATGTTGCAGACCCATTGACTAAGCCTCTTCCACGAGCAAAACATGATCAGCACCAAGGCTCCATGGGTGTTAGAATCATTACTGTGTAATCTAGATTATTGACTCTAGTGCAAGTGGGAGACTGAAGGAAATATGCCCTAGAGGCAATAATAAAGTTATTATTTATTTCCTTATATCATGATAAATGTTTATTATTCATGCTAGAATTGTATTAACCGGAAACATAATACATGTGTGAATACATAGACAAACAGAGTGTCACTAGTATGCCTCTACTTGACTAGCTCGTTAATCAAAGATGGTTACGTTTCCTAACCATGAACAAAGAGTTGTTATTTGATTAACGGGATCACATCATTAGGTGAATGATCTGGTTGACATGACCCATTCCATTAGCTTAGCATCCGATCGTTTAGTATGTTGCTATTGCATTCTTCATGACTTATACATGTTCCTATGACTATGAGATTATGCAACTCCCGTTTCTGGAGGAACACTTTGTGTGCTACCAAACGTCACAACGTAAATGGGTGATTATAAAGGTGCTCTACAGGTGTCTCCAAATGTACATGTTGGGTTGGCGTATTTCGAGATTAGGATTTGTCACTCCGATTGTCGGAGAGGTATCTCTGGGCCCTCTCGGTAATGCACATCACATAAGCCTTGCAAGCATTGCAACTAATGAGTTAGTTGCGAGATGATGTATTACGGAACGAGTAAAGAGACTTGCCGGTAACAAGATTGAACTAGGTATTGAGATACCGACGATCGAATCTCGGGCAAGTAACATACTGATGACAAAGGGAACAACGTATGTTGTTATGCGGTTTGACCGATAAAGATCTTCGTAGGATATGTAGGAGCCAATATGAGCATCCAGGTTCCGCTATTGGTTATTGACCGGAGACGTGTCTCGGTCATGTCTACATTGTTCTCGAACCCGTAGGGTCCGCACGCTTAAGGTTTCGATGACAGTTATATTATGAGTTTATGAGTTTTGATGTACCGAAGTTAGTTCGGAGTCCCGGATGTGATCACAGACATGACGAGGAGTCTCAAAATGGTCGAGACATAAAGATTGATATATTGGACGGCTATATTCGGACACCGGAAGTGTTCCGGGTGATTTCGGAGAAAACCGGAGAGCCGAAGGGTTACCGGAACCCCCCCTGGAGAAGTAATGGGCCATATGGGCCTTAGTGGAGAGAGAGAGGGGCAGCCAAAGGTGGGCCGCGCGCCTCCTCCCCCTGGTCCGAATTGGACTAGGAGAGGGGGGGCGGCGCCCCCCTTTCCTTCTCCCTCCCCACTTCTTTCCCCCTCCTAGTAGGAGTCCTACTCCTACTAGGAGGAGGACTCCTCCTTGGCGCGCCATAGGGGCTGGCCGGCCTCCTCCCCTTGATCCTTTATATACGGGGGCAGGGGGCACCCCTAGACACACAAGTTGATCCACGTGATCATATTCTTAGCCGTGTGCGGTGCCCCCTTCCACCATAATCCTCGATAATATTGTAGTGGTGCTTAGGCGAAGCCCTGCGACAGTAGTACATCAAGATCGTCACCACGCCGTCGTGCTGACGGAACTCTTCCCCGACACTTTGCTGGATCGGAGTCCGGGGATCGTCATCGAGCTGAACGTGTGCTAAAACTCGGAAGTGCTGTAGTTTCGGTGCTTGATCGGTCGGGCCGTGAAGACGTACGACTACATCAACCGCGTTGTGCTAACGCTTCCGCTGTCGGTCTACAAGGGTACGTAGATCACACTCTCCCCTCTCGTTGCTCTACATCACCATGATCTTGCGTGTGCGTAGGAAATTTTTTGAAATTACTACGTTCCCCAACACTGCTGTCACTGGGATAGGACACTGCAAGATTGAACCCAAAGCTAAGCACTTCTCCCATTGCAAGAAAGATAAATCTAGTAGGCCAAACCAAACTGATAATTCGAAGAGACTTGCAAAGGTATTAAATCATGCATAAAAGAATTCAGAGAAGAATAAAATATTTTTCATAGATAAAATATTGTTCATAGATAATCTTGATCATAAACCCATAATTCATCGGATCTCGACAAACACACCGCAAAAAGAATTACATCGAATAGATCTCCAAGAGAATCGAGGAGAACATTGTATTGATATCCAAAGAGAGAGAGAGAAGAAGCCGTCTAGCTAATAACTATGGACCCGAAGGTCTGTGGTAAACTACTCACACATCATCGGAGAGGCTATGGTGTTGATGTAGAAGCCCTCCGTGATTGATTCCCCCTCTGGCGGAGCGCCGGAAAAGGCCTCAAGATGGGATCTCAAGGGTACAAAAGGTTGCGGTGGTGGAAATAGGGTTTCGTGGTGCTCTCGGATGTTTTCGGGGTATATGAGTATATATAGGCAAAAGAAGTAGGTCGGTGGAGCCGCGAGGGGCCCATGAGGGTGGGGGCGTGCCTACCCCCTGGGTGCGCCCTCCTACCTCGTGGCCGCCTTGTTTCTTCCTTGACGTCCACTCCAAGTCTCCTAGATTGCGTTTGTTCCAAAACTAACTCTCCGGAAGGTTTCATTTCGTTTGGATTCCGTTTGATATTCCTTTTCTACGAAACACTGAAATAGGCAAAAAAACAGCAATTTGCACTAGGCCTTTAGTTAGTAGGTTAGTCCCAAAAATAATATAAAAAGGTATATTAAAGCCCATTAAACACCCAAAACAGATAATATAATAGCATGGAACAATCAAAAATTATAGATACGTTGGAGACGATCAACTATCGTCGTAGAGCATGAAAGTAAACTGCAGAAGATAATGCAGTAAAGTAGAATGAACTAGTGATGCTCGATGGCGATGATAATCCCCAAGTGCAAGGAATCATTGTAGCAATTCCCAAAGGTGGCAGTGATAGGTATGGAGTGTCGAACCCACAATGAACTAAAGGTAAGATCAATATTCTCTCAAGCCATATCTGCCACTGATACGACTCTACGTACACCGAACGTTTGCTTCCAACTAGAAACGAAAAATAAAACTACGTTGTGGGTATGAAGAGGATAACTTTTCATGGTATCGGAGAGATAAAATACAGAAGTAGGTGTTGTTATCATAAAGTTAGAATATAATACTGAATATTATAAATAGCGAGTGTGGAATAATGATGGGACGGTGTGTGGAATTATCCTAGGCATCGTTAACAAGACTGATGGTCGTCATTGCAATTTCATATGAGGGAGAGGCATAAGCTAACATACTTTCTCTTCTTGGATTATATGCACTTATGATTGGAAGTCTAGCAAGCATCCTCAACTACTAAAGATCATTAAGGTAAAACCCAACCATAGCATTAAAGCATCAAGTCCCCTTTATCCCATACGCAACAACCCCCTTACTCAGGTTTATGCTTCTGTCACTCAAGCAACCCACTATAAGCGAATCATGAACGTATTGCAACACCATACAGCGGGAATCCCTCACGCTTGCATGACACGGAGGGCACAATAGGATAGCACCAAAATAAAACATACAACTCATACCAATCTAGATCAACAATCAACCCAAAGACAAAGGATATCTACTTAAAACATCATAGGATGGCAACACATCATTGTATCATAATATGTGGCATAAAGCACCATGTTCAAGTAGGGATTACAGCGGGTGCGGGAGAGTGGACCGCGTAAAAGAGATGAGGGTGGTGATGATGATGGTGATGTTGATGAAGACGATCACCTCGGCGATGATTCCCCTCCCGATGGCACTCCGGTGACACCGAGAGAGAGGAGGAGAGGTTCTCCCCCTTGTGCTTCCTCCTCCATGGCCTCCCCTTGGATGGGGAGAGGTTCTCCCTCTGGTCCTTGGCCTTCATGGTGATGATGGCCCATCCGGGATCCTCCTCCATAGCCTCCGGTGATGATGGCCCCCTCCGGCGGGGTGCCAGAGAGGGCCTAGATTGATTTCTCGTGGCTACAGAGGCTTGCGACGGTGGAACTTCTGATCTAGGTTAATTTCTGGAGGTTTGGGTATTTATAGGAGAGGTTGGCATCGAGAACAAGTCAGGGGGCTCCACGGGTAGTCCACGAGGCATAGGGGCTCGCCCAGGGGGGTGGGCGCACCCCCCACCCTTGTGGGGCCCACGGGACTCCCCTCCGGTAGATTTTTGTTCCTGTATTTTGTATATTTTCCAGAAAAATTCTCCGTTGATTTTCATCGCATTCCGAGAACTTTTATTTCTGCAAAAAAACAACACCATGGTAGTTCTGTTGAAAACAGCGTCAGTCCAGGTTAGTTCTAATCAAATCATACCAAAATCATATAAAACTATTGTAAACATGGCATGAATACTTCATAAATTCTAGATACATTGGAGACGTATCAGGCGATAGGTGGATTTGGTAGACAAGTTCACCCTTTTGCCAAAGGACTACGTCTGGTTGGAGGGGTTGTGACTTAACACGGAAGATGAACTCTCTTCGCCCTATTCTCCTTCGACTCGGAGCTGGTCAGACTCCTTTTGATTTCACTCATGGTAGATACTTGTCGGCAATCACCAATCATTCGATCGACCTTCGAGAACCACAATCACTCTTGGTTGTTGAAGATCTAGCTCGGTGAAGACAACAACTCTTCAACACTCGAGCCGAGACCTATCCTCTAGAGAGTGTGCAGCTCTCAAGAGTAATAGGTACAAGAACTCTAACTCAGAACTAATGTGATGCATAACCACTGTCTAAGTTTGGGCTCTTTATTTTTGTCTTGGTGGATCTTAAACTCAAATCACTCGGAGAGGGGATTCTCAAATCAATCTTCTCAGAAATCTTAAGTGGAGCAGCCAACGGGCAATGTTGGAGCGGAGTGGCTATTTATAGCCGCAGCCTTCCCTAAAGGGAAAAGACCAAATTAGACATGTGGAGAAGCGAAATGGCCGAACGTCATGAGTCTAACGGTCGGAAATTTGAGCACAACAGTAACATTACTTGCAGAGCAAGTAAAGCTAACTCCTCAGTCTGAAAGATATCGCCTGCAGCATGAAGAACAACGTCTACTACTGTCAGGTAATCATTCGGAGCATAAAGAGATTTCTCTCGCATCTTCCATAGGTTTTTGGTTAAGCATCACATCAGATCTAAGCTTCGAGAACCTATACCTCTCTTAATAGTACGGAGGTCCTATGACTCAAATAAATGAAATAATAACAACGAAATGAATACTACGTCTTCACTTTGTCTTCAACTTCCATTCACTATAGTCAATTTCTTCGAACAGCAACTCCAAACCAATTGCTTCACTTTAGCAATAAAGTTTCGAGGGGTTAACTCCTTCGCATCAATCTTCTCATCTAAATGTCTTCAATAGATGTAGCTCATTCTTCTCTACAACGTAGATAAACTTTGGTAAAGTTCCCCGAACATGGCACCGGAGACACCATTCTCTTCGGTTCTGTATGGACTATTTCTCTTTGCATGCACTAGCAAACAAATCAGTCCATACCTATTTCTGTCAACAATCTCCAAAACACAGGAAGACAGATATTGCACCAACAAGTTACATCAAATAGATCTCCAAGAACATTGAGGAGAACATTGTATTGAAGATCAAAAGGAGAGAAGAAGCCATCTTGCTACTAACTATGGACCCGTAGGTCTATGGTAAACTACTCACGCATCATTGGAGGGGCAACAAGGATGATGAAGAACCCCTCCGTGATCCTTGCCCCCTCCGGCACAGTGCCGGAAAAGACCTCTAGATTGGATCTCATGGTTCTGGAACTTGCGGCGGCGGAAAAATTATTTAGTCGACTCCCCTAGGGTTTTTGGTATTTTAGAGTATTTATAGAGGCGGAGGTAGGTCAAGGCTCCGGCGCACCCTGGTGCCTAATGGGCCCCACAAGCCTCTTCTGGCTCCCTCCCGAAGCTTCCAGGCTCTCTTATCGCCAGAAAAAATCTCCAAAAAGTTTTGTGGCATTTGGACTTCATTTGGTATTGATATTCTACAAAGTAAAAAAACAAGCAAAAAATAGCAACTGGCGATGGGCACTATGTCAATAGGTTAGTCCCAAAAATGGACATAAAGTTGCTAGTAAATGTATATAAAACATCCAAGGTTGATAAAATAATAGCATAGAACAACAACAAAATTATAGATTGTTGGAGAGATATCAGCAAGCAAGTTGGATGCACACCCACTTAGTTTTATTTTTTGGCTTCCATACACTTATAGCTCTTAGTGCATCCGTTGCATGTCAATCCCTACTCCTTGCATTGAAATCAATTGATGGGCATCTCCATAGCCCGTTGATTAGCCTCGCCAATGTGAGACTTTCTCCTTTTTTGTCTTCTTCATATCAATCTCTACCACCGTACTCTATTTTATCCATAGTCCTATATCCATGGCTTGCGCTCATGTATTGCGTGAGAGTTGAAAATTTTCAAGCGCGTTAAAAAGTATGAACCAATTGCTTGGCTAACACCGGGGTAGTGCATGATTTATATTTTGTGTTAAGAAGATGGAGCATGACAAGGCTATATGATTTTGTAGGGATAACGTTATTTAGCATTGATATTTTGAAAGGCATGATTGTTTTTTGGTACGCCTTATTATTATTGTTTCTATGTCAAATTATAGACTATTGCTTTGAATCATTCGGATCTTATTATTCATGCCACAAAAGAGAGATTACACGATGAACATGTTAAGTAGCATTCCACATCAAAAAATTATGTTTTTATCATTTACCTACTCGAGGATGAGCAGGAATTAAGCTTGGGGATGCTTGATACGTCTCCAATGTATCTATAATTTTTTATTGTTCCATGCTATTATAGTATCAATCTTGGATGTTTTATATGCAATTATATATCATTTTTTAGGACTAACCTATTAACTTAGTGCCAAGAATTGTTGTTTTTTGCCTGTTTTTGGTTTTTCAGGAAATCAGTACCAAACAAAATCCAAATGCCACAAAACTTTTGACAAATTTTTTTCTAGACATAAGAGACACTAGAAGCTTCGGGAGCAAGTCAGAAGGCGAAGGAGGTGGCCACAAGCCACCAGGGCGCGCCCTGGTGCCTCATGGGCCCACCTCTACTCCGTTTGACCTAACTTTGATTCTATAAATTCTCTAAAATCAGGAAACCAACAAAGAGCCACCCAAAACACTTTTTCGCCGCCGCAAATTTCTGTTTTCACGAGATCCCATCTGGAGGCCTTTTCCAGCAATTTGCAGGAGGGGGAATCAATCACGGAGAGCTTCTACATCAACCTTGTTGCCCCTCTGATGATGTGTGAATAGTTTACCTCAGACCTACGGGTCTATAGCTAGTAGCTAGATGGCTTCTTCTCTCTCTTTGATCTTCAATACAATGTTCTCTCTATGTTCTTGGAGATCTATTCGATGTAATATTTTTTGCGGTGTGTTTGTTGGGATCCGATGAATTGTGAGTTTATCATCAGATTATCCATGAGTCTTCTGCAAACTCTTTTATTCATGATTGTTATAGCTTTGTATTTCTCTCCGATGTTTTGATTTGGTTTGACTAACTAGATTGATTTATCTTGCAATGGGAGAGGTGCTTTGGGATGGGTTCAATCTTGCGGTGATCTATATCCCAGCGACGGAAGGGGACAAGACACGTATTTGTATTGTTGCCATTAAGGATAAAATGATGGGGTTTATTCATATTTCTTGAGTTTACTTTGTCTACATCATGTCAACTTGCTTAAGGCGTTATTGCGTTCTTTATGAACTTAGTACTCTAGATGCATGGTGGATAGCGGTCGATGTGTGGAGTAATAGTGGTAGATGCAGGCAGGAGTCGGTCTACTTTTCTCGTACGTGATGCCTATATATATGATCATTGCCTTGGATATCGTCATGATTATTTGCTTTTCTATCAATTGTCCAACAATAATTTGTTCACCCACGTATGCTATTTTCAAGAGAGAAGCCTCTAGTGAAAACTATGGCCTCGGGTCTATTTTTATCATATATTAAAATCCAAAATTACCTTGCTGTAATTTTATTTACTTTATTTTATTTTGTGTTTTTTAATCTATCTATCAGTACAAGATTTGATCCTTGCAAGTAACCACCAAGGGATTGACAACCCCTTGTTTGCGTTGGGTGCAAGTATTTGTTATTTTGTGTGTAGGTGCTGCTAACGAGGTGTTGCGTGGATCTCCTACTAGATTGATAACCTTGGTTCTTAATTGATGGAAATACTTATCTCTACTGTATTGCATCATTCTCTTCTCTTCGAGGAAATCCCAACACAACTCATAGTAGCAGTTACAGGTCAGGGTATGATTGGACCGAAGTTGTCAACTATGAGATGGTACAGAATTTAGCATCCTAAACCCACACGCTTATCATGGCAAAACAACAATGCCATAAAATACTGGGTACATGGTCAAAGTGGAACTTGCCTTGGTTGTTGTTGTTGTTGTCACCGGTGCACTCCACATAGTTGCAGGGGTTGCACTCCTCGTAATCTAACATAGACAGAAAATAACACATAGCAATCATAAGAACACAATTCATGAAAAGGGAAAACTTGCATGAATGCAAAGGTACAAATCACATAGCACAAGTTGTTAGTTTGTTTGGTATGATTTCATTCATTTTGGTCTTCCCATTGTGTTTCTAGTTTGGTTGGTATTTGACTTCATCACAACATTCATCTAGGGTTAGTTGACTTGGTTCAAATTCCTAACAGGTTCAACTTGGCAAACCTAGTTCAATATTTAAGAACCCTAACTAAATTAAATCCCTCACTTGTTAATGCAATTTGATTTGAATTTGAGGTTTGACTTGCACTATCTGAATTTATTTGACCTAAGTTTCACTTTCAGTTTCAAATCTATATCTCCTGCGTCATGACAATTGACTTATTAATTTTAATTAACCCATTAATATTCCACCAAATTGTGGAGTGGAGGTCGTGGGCGCGTGCACATTCATGGTGTGGCCACGGGCGGCGGTTGCAGGAGGTTGTGGGTGATGCTGACGCGCGGGGCCTACTCGTCAGTGAGAGAGAGGGGGGTGGGAGGCTAGGCCGGCTGGCTAGCTGGGTCGCGCCTGGCCCGCTTGGCTGGCTGGCCTCGCCCATTTTGTTTATTTTCTTTTTCTATTTCTATTTTTTTGTTTTCATCTTTGTCTTCACATCAGAATGTAAAACTGAATTTTCTTCAAAAATAAATCCTAAAATCCTTTGGGAATATTCCTAGCAGCTTGAACTTTTTCTCAAAGGATTTTGACAAACTATTTTTGTCATAACTAGTGTCAAGGGCCTCGGTGCCCAAGACAGCAGGACCTCGACTACGTAGTTCGTAGTCGCGGTGGATAGGAGCGCTAGGGTTTTTGCCTGGCTGCTCTATGATGCGGGAGGGGAAGATAGAAGGAAATAACTTTATTGCTTATCCCTAAAGGGTGCTAACTATCTGATATATAAAGGCCCCATGGGCTAATAACAAACTAGAAACCTATACGAAACAAACTAGTCTAGGAACTAATGTGCCCGGATCAGGACTCCTGTCCAGCCTGCGCCTTGCCTGATGCGGCCATCGGCTGCTCCTGGCCGCACGGCCCACGTCTGTAAGACGTGCCCCACATGACATCTCTCCCCCCCTCGAGGAGCAGCTCGTCCTCGAGCTGAAAAGCGGGGTAGCGCTCGACGAAACTGTCAAGATCCTCCCATGTAGCTGACGAAGCTGCTTCACCCTTCCAGTGGACGAGTAGCTGGCGAACGCCGCGTGCTAGGCGCGCACGAGTCACGCACTCTGGTTCTGGAAAAGCCGCCCCGTTGTGGATCAAAGGCAATCCCGGCGGTGTAGTTGGAGGAATGCCGAAGAACTTCTTGAGGAGGCCCACGTGGAACACGTCATGGAGGCGCGAGCGTGCCGGAAGCTCAAGACGGTATGCCACGTCGTTGATCACTTCTGAAATGCGGTACGGCCCATAGAATCGTGGCTTGAGCTTGCCCCTGGTTGGCAAGTTGAGAGAGGACGCGGCGCGCTGTCGAAGGCGAAGCCAAACCCAATCGCCCACCTCATGCCGAATGTCTCGATGACGTCTGTCGTAGTAGGACTTATAGACCGCCTGTGCCTGTTGTAGACGATAGCGGACGTCCTCGATAAGTTCGTCGCGCTCAGCCATGCTCCTGGCCACTGCAGCCACCCGTGTGTCGCCGGGCTCGTAAGAGCGAATAGTGGGAGGGTCACGGCCATACACAAGCTTGAACGGAGTCTCTTGGGTTGCTGTCTGGTAGGCGGTGTTGTATATGTACTCAGCCCAGGGAAGCCACCGGAGCCACTGCTTGGGACGATCCCCGGTAAGACACCGTAAATACATCACAATGATCTTGTTAGCAGCCTCCGTTTGACCATCCGACTGCGGGTGAAATGCTGACGTCATGTGCAGCTTTGTCCCCGTGAGGCGCATGAGCTCTCGCCAAAAAGCGGAGGTGAAGACGGGGTCGCGGTCAGAGACCATGGACTGCGGCACGCCATGGAGACGAACAACCTCAGCGAAGAACACCTGTGCCACTGACTCTGCCGTGTATGGGTGGGCTAACGCCACAAAATGGCAATACTTACTGAAGCGATCCACCACGGTGAGGATGACAGACTTCCCGCCTACTCGAGGAAGCGCTTCCACGAAGTCGATGCCGATGTCAGTCCACACGCCCGTGGGCACCGGCAGCGGCAGTAGCAGCCCAGCGGGGTGCAAGTGCTCGGACTTGTACCGCTGGCAAGTACCGCAAGTGCGGACATACTCCTGCACCGTCTTGCGAAGGTTAGGTGCGTGGAAATCGCGGCGGAGACGATGCAATGTGCGCAGGACGCCTTCATGCCCATCATCGTGCACGGCACTGAGAATCTCCTGGAGTAGCGGGGATGACGGCGGAATGTAGAGGCGGCCGTTGAAAGTAACGAGGCCGTCGGAGAGCGCCCAAGGCTGTTGCCGCGCACCTGCCGTGATATCCTCCCGCAGTGTGACGAGCGCCGGATCAGTGAACGTCGCTTGCCGGAGGCGATTGATGAAGTCAAAACGAGGCCCTGAGACCGCCATGATCGTCGTCTCCTCCGTGTCACGGCGGGAAAGTGCATCCGCCACCGTGTTGGTACTACCTGCCTTGTACTCCACCGTAAAGTCGAATCCCAGGAGTTTGCCAACCCAATGATGCTGCGGGATGGTGGCCAAACGCTGGTCAAGCAGAAATTTGAGGCTGTAATGATCCGTTTTTACCACAAACTGACGCCCCCATAGGTACGGCCTCCAATGGCGAATCGCGAGCACCAGGCCGATGAGTTCCCGTTCATACGCTGCCAGGGAACGGTGACGTGGCGCGGCTGGCCGGCTAAAGAAAGCCACCGGGTGGTGGTCCTGAAGAAGGACGGCCCCGAAACCGTACGTCGATGCGTCACACTCGACGATGAACGGCCGTGTAAAATCCGGTAACGCGAGGACGGGAGCCGTGGTGATTGCCGTCTTGAGGGTGTTAAAAGCTGCTGTCGCCTCCGGCGACCAAGAGAAACCATCCTTGCGAAGGAGGGCCGTCAGGGGCGCGGCAACCACGCCAAAGTCCTTGACAAACTTGCGGTAGTACCCCGCAAGGCCGAGAAAGCCCCGAACCGCGCGCGCCGAGCGTGGTTGCGGCCAGTCCGCCACTGCCTGCACCTTTTCCGGATCCATGGCCACGCCTGCAGCGGAGATGGTGTGACCCAGGTATGCGATTGATTCAACGGCGAACGCGCATTTGGAGCGCTTGACGAAGAGCCGGTGCTGGTGCAGGACCGTGAAGACGGTGCGCACATGTCGGAGATGGTCAGCCCATGTCTCGCTGAAAATGAGGATGTCGTCAAAGAAGACGAGAACAAAACGGCGCAGGTATGGCCGCAGCAGATCATTCATGAGGGCCTGGAACGTGGCCGGCGCGTTGCAGAGTCCGAACGGCATCACCAGAAACTCGTAGAGGCCGTCATGAGTACGGAAAGCTGTCTTCGGGATGTCCTCCGCACGCATCCGCACCTGGTGGTAGCCGGAACGTAAATCGAGCTTGGTGAAGAAACGAGCGTGCCGTAGCTCGTCGAGGAGTTCGTCCACCACCGGAATCGGGAATGCATTCTTGACAGTAATGGCGTTCAGGGCGCGATAATCGATGCAGAAGCGCCAGGACCCGTCGGCCTTGCGGACCAGCAGTACCGGGGACGAGAATGCGGAACAACTCGCACGGATGATACCTTGGGCGAGCATGGCGGTGCACTGACGCTCCAGCTCGTCCTTGTGCGCGGCCGGGTATCGATACGGACGGACGGCCACCGGGGCGGAACCAGGTAGCAGGGTGATGCCGTGATCGCGGCTGCGGGGCGGTGGCACGCCGGAGGGGTCGGCGAAGATGCCTTCGAACTCGGTGATGATGGCGTCCAGGAAGTCGCGGCCGCTGCATGATTTTAGGGCTGGCCCGTCCGGTCCTGCAATGCCGTGCCAGCACACCCGATGGCCCCGCCGCCAGAATGTCATGGAGAGGGCTCGGAAATCCCACAGGATCGGTTCGAGCGACGCCAGCCACTGCGTGCCCAGGACGATGTCGTAGCCCGCGAGCGGCAAGGCGAGGAAATCCTCCGCGAACTCCTCGTGGCCGATGCGGAAGGGCACGACGCGGTACGCGCCCTGGCACGGAACGCGCTCGCCGTTGGCCACCGTGACGCGCATCTTCTCTGTGGTGGGGGGCGGTAACGTAGCACGAGCGGCCGCCTCTTCGGCGATGAAGTTGTGGGTGGAGCCTGAATCGATCAGGGCGAGAAGGGAGACACCTCCGAGAGTAATCTGCATCTGCATGGTTTCACTCGTGCGCACGCCGGCGATCGCGTGGAGCGAGATTTGAGGGTCGGCCCGCGATGCATCATCAGTGGCGGAGGCCGCGTCGTCGTCGTCGTCGTCCGGCGCTAAGTCGAGGAGAAAGATGCGCTGGCACACGCGGTTGTGGCCCCTGCCAAACTTCTCGTTACAGTTGAAGCAAAGGCCCAGGCGACGGCGTTCCTCCATCTCTGTCTGGGAGAGACGCTTGATTGGGCGTCCGTCCGGCAGATTGTGGCCCTGCTGAGGTGCGGCTGGTGGGGCCGGAGCGGGGGGCGCGAGGCGTGGTCCTGGTGTCGGCAGGATGCCCTTCTGTGGAAAACGCACTGGTGGCGCGGCGGAAAGCGCGCACTGGTCGCGCAGCTCCAATTTGCGGGCGAGGCTCATGGCGACGGCGAGGGACTGTGGGTTATGGATCTCCACGTCGAGGCTGAGGGGTGGCTGGAGTCCCGCGGTGAAGATCTGCACTTTCTGTGTCTCGGATAAGGTGCCTGCCCGGGGAAGGAGTGCCTCAAACCGCTCCTGGAAGTCGACGACGGACGTCGTGCGTTTGCACGCCATTAGTTCGCCCAGCGGGTTAGCGCGCAGCGGTGGCCCGAAGCGGAGATTGAGCAGCTCGGAGAAGCGGCGCCACGGAGGTGTGCCCTCGTCGCGCTGGACCTGCATATACCATAGTTGGGCAGGACCCTCGAGATTGTAGGACGCCATCCACACCTTCTCCTCCTCGGCGATCCGTTGTTGATGGAAGAAGGACTCGCATCTGTTGATGAAGGCGAGCGGATCAGACTTGCCGTCGAACTTGGGGAAGTCCATCTTCTGGAACCTGGGCGGCCGATCATTGTGGTGCTGCCCATCATGGGCGGCGGCAGCGCTGGACGAAGAGGAGGACTTGTCCTTCTGGAGTGCGGTGACGGACGACTGCAGGGATGTCACCGTGGCCGTCAAGGCCTCGATCATCTTAGCCAGATCGACTACGTAGTTCGTAGTCGCGGTGGATAGGAGCGCTAGGGTTTTTGCCTGGCTGCTCTATGATGCGGGAGGGGAAGATAGAAGGAAATAACTTTATTGCTTATCCCTAAAGGGTGCTAACTATCTGATATATAAAGGCCCCATGGGCTAATAACAAACTAGAAACCTATACGAAACAAACTAGTCTAGGAACTAATGTGCCCGAATCAGGACTCCTGTCCAGCCTGCGCCTTGCCTGATGCGGCCATCGGCTGCTCCTGGCCACGCGGCCCACGTCTGTAAGACGTGCCCCACATGACAACTAGTGGGCCTATTTGCAAAGTTATTTCCTTTCTTTTTCCGTTTTCTGTTTTGTTTATCTTATCCAAAGTTTTATTCATAGTTTAATTTCCCAAATTAAACTATTTTCAAACCTTTGTTAACACAAAATAAATAGGGAAAATATTAATCTTAGGATATTTCTTTCCTGCCCTTATACAAGTTTTTTGAAAATCAACTTTTTGGTGAAATTTTCATGACCTCCAAATAAACTCAAAAATGAATTTGAATTCAATGTTGGTCTTGCTAGTTTCAAAAACCAAATATGCAAGGTAAATCATGAGTGCATATGCTTCTAAGTTCACATCCAAAATTTTAGGAAAAAATTAGGTTAACAATCCCATCCCTAAAGTCTTTGTATTAAACAATTCAAATAAGAAGAAACATGAAAAAGGAGTTGTTGTGGCGCATATCACATACGCAAGCACATACCATATGCACAAGCACTGATAAATACTTCATTGCATAAGTAGAGCATGGTACCACATTAACATCATACAAATCTTAATTAAATAGTACAGTCACTAATACACTCCATTACCTACTACATCAACACTACATCGATATCAAACTATCTAGCTAGACTACTCTCATAATGGAGCTCTACTCCAAATCGAAGACGGAGAAGCCAGGCAACGAGTAGTCAGAGTCGGAGGGGACGGGTAGCGCCCCCCTCCCCCCGGGCTAGCTAGAGGGGCTCACCTCGTGATCATTGGCGGTGGACCGAATCCATGGCAACGACCTTTGGCTCGTCGATGAACTTGTCGAACTCGGCGAAATCTTATGTTTCTCGACACGACATTGTGCCATCTCCTAGCGATTGGCCTCGACCTCCCATTCGTCCTTGATGGACTCGAGGAGAGCATGGTTCTCATCAGAGAGCTATGGGTCCACCTGAACAAGTGATGCCACGTAGTCCTCACTGGCATGCTCGGCCGCGAGTTGCACATGGGCCATATAGTCCTCTTTGTCCTCATCCGAGGAGTCGACCCTAAAGAGAGCATAGTCGTCTATTCTTAAAAATTATTGAGATCGGTTTCATTGAACTAATGAAAAGGTTAAAATGTGTAGTTATGAAAAATATGAATTAATTAGCTAACTAAATTAGTTCATTAGAGTACCAAAAGCAAAGAGTATAAGCATTTTCACGTTAAAGCTACGGGTGCCACTTTAGTGTGTACGTGTAAGCAGATATTTTGATATTTCTATGTAAGGACATCTCCAACGCGACTCTTAAAACAGACACGCTATTTGTTTGTCGACGCATCCATGGATAACAAGAGCCGGCTATCCAAACCCTGAACATCAAACGTCCGGACACATTTCAAAAGAAATTGGAACAAATCGGGCAAATTTCATGCAAATTGTACAATTTTCATTTAAACATAATCGAATTCATTACATTTTCAACATATTTCACTAAACAAAAGTGGGTGACACTTTTTTAACGTAGTCTAAATGTTTGCCGGCCATGGCGGCGACCGTGTCTCATGTCATGTCTTCCCCATGTTCAGCAAGCTCACCGACCGTGAGCCCTTGGAAGTGAAGTTGTGAGAGGGGAAGAATAAGACGTGAGGGCACAACCCACATGCGACACCAAGCATTCAAACGTCCATGTTCTACTCTTCCTCGGCGGTGTTCGTCGTGTCTTCGACGCCGGTTGTGGACGGACCAAGTTCATGGTCGTTGCGACGGGAAGCAAACCACATGGGTGGCACGTCCAACAGGGAGCTGGCTACATCCTGGTTGTCTATGCCTCCTCGTCGTCTGCCTCGACACCGATATCCGAGAAGAGGGTATCTCTCTTTGCTCGCAGGACATGCAGACACCATCGATTGCAACAGACATCACAAGAGTTGCGCATGGACTGGTACAGCGTCCACTGCTCATCAAGGAAGCATGAATTCGTGACCATGGCCACGACGACATCGTCGTTTTCCTGTTCGCCAACGATTTGCCCCTCTGTGAGCCGGTGCTCATCAAGGAGCGAGAGGTTGTAGCGTTGATCCTCCTGTGCATGTCGGAATGCCGACACATGCGGAGCCGACTGCTTTTCCACCATGACAGTGTTAAAGTGCGTCTGCACAGGCGGTGGCGCCGGCTCGTCGTCGGATGCCTCCTCCGTCGTCTCGTCGCTGACCTCCGACGCGCTCACCAGCAAGCCAGCCTCAGTCCGTCGCACACGATGGGCATGCCAGTCGATCGCAATGCCGGCCAACTCCTACTTCTGCTTTGCCGAGAGGCTCTCCCACATCGCTCTAGAGCTCACGATCATAGCGGACGTGTTGTGGTGTGGGTGGTGCCGGGCGAGGACGCGGCATTTGGGTATCGGCCAGGCAAAGCAGCGGGCTATATCAATGCAGGCGCCAGAGTTGGTTTCTCGGACGCCGCGCCTGTTTAATGTCGGTGGGCGGATGGGTGGGGCCCTGTTCGAATGCTCCGTCGAAAGGATCTCCCACATCGCTCCAGTCATTTCTGGTCACGCATCTCTGCATCAGAACATGCACGGAGACTGGGCGTCCCTCTTGGCCCGCATGCCGCTAAAATGCTGGCTTCAATGAGAGATCGTGTCCGCTCCGAGCCGACATTAATGTGAAGCTAGCACTCTAGAGCTGTGCTGACCGGCATGAATATGCAGCAACCAGTTCGTGCGGGAGAGGGAGCGGGCGCGGACTCGGTTTTTGGGCAGGTCTGGGGTGTAATCGATCGATGAATCCGTGCTAACATACACGGGTCAAATTAATAGACAGGATATAATCGATCAATGAATACGATAATAATAATTAATACACGGGTGCACAAAAGTGGACAATCTCTACTTTGTTAGACGAAATTGCGGTAAGGACGACAGTTGCCGGCCGACCTTTGGGCGATTGGTGGATCGAACGGCGTTATTCAGTTTTGGTCTACCAATGGATGGCTTGATGCGCCACAGCGTTCTTGTTAGCAAGTGGTTCTACACTCTGGGGGTAGCTAATCAAATGTGACAACGAGATATACCAAAGCTCGGTCCCGGTTTGATCATATCCTAGCTAACAGCCAACCATACCGGTGCATGGAGTTATCGAAGGTTGAAACTTTTAAAAATGGAGATAGGCATAGGCGTGCATGCATACATGTCTTGCCTCTTCTATAAGTACGGCAATTCTAGCAGCGATATCATCTCATCCTAAGCTAGCTATTATAACTCGATCAAACTGATCATCGCCAATGGCGGTCAAGTCTCTAGTTCTTCTTGGTGTCGTACTAGCCTCGCTCCTGCTTCTCTCCGAGGATGTAGCGGATGCTAGAGAGCTTACAGATGCTAAAGGTTTGTAACTTATATGTATTTACTAACACAGTAGACTACACAACTCATACTTCATCCTATATATGCACGGCTACCCTGTCTACCTCAAGCAATGTTCACTACTTGTCTACCCGAAAATATATATTAGAGCATATGCACCCATGCCCTCTCTATCTAGCCATCCATTTCCTGCTTTAAGATTCGTGAAAATACATTTCTTTTTTTTGTTTCTTCCACATAGAACATATCTTGAAGTTCAAACCTATGCAGTGTGGCAAAGCTTTCTAAGTAGAATCTAGGATAAATCTTTCAGATTTTTTTGTCAAATATAAATATATAAAATACGTATTGTTTGATTAAAAAATCATATTTTTAGTATTTATGGCGGACAAAAATTCTGAAAGATTTATCCTAGATTCTAGTTGAAAGCTTTGGCATGCTGCATAGGTTTGGACTTCAAGATATGTTCTATGTGGGAGAAACAAAAAAGAGAAAATTTCATATCGAAAGTTAGTTGTGCCGCACGGATCTTAAAGCGATATTGGAGAGCTAGGATAGCAGGGCCTAGGTGCAAGTGCTCTAAAAATCCACGTCCCTTGTCTACCTCAAGCAATGTTCACTAAGGAATTTTGTTCATGCAGAGTCCAAGGAGAAGAATGTGAAACCTGCAAGAGGGTCGGGCCTGCCTAAGGAAGAGAAATGGGGAGGTGGAAACAAGCATGATGGAGGATACGGAGACGGTGGAGGGTATGGCGGTGGCGGGTACGGTAACGGTGGGGGATATGGAAATAGTGGTGGAGGTTATGGCTATGGAGGTTATGGAAACAATGATGGTGGGTATGGTGGAGGATACGGCAATTCTGGGCATGGTTACGACGGTGGAGGCTATGGACCTGGATATGGTGGCGGGTATGGCAATGGCGGTGGAAATGGTGGATTTGGCAGCGGCTTTGGTGGGGGATATGGTGGTGGCGGCGGATATGGTGGAGGTGGAGGATACGGTGGCGGTGGCGGTGGAGGTTACGGTGGAGGATATGGTGGCGGTGGCTATCCTTGATATGGATATTTGCAAGAGGTCACAATGGTTGGAACTATGAAAACAACACTAGATATGTGTTTGTGTTTTAATTAAGCATCTGTGTTGTTATGTGATATGGTTAAATAAAAAAATGGTCCTTATGGTCGCGTTATAGGAGCAAGGTCTGTAAGGTTGAGAAGTCAGGCGAGCAAGCCAACCTTGTGTTGTTTCTTATTATGTATAAAATAGAAGATATGTTTTAAATTGTAAGTGGGCTTTGATTATTGATTTTTCTTAAACACAGAGAGATCTGTGTGCCTATATATCATGATAAAAAGTATCTATGATTTACAAGAGTAGCTCCATGGCGCCAACAAGGGTGGCAGCCCAAGCGGTGTACAACAAGGGACTTATGGTACTATTCTTCTTAAATTATTGTTTTCTACCGTCCGCCACTCACGGCAATGATCACGCACTCCATCAACTACCGCAGTAGGGAGCAAAGAGGTGTGCTTGAAGACACGCCGGCTCCTCTCAAGCCAAGTGCATTGTAGCGAGGAAATCACCACCTAGTTGACGCCCTTGCGAAGCTTTGGCGGGATGGACAGTTGCCAAGAGGTCCACCATTGAAGGATAGAATCATTCACCATTAGGGCAAGATGGGTGAGAGCCCAAGAACGATCTAGTGAAGGATGTCATTTGACAAGTAAAAAACTGTGGAAATCATAGTCATCTTGGATCAAAAGCACTGCACCTCACTTTTTTTTAATCGATCTTCAACCGGACCATTGTTTCAAACGTGTCGACTTGAAATTCCTAACATATTTATCATCTTTTAAAAACAATATGATATCATCAACATATCTACATATGACTACACCACTAGGATTTAGGAATGATATAGGGGTTGACATAAAGAAAATGAATGACAAGAGGTGTAACATGAATACATGACACAGTAGTTTGGCAGGCAAAACAATTTTCTGACCTGCATATCTAGTCCATTGAATTGACATAAACTATAATCTCCCCATCAAACTCAACCAAAACCATACTTACGATTTCTTTTTAATATCAAGATCCATGGATGCCGCATCAAGAGTCCTTTGCGCGTGTGTGCTCATGCTCAGCCGTAGGTGTACAAGCACGGAGGCCAAGGCAGCGGCTGAAGAAAGCAGAGAATAGACGCCCAACCATTTCATGATCGAATTCTCCAATTGTAAATCTCCAGCTAGCAGGAAATCATCGTCAGCACAGCATTCGGGCAACAGCAAGCCGAAACGCAAAATATGTGCAATCATTTGCCGATCAGCCACAAGTTGACGTGGCGCCATATGAATTCGGCGGCGAGTTGGGTACCCTCTTTGACTTGTCAAGCAAATGTTGTTGTTGTAATTCTTGCTTCAATACACATGTGGTATTTAAATAGATCAAACTATTACTCCCTCCGTTCGGAGTTAGTTGTCACAGAAATGGATGTATCTAGACGAACGGAGGGAGTATTACCCAATGAGACATGAGATTGGTTTGGTTTGTATCTTTTTCGTAGATTGCTTCAATAACACAGTACCCATGCACGGTAGGCACAGATTGGTTTGTATCTTTTTCGTAGATTCATTGTTTTCATAATGTTTAGGAACAAAAAACCAAAAGAAACCGAAAAACCGATAAAAGAATCAAAACCAGATGGTGTAGTACCTAAACTATCTACACAAGCCAGCCCATCGCCGCTCGCCCTCTGCAAAGCACCAGCAATTTGCCGCAATATGCGGCAAATAGGGAATTCCAAAATGCGCCTCAATTTACACTTATATTATTAACCTGAAGCATAGAAAGGGGTGTTTTGACACATCTGCCATAAAAAATTGTTCTCACACTACAACAAGCGAATTGTAATTTCTTCCACTTGCTATCATCATGGATGCATACGTTCAGTGTAGGATTGCATCAGTAATCAATGTTTAAAATGAATGCAATGTGGTTGGTGCCATGCAGGGGCTTCAGAGTGTTTCAGGCCTCGTTGAACTTGAAGACGCAATCGTAAAGCCTTCCACCCAAAAACTGCGCCACTTCAGGATGCTTGACCTGGAACAGAGCAATAAAACAGTAGTTTGTGAACTTCAGTAACCAGTTTGTGTTAAATCATAGTCTGCAGCTAATCTGGATAATCTTTGATATAAATAAATCACATAATCATAATGCACATAAAACAACACACCATTCCAATCTTGATCGAGGCACATTTCATTTGTGCGTATAGGTTGGTTTCGATTCCTCTTCCCTGTAAATGACACAGGTAGGGTGCAATTAGTGATGGCCTTCAAACAAAAAGATGTGCCAACTTGTGAATGCCCTTACCATGCCTTCTAGGATGACCAAGTCAGCATCGCTTGCCATATAGGCTAGTTCCGGTGCGACGCTAGACAAATCTATTACCTGAGACGAGGTGGGTTGTCTATTTAAGCATCTGAGACAATCAATAGAATTTACGAAGCCACCATAGTGGATGGCAGAGTCAGGTTCAAGATATTCTTACTGGCAGATCGTTCCCGGAGTTGGCAACAATGAGGTCAGATACATCCACACCAGCAAGCTTTCCATTTTCGTCCTTGAGCTGAAAACAATTGAAGAACATGAGTCACATTGTTGTATCATAAATGATATATGATTTTTTTTAGTTACCTTGTTTACAATCTCAACCAACTCTAGGTAAGTGATATCATTGATGGAAGGCATGTCATTGGCAGCAAGTATCACCTGCACCAACCAAAGAAAGATAACTATTGATATTCTTTACTCTTTACTAAAAAAGAAAGAAAAGAAATCATAAATCACAAGACAATTTATGCATCGATCACAGTGATTCCAAGTTGGACATGTACAACAACACAAGCACGCACATAAGCACGAACACACTTTCAGCTTAATTGAGAAGTCATGGATAGACATAGACTTCAATGTGAACCATTTTTCATAGATAATTTCTTGCATTCAGTTACTTAAAAGCTGAATAGGAGCGATACGTTACTACCGAAAACAAACTCATGTAGAAATGACAAGCAAACCCTTGTCCATGCTTTCCAGTAGTTCCGAATGAATAAGAGCAATATGAAAAGATTAAGACAAACCTTAGTGCCACGTCGGAGCAACTCCCTCGCAAATGGTAATATGCCCAATATGATATCAGCACCAGAATTATCAACAAAAATAACTGCCTACAGCATATGATAGAAGATTGATTCAGCTAGGTACAAACTTAAGGTTGGTTGTACAGAATCAACATTGTAAACATATACACAGCTGAAAGAAAATGCCACTGAGTAAACATAGTTTATATGCAACTGCCCAGTAATGATTTCACCCGTAATTGATGCATGGATGGTCCAGAACTGTTACTAGGCCAACAGTAACAACCACAGATACATAAGTCAAATCCACCAACAAAGCTACCAGGAGATACAGAAAGGAATACACTAAATATCACTGAGCGAGTTATTGATTTCTAATAATGTACATAGTACATATCAAAACAATTTATAAATGGGTTATTAACAAATAAGAACCATGATTATTGGAGATAGACATGGAACCAGAATACTAATGATATTAGCACTTTTTTTCTTCCAAAATATAAAACCATAGAACTGCAGATATACACTAAAATGACATATAAAACAGTACATTGCCACATATGCAAACTAAAACAGTCTCTTGCCATAGGATGGACAGCAGGCTCTGTCTGGCATTTTGTACAGTTTCAACAAGAATACAGTAAAACAATAAAATTTACCTTTTCCCAAGATTTCTTTGTCCATTTGCTTTTAAATGCATCTAGGTCATCAATAACCCAAGGTCGAGATAAAAGATTCTGGCAACTCGCCAAGAAGGACATACCATCTTTAGCAAAAACTTCTGCAAGCTTCAAGTTTTGCAATAAAAAGAATATTTTGTCAATAACAAAGAGAGATCTCAGAAGGATTCACAAAGAACTAACGAAATTTGATTTCATCACTTTCAGGACTTCAGGTTGAATGGTCTTTCATATTAAGGCGGTGATGTTTCAAAGCAACCTAAGGTAAGCCCTTCGAAGCTCCATGGGAGTAAAAGACCAATAAAACATTAATGCAATTGGGACTACATACCTGTGCAGACCCTAAGTCAAATATGTTTCCTGCTAAGATTCCACGGATCAAGTTCTCTGCTCGTTTCTCACCATCTTCTATTTCATCATTCCGCTGAACAACTCCCTCAAACAGTGACATAGCCTTAGCGTTCTCCTCGTCCTACTCGTAAAGAATCAAAATAATCAAAGGAGCAGAAACAGTTACGACCAGAAATTATCACAACAATGAATAACAAAATTATGCCAGGTAGGAAAACCTTGTTACAATTTACCTTAACCTTCTTGAAGATGTCATGAAACCCCAATTCTCTAAGGATTAGCTCACGAAGCCTACAAAGAAGCTTGAGATCCATTGCAAGAGTTAGAAGTAGTTGAAAATTTTCTTTCATGATCCAATGAAAAACTCATCTTACTATGCAATCAGGAGGTCCTCCATGGCTCTCTGGGTTCTTCTTCAACTCCTCAAGCATATCAGTGTACCTTCACCACACAACAATACGTACATAACAAAATGTAAGAATGCATCTAGAAGGCTTCATAATATGAACAGAGTAACATTGTGATAATATTTGAGTAACCGTTGATGCACATCATGTCAGCGCTTAACCCCAGAGAAGCAATCATGAACGTGTAATGCACTTTTTTTTAACAAAGCAATGCAAATGTTGACTGGTGTAAATTAAGCCACACATACATGTAATATGTCGCAATGAAAGCATTGAACCTAAGACTAAAGCACCTTAACATATAAAAATAACAACATGGTTTGGAGTGATTTGCAGATCTAATTTCGCAGCCAAACATTATCTGGCAAATATCTGCCCATGACACCCAATAACAAACAAGAGATATCATCATCCGAACCATGAAAGTGAATCCCACGAATCATTTCCGGAATCGTACAGTTTTTGGTGCTTAGTAGCATACACGATACAATTGTTGTTAAGGCATCCCGTCTTGGACACTTAGGTGGCAAGGTGCCCTGGCAGCGCCTTGCAATTGTGCCTGCCTTAGCTGCATAGGCGTCAGGACAGTGGGTGCTCACCTTAGGTCACCTTACCGCCTTAAGAACAATGTACAATACATCGAAAGGATGAAAGAGCATGGTACAGTTAAAGACATACATGATCTCACGCTTCATTTCAAATATTTGGTATAGTAATTCTTAGAATTAACTAGGTCTCAGCATTACCTCACATTGCTAGTTACTGAGATCATTCTGCGTGGATAAACTGCGACAGGTTAATGCTAGA
Organism: Triticum aestivum; assembly: GCF_018294505.1. Classification (NCBI taxonomy): domain Eukaryota; kingdom Viridiplantae; phylum Streptophyta; class Magnoliopsida; order Poales; family Poaceae; genus Triticum; species Triticum aestivum. The sequence continues at coordinate 201,796,306 of NC_057812.1, forward strand.
ACTGCTAATAAGTTGCTTGTGGGCATAAATCAAGGAATACTAAGTGCAAACCTAGTCTGTCAAATTTATCACTAGTTAGACTGCCAGTTGATGAACCAAAGCTGAGTGCTTACACCTGCTTGATATCAACTTAGCCTTAGCGGCTTATCCTTCTCACATCCGTACTCTTTTGACCAAAACATCCCAATCAAGTGACTGTCAAAGATATAGGCTCTTTGACCCTTTCTTCGTAAAATGGAATATCCCAAAATACTCTGAGGTGAAATGGCATTCGTTTATGTGCACAAGCAGAACTGTTAGGCATACGAATCACCAAGTGGTAATATCCAGCTGTTCAACTTTATGGCTTTCACCTCAAAGATAATTGATCTAATAAATATTACAAACATAAACTAACTTGGCCAGCTACTTCCACATGGCACCCATATCATAATATCAGCGAAGGCGGCCCTTCCGAGCTTTGAAGCTGTAACGCCCAAGAAATTTAGTGAGAGAGTTAACTTTTAGACTAAGGTGCTGCGTGTTTGCTTGTTACTGTTCAAAACGCCACACCAAAATTCTTAATATTCACAATAACAGAAGTTTTTTTGGTGCAAGCTAACAATTGGGATTGAAATATCTCTATCAGGATTAGGACACTTGTCTTGCGAACAGTTAACAGTTCATGAACACAACAGAAGTTAGTTTTTTTTCATTTGATACTTCCTCCCAATGATCAGCCCTCGCAAAGCTCCGCCTGCCTAGTTCAAGTGAGTTGTTTCAATTTTTATTTTATTTTTTTGGTTCAGCAATTGAAAATGAAGTCTGCCGCTGTCAAGTACATCAGGTGAATCTTGTGGTGGCTGACAACAGAACTGGCAGAAACTTTTAACCGTGCCATCAGTAATTGGTTTTGCACCTGCTCGAGCAGGTGCCAAACCAAAATTGCCTGACACACCAATTACTGTCTGCAAGTACCAAAGGAATTTAGCTATTGTGTAGTATGTGTCCATTCCAAATTAATCATGGCCTTTTTTCAGGAGCAGATATTTGATAGCCCATACTACATCTGCAAAGAAATCGACCTCTTGCCAATAGTTGCTAATATCTGATGAATCTGACACTAACTTGTCTTTACCACCACCACCACTTGAGTCATAACGAAGCAACATGATCGATCAATCAGACACTGGTCACTGATACATACGTACCTCTGAGCAAACTTCTCGGCCTTGGCGGGGGCATCCGGCACCGTGGGGTCATTCTCCGCCCGCTGCCTGGAAAAGGGTCAGAAGACGAACTGAAGTGAGAATCAGTGGAGCGCTACGGAGTTCAAATTCCGGGCCGGGACTGTACCTGAAGGATGGCACGGACTTCAGGAAGAGGTCGATCCACTGGATCTCGACGGGGGTGGCCTTGCGGGGGTTGTCGGAGGGGAAGCGGTAGGGTATGGTGCAGGCACGGTACGTGCTCTCCACTGGCGCCTGCAGCAGCGGGAACGGCACCGAAGGCGACGAGCTCTCCATGCCCCTCCGCCGCCGCTGCTGCGGTGCGTACGGTGGTTGGGGGTTTGTGCGGATCCTCGGAGGCGGTTAGCTCGGCCTCGCCGTGAGATCTGGTTGCGCCGTACGCACCGCACCGGCCGGGAAGATGAAGGAAGCGAAGTGCCGCTTGGCAATTGCAGAGAGTCGCTGCAGATGCTATCTTTTTTTTCGCACATTCGCTACAGATGCTCTTGCCTCCTGATGTAGATAGGCCCGCAATGTGCCGTAGTTTGGGCTCGGTACGCTTCATATGAGCCAGCCCAACTTCTGCTAGCGGGCTGAGGGACAGGGGGTCTCATCGCAAAGAGAGTTAGAGGAAGTTGTTCAACTCAAAAAAAGTTGGATTCTCAACAACAAAAAAAGTTAGAGGAAGTTGTCTTTCTTTTTGCTTTTCTTTTTTGCGGGGGTAGAGGAAGTTGTCTTTCGAAGCAAGTAGTGAAGGACATCCATGCTGGAACACAAGGAGCGTATGGGAATATCAGTAGTGAGATCAAGCATGGAGCTTTAAATTTTAATTGTAATTTTATTTTTGAAGGTAGAGCATTGAATGGTGATGCCGATAGATTAGCCAAATTGTCTCATTCTCTTGATCAGGGATGACACATCTGGTTGATCCAACCCTACGATCCTATTTGTATTCCATCGCGCGTGAAGTATGATCAATAAAACTTGATGACACCCTAAAAAAGGTTAGAGGAAGTTGTCTGGGAGCAACTTTTGTTTTTCCCCTAAATTTATTTTTATTTATTAATTAAAAAATATAATTGCCCAAGACCCGCCCATTAGTGGCACATGTGACAGCGGGTGATGCGGTGCCTGCCGGCGAGGGGTAGGGCGAAACGGTGTGTGGGGTGTCGGCGTGAGCGGCGGGCGGCGATACGGCCGCAAGGCGGTTTGGTAGCAGGCAGCGTGGGCGTTCCGGCGTGGCGGTACAGGTGTATTGCGGCGTTCCGGCGAGGTTCCAGCGGAGCAAGCGATGAAGTTTCGGGCAGTTATTAGCCCGCCAAAAGGATACGAAAAGATTATCTTTCCGTAAACTTGCGGGAAGAATGCCACTTTTACAGAATCTCTAAAGTTATGGACACTTTTAAGGAAACTGTTGGAGAGGTTTTCTGCCCCCAACTTTTCGTAAACAGTGGTTAGTTTAGATATAGGGGAGCTGTTGGTGTTGCTCTAAGACACTTTTAAGGGAACTGTTGAGGCGTATTTCTTCTGGGTTTTTCTTGCACGGGTTTTGTCGGCTTCCCTCATTTTTGTTTCCATTTTTATTTATATTTTTAGTTGTATTTTTATTTATTTATTTATATTTTCCCCTTTTTATCAAATTTGTGACCTTTTTTCATAAAAGACCTTTTTTCAAATTTGTGAACTATTTTTCAAATTTCATGAACCTTTTTCACATTTTGAGTTTTTTTCATTATTTGTGAACCTTTTCCTTTTTTGAAAAGTCAACAGTCAACTCTCAGTGGTCAATGATCTAGGTCACTGGTTGGCCAGCCAACAATCAACGGTCATAGGTCATCAGAACAGGTTTAAAACAAGCGCAGCTGGGCCGGATCCATATACTCTCGTGCGTGATTGTAAGTCTTATTAGCTGGCGCCTGAGATTTCTCAAAAACAAAAAAAAATAACAAAAACTGGCGCCTAAGGAGCCAATTAGGAGCGATCCCTATTCGTCACTTATTGGGAGCAACTAGTTCATGGGTACCACCCTCAGCTTCCCAGTGAATGCGCACGCACGGGCGCTTCACCCATGTCGCACACTGGAGGCACTCAGCATGTGCTTTCGACATTTTGGGCATTTTTATTTCTATTCAGATTTTGGGTTTTCCAATTTTACCAGGTTTTTTTCTATGTTCTATGTTTTTTTCTTTTTATTTATTCTTTGGTTTCTTTGTTTCTTGGCTGTGCTTTTCACGTGAAGCATAAAAGGCACAATTGTGCTCATGGTGAAAACCCGTTGTGTTTTCGTGTGAAGTATAATTGTTCTTTTTGTGTCAAGCACAAACTATGCTTATGTGTTTCCCAACAAAATTGAATAGCATAGTTCTGTGATGACCCATAAGTATAAGGGATCTATTGTAGTCCTTTTGATAAGTAAGAGTGTCGAACCCAACGAGGAGCAGAAGGAAATGATAAGCGGTTTTCAGCAAGGTATTCTCTGCAAGTACTGAAATAAGTGGTAGCAGATAGTTTTATGATAAGATAATTTGTAATGAGCAACAAGTAACAAAATTAAATAAAGTACAGCAAGGTGGCCCAATCCTTTTTGTAGCAAAGGACAAGCCTAGACAAACTCTTATATAGAAGAAAACGCTCCCGAGGACACATTGAAATTATCGTCAAGCTAGTTTTCATCACGTTCATATGATTCGCGTTCGGTATTTTGATAATATGATATGTGGGTGGATCGACGCTTGGGTGCTGTCCTTACTTGAACAAGCATCCCACTTATCATTAACCCCCATTGCAAGCATCCGCAAATACAATAAAAGTATTAAGGTAAACCTAACCATAACATGAAACATATGGATCCAAATCAGCCCCTTACGAAGCAACGCATAAACTAGGGTTTAAGCTTCTGTCACTCTAACAACCCATCATCTACTTATTACTTTCCAATGCCTTCCTCTAGACCCAAGTAATGGTGAAGTGTCATGTAGTCGACGTTCACATAACACCACTAGAGGAGAGACAACATACATCTCATCAAAATATCGAACGAATACCAAATTCACATGACTACTAATAGCATGACTTCTCCCATGTCCTCAAGAACAAACGTAACGACTCATAAAGCATATTCATGTTCATAATCAGAGGGGTATTAATATGCATATATGATCTGACCATATGATCTTCCACCAAATAAACCGGCTAGTATCAACTACAAGGAGTAATCAACACTACTAGCAACCTACAGGTACCAATCCCAGACTTAGAGACAAGAATTGGATACAAGAGATGAACTAGAGTTTGAGAGGAGATGGTGCTGGTGAAGATGTTGATGGAGATTGGTCCCCTCCCGATGAGAGGAGCGTTGGTGATGACGATGGTGATGATTTTCCCCTTCCGGAGGGAAGTTTCCCCGGCAGAACAGCTCTGCCGGAGCCCTAGATTGGTTCCGCCAAGGTTCCGCCTCATGGCGGCGGAGTCTCGTCCCGAAAGCTTGCTTATGATTTTTTTCCAACGAAAGACTCTATATAGCAGAAGATGGGCATCGAAGGGCCACCAGGGGGCCCACGAAGCAGGGGGCGCGCCCAGGGGGTAGGGCGCGCCCCCACCCTCGTGGCTAGGGTGTGGGCCCCCTCTGGAACTTCTTGCGCTCAGTATTTTTTATATATTTTGAAAATAGCTTCCGTGAAGTTTCAGGACTTTTGAAGTTGTGCGGAATAGGTCTCTAATATTTGCTCCTTTTCCAGCCCAGAATCCCAGCTGTCGGCATTCTTCCTCTTTATGTAAACCTTGTAAAATAATAAAGAATATGCATAAGTATTATGACATAATGTGTAATAACAACCCATAATGCAATAAATATTGATATAAAAGCATGATGCAAAATGAATGTATCATTGTGTTTTCTCGAAAGGTGAAGCACAGTTGTGCTTCGGGTGAAGCATAATTTTACTTCCCCCTAAGAATGAAAAACACAATTGTGCTTCCATGTAAGCCATAATTGTGCTTTCCTAAAAAGTTGAAGCACAATTATGCTTCCTTTTTTTTATTTTAGTTTTCATTTGTTTGTGTGTGTGTGGGGGGGGGATCAATTTCATGTTTTTTTAAAGAAAGTCCATCCAAATCTATTAACATGAGATCTGGTTTTGAATATCTCGATGCGAGAAATGCAACAGTAAAAATAATTCGTTATTTGGATGGACGATTCAAGAGATAAAACGTTTTGCAAAAGAAGAATTTGCGAATAAATACAATACTCCTGGATCGCGAGAAGTGTTGCACAAGCAGTGTGCCACGTGTCACCATCAGAGGAAGTGGGTGTGACCTTTATAAGGGGCACCCCCTTGACTAGTTATTTCGCGCTTACCGTGACAAGTTGTTGCCACTTCACACAAATGAGCACGCTAGTGGTTGCTTTGGGCCGTCCAACTTAATGCTTTGGAGATTGGATGGTTCTTCTGTTTTTTAAGAATGTTCTCGAAGGTTCTAGCCCGGGTTCTTGTCGGTTTTGTTCACCTTCTATAAGGTTCTTCAACATGTTTTCATTTTTCAATTTTTTTTCATTGTTTTTTTCGGCTTTCTTCTCTGTTTTTCAAAAGATATGGTTTACTAATTCTTGTCCTTTTTCAAAAACTCACAAATTTCGAAAATGTTGAATATCTTGTATAAGTTGCTCATATTTTCAAAAATTATTCATATTTTTCAAAATAGGATATTCAAAAATTGTATACAACTTTTGAATGTTCAAAAAGTTTAAAATTATTCAGAGTTTATAAAAATGATCTAATTTAAATTTTGTTCATGATTTGCAAAAAGTATTGGGAAATTCAAAAATTTAAAGTATTTTCAGAAAAACCTACAAAATCTCTAAATTGTTTGCAAGTTAAAAAACAAAAAAAAATCTCAGTTTTAAAAAATTGTTCGGATTATGAAACATGTTCCACATTGTCGGTTCACCACATGTGGTTTGTTGCAGTAACTCGTCATATTGATGAAGTACCTACTCCTCCTATTCTCTGCATTGCGGTGCTAATGGGTCGACGCAGTCGGGCACAAGGAGTGACTAGCTGCTCCACCAAGCGGCATAGGAGGTCCTTATCTCTCGCTTTCGGCGAGGCAGAGTGCGTCCGTGCCTACAGGTGCGCCTTGTTGGCCTAGCCCATTAATCGTTTGGTTACTTTTCTTTCTGATTGCTTGAGTAGCAGTTAAGCTTCACAATACCGCCATCTACATGTTGTTGGCCTTATTGAACAGCTCTTGTTTATTACTTTTATTTATATTTCTGAAATTGAAATACATTTTGCTTAATTTTTTAAAAAATTGTTCATCGTACATTGAAAAAAATCATGCAGTAAAACAATGTTCGTTCAAGTTATAAAAAATGTCCATAATATTTCAAAAAAAAATTGGTGACATTTCAAAAAAAATCATGGGTTCATAAAAACCGTGACGATTTTAGAAAACAATTATACAATGTAATAAAAAGTTAATGTGATTCAAAAAAATGTTTCATGCCATTCAAAATGTACATGACATTTTAAAGAAATGTTAAAGCATTTCAACAATATGTCCTTGACATTTTTTAAATGTTAATACAGTGCAAAAAAATGTTCACATGATCTAGAGAACTCCATTCAAAAAGGTTTATTCGATTAAAAAAAATGTTTGCGTGGTTTAAATTTTTTTGTAATATTAAAAAATGTTCACTAAATATAAAAAATTGTTTTGTAATATTAAAAAAATGTGCTCTTTTTTTCGCACATTTTCTACAGATGCTCTTGCCTGCTGATGTAGATTGGGCCGCAATGTGCCGTAGTTTGGGCTCTGTACGCTTCATATGAGCCAGCCCAACTTCTGCTGGCAGGCTGAGGGGACATCAGACATGGGGTCTCATCGCACGAAGGGATGAGAGTTAGAGGAAGTTGTTCAACTCAAAAAAAAAAGTTGGAGGAAGTTGTCTTTCGAAGCAAGTAGTGAAGGACATCCATGCTGGAACACAAGGGGCGTATGGAAATATCTGTAGTGAGATCAAGCATAGAGCTTTACATTTTAATTGTAATTTTATTTTTGAAGGCAGAGCCTCTAATGGTGATGCCGATAGATTAGCCAAGTTTTCTCATTCTCTTGATCAGGGACAACATATCTGCTGATCCAACCCTATGATCCTATTTGTATCCCACTGCATGTGGATTATGATCAATAAAATTTGATGATACCCTAATAAAAAAGTTAGAGAAAGTTGTCTGGGAGCAACTTTTTTCCCCCTAATTTATTTTTATTTTTTAATTAAAAAAGATAATTGCCCAAGACCCGTCTATTACTGGCACATGTGACAGCGGGCGAGGCGGTGTGCGGGCCGTCGGCATGAGCGGCGGGCGGCGGCACGGCCGCAAGGTGGTTTGGCAGCAAGCGGCGTGGGCGTTCCAGCATGGCAGTACGGCGGCATTCCACGCGGCAAACGATGAAGTTTAAGGCAGTTACTGGCCCGCCAGAAAGAGACGAAAAGATTATCTTTTCATAAACTTGCCGGAAGAAAATATCATTTTTACGGGATCCTCTAAAGTTATGAACACTTTACGGAAACTGTTGGAGAGGTTCTCTGCCCCAACTTCTGGTAAAAAATGGTTAGTTTAGAGATAGAGGAGCTATTGGTGTTGCTCTAAGACTATTTCTGCTCAATTCCTATTTGGTACCTTAAGCGTGGGTTAGAGTGCATTTTGCAAACCGGCGCACCCACCCCCCTCCCCCAATCGGCCCATGTACACCCTCATTTTGGGGGCGTTTTTCTTCTAGTTTTTCCCCAGCACTGGTTTTGCTGGTTTTCCTCATTTTTGTTTTCATTTTCATGCTTATTTTTAGTTGTCTTTTTATTTATTTATTTATATTTTCCCCATTTATAAAATTTGTGAACCTTTTTCAAATTAAGGACTTTTTTCAATTTGTGAACTTTTTTCCAAATTTCATGAACCTTTTTCACATTTCGAGCTTTTTCATTATTTGTTAACTTTTTCCTTTTTTGAAAAGTCAACGGTCAACTCTCAATGGTCAACGTTCAAGGTTACTGGTCGGCCGGTCAACAATCAGCGGTCACATGTCATCAGTTAACAGATTTAAAGCAAAGCACAACTGGGTCGACCCATATACTCCCATACGTGACTGTTAGGTATCTCTACTCGAGAAGTTGGTAATCTCGCTTCAAGGTTTATTTTCGTCCGCTTTATTTTCATCTAGCCTTCCACCATCCCGTTGGTTTGGTTTTTTGTCTCACCTCGCACTGTCCGCCAAACCAGCCGCCCGCCGCCGCTATCTTCCTCCTCTCCCGATTCCTCCAAAGCAGCCGCCGGCCTCCAACCCCACCGCCCACCTCGTCTCCCCCAATCCCGGCCTCCGCCCTCTACTCCTCTGCCGGCGCCCCCTTCCCTCCCCTCCCATTCTCTCCCCGTACGAGCTTCGGCCGCAGCAAGATCTGCCACGGTCGCACCGCTGCTTCCGCATCTGTGCCATCCTCCCGCATCCTCACCATCTCCCGCCCTCACGTCCAATCCGGATGCCACACCCCTCGCCACTACGTGAATCCCCTCTCGCTACTGCGTGAATCCCCTCCGCCAGATCTTGTGGTCCTCGCCATCACGCGGGGGGTTTGGGTCGCCATGAGGAGACGCGGGAGAAGTTCTGTAGGAGCATCGTCACCAAAGGCACCTGCAATGTCTCAGGGAGAACAAGAACGTCGCCGACAGTTTTGATCGATTGTACGATTCCTATATCAGCACCTAGCCCACCCATCTAATCTGCACCTACATGTGAGTTCTTTTCGTTTGTATGTGCTTATGTTGGTGAATTTCTGATTTGATACTAATGTAATACCAACCTCTCTCTTGTTCTAACTTGGTGATTGGTCCCATAATTACCAGGCAAGCCGTGTATTCGCTTTAACAAGGAGGGTACTCTGTTGGCTGTCTCTACTGTTGATACTTGATAATGGTACCAAAGTTTTAGCAAATGCCGATGGTCTTCGGTTATTGCGCACACTGGAAGATCGTTCTATCGATGCTTCTCGTAGTGCATCTGACACTGTAACAAAGGTAGTTACTTTTCCCAAGAAACAAATTGAGATTGTTTTCCCCACATGCATGGATCAATCGTTTCTTGTTGGTGCAGCCTCTAATAAATCCACTGACTGCTGGTGCCGTGGAAGCCGCCGCCGCCGGTGCAACCAGTTCTGAACTGCTGCTCCATCAGCTATAACTGCAATGGTTTGTTTTGATCCAGATTCATTTGGTCTGTTCTATTATAAACAATTTACATTGCGATCCCAACTAACTTGATCGTACTCTGTACTTTTTTTGATGGAATGGGGACAACAGAAACTTGGTTGATGTAAAACCTGGAATAGCTGATGAGTCAATGCATAAGTCAAAGGTCTGGAAGCTTGTGGAGATAACTGATACAGCTCAGTGCAGATCATTAAAACTGGGTGATAGTATTAACACAGCTAAGGTGATACTTCTTCCCTTGCCTTTTACCTCTCTATATTTTTGAATATGCATCATTTTCTAGCAATCTTGTGGGTGCACTGCCAGTTATAAGATTGCTATTTTCTTAAATTAATTCACAGTGTGATTTCTACATGTAGAACACTGTTTTAGCTCTCGTTAGATGCTTGACGTTTGACAAGTGTCTTACGGACATGAACAATCATTATGACTGCTAAGTGAAGCTATATCTTCGGGATCCAATTCCAACCACGTCGACCAGAGCGGCTCCGCTATCGTCGCAGGCCGTCCAGTGCAAGAGACCACCGGACGGGCAAGCGCTTCGCGACACAGGTCAAGAAGCCACCACCTAAGACAACGATTGAAAAGGCGGCACCACCGTCGCCTCCCTTCAAACTCGCAGCCACCGCGCTGGCGGCGAGCTCGCACGCGCGCGTCGTCGACCAGCACCACCGCCGCAGATTACTCCCTACCGCCGCGCCACCTCGTCATCATCGTCGGTGGAGGACGACCCTGAATACGGTTACCTGCGGATGGTGCTAGAGCGTGGCGGGTTAATGTGCGCAATGCCGCCGCCGAACTGGCCGTTCAAGGGCCACTCCATGTCATCCCCGGTGGACCTGATCGTGTTCCACCTCCCCGCGGACGACTCCGACGACCGGCGCCAAGGCCCGCTCTGGCACCGGTGGAACCGGAAGCTCCTCTTCCACCTCACGCAAGAAATCCTCGCCGTCCTCCTCCACCTCGACGACAACGGCGCCTCCTCCGCAACCAGACTCCACGGACCGGCGCTGCTGTCGAAGGTGTGGAGCACGGTGAAGGCATTCCCGGCGGCGGACTGTAGGGTTGTGGGCGACATCGACGCGCTGGTGGTACTGGACCTACATGTCACCCAATTTTGTTGTCTTTGGGGAATAGATGATGACACATGGACACCATTCGGTGGCAGTTTGATGTTTTTCAGGAATGAATTCCACCCGTTATTCAATACTACTATGAGAAAAGTAGGGAAATGCTCACCCTCTGCTAAATGTACTGGTTCGTCTCGCGGTCTCACCCCCAAAAACAGAGGAGAGGAGAAGGGAGCTCCTCTCTCACACTCGTCGGCTCCAAGGAGCCCCGCCGCCATGCATGGTGGAGAGGAGCAGGGAGCTCCGCCGCCACGTAAGGTTATATCCATTGTTGCATCTTGTAATTATTAATTTGGAATAAATCATGCAATTGGAATTTATATATGTTTTACTATCTTTTTTGTAGGCAAACCAAGTCTGCAACGTTTGAATATTATACTCAGTCAGTTGCTCGACTACTTACAGTCCTATTACTTGAGACTTATACTTGGTTAGCTGTCGTGTACATTATTCTGACATAAATGACACCATGTCTATGTGCAAGTCAGAAGGACCTGACCATCTAAAAAGATGTCAAATTAGTGTGGTACATGCTTCAGTACTGCAAGTTGGAGTAGCAAGTAAGTATACACATCAAATGAAAGTACTGCTTTAGTACAACATGCTTCAGTACTGACCATCTAAAAAGATGTCTAATTAGTGTGCACGAATCATGTTAAAACCTGTAGTGCCTACTTGCGCATTGATACTCATACCTGACGGTGATAAAAGTTGCATTTTGAGATTCAATTCTTTGATTTATGATGCTCTGCCATATGCACAATGAGAACATATATCCTTCTTACTGATCTCTGTTTTTCTAAGTTGAAACTATTTCTTTGTTACTTGGTGTATGTGAAGTGCCATCATAGTCCTGTCACAAACTTGTTTGAGGAAGGCAAAAGACTGGCCTTTTGCAGGACAGAGAAAAGACCGGCTTATTTTAGTTCAACACAACATAGCAAGCTCAATATATATTAGTTAGCACATGGCAGGATGCAGACTAGCCATGTTCATTTGTCAACATTTATACTTTCCATTGTGTAGTTGAAGCACGCATAGGAGCGTCCCAGTTATGATGTATAGTTCACAATGTTGATTTGGTAAGTAGTTAGAAAACATATGTGATGTATATGTAAAAAGTTGTGCCTCATTCAATTCAGATAATTGATTTTCTGACTTTGCATATCGATAATTGAAAACGATGCATGACACACGTGTTAGTGAAATAGAACAGTATTAGTGTAGTCCGTGGCTTTGAAATATTCGAAATAGTGGTGTCACATAACTTCTTATAATCATGGCGTATATTCTAGGATCATAAAATTCTCTGAAATAGTTTATATATTTTTTCTTTCTCTTTTTGTTGTGAATATAAAATTTCAGGCTTTCTCTTATTGAAACACACAGAGTTCTTGATAAATGAGAAAGAGTCAGTTATGTCAACACCATGAGCACCCTTGAATAAAAGTTTATGTCGGTGTACTAGAGTAGGGGTACCCTAGTATCCCGAACTCGTGCACGGGCAGTTGCAGCGCCCCGCGGCAAGGCTTGTCGGGTGACCGCCAAGACCCTCCATGGTTCCCTTGAAGACCATTCAAGAACAAAGTACTCAAACCAAGGCCCCGGCAAGAGGAGCTTGCCGGGAAGGCCAACCCAGGCCCCGGCAAGAGGATCTTGCCGGGAAGAGACAAGACCCCGGCAAGAGGAGCTTGCCGGGAAGGCCACTCAAGGCATACCAAGAAAGCTTGCCGCGACGCGCCCTGCGTCCCGGCAAGATCCGGCGAGCGACAAGCTTCCAGACGCGACAAGACGACGACCCCGGCAAGGTACTTGCCGGAGGCCAGTTGCCACTATGTACCCACGCTCCAGCGCACCCACCCGCGTGTCGCCATGAGGCTTCCTCAGGGGGCGCGTGGCGGGAGCCTGTGCAGCTAGGGGTACGTGGTGGCAAGCGGAGATGAAGAGAAGGCCATCGTGGCGAACGGTGGCGCTCCTAACGGTCACTTTTTGCACTGTTTAGGCAATTCAGACAGGCATTCAATGCTCTTGTCCCCTGCCGTCAGAGTTAGGTAGGGTGCACTGTGTCTACAGTAGCGGTAGCTGCACCTACCGCATCCTTTTCCATTTTTACCCCTCTTGTCTACGTTGCCACCTGTCGGTGACCCCTTGAGAGTATAAAAGGAGGCCCAAGCGCAACGTAGAAGAGGTTCGGCCGGTTCGGCTCATTCGAAACACCAGGGACACTCCCACGCTCAGTCTGATAGCGTCGATCGCTCCTGAGCAAGGATTCAATACACACAAACAAGCAGCAGTAGGGTTTTACGCATCCGTGCGGCCCGAAGCTGGGTAAAACTGCTCGCGTGTACTGCCTCGATCCGCTCTTTGTTCAACCTCCGCCCTCACCGAATAGAAAGGGGCTCGGTCCGCCGATCCCCATAGGTGTTCGTGGATCAGTTTTCCCGACATCTTTGGCGCGCCAAGTAGGGGGAGCTTCGGCGGCAGCTGTTCCGTCCACGTCAAGGCTCAGCTGTTCTTCATCGTCATGGCTCCTAAGAAGCGGGCGAGCAAAAGAACGACGCCAGTGCGGCAACAGAAAAGCTAAGTCGTGCGAAACTTTAGATATTTCCTTTCTATATAAGGTTATCCGCCTCGGAGATTTTGTTCTTTGTATGGAAAACCTGTGCGCGGAGGAATCAACTCGTAGCTAGTTGCGCCCTTACTCTGTTTCGAGTCCGCTCAATAACTTAAGTGAGCTGCTAGCGCCCTTACTTTGCTTCGAGTCCGCTCAGCAACTTAAGTGAGCCGCTAGCGCCCTTACTTTGTTTCGAGTCCGCTCAACAACTTAAGTGAGCTGCAACTAGTTGCGACAAGGTTGCTTGTCGGTAGCGACCCCGCCAGCAGGCTGCTGAAGTTCCGCACTCGGCGCTCGCGGCAAGGGTGCCTGCACCGGCAAGTTTCCCTAGAAAGCGTAGGGTGGACGTACAAAGAGAAGTTGAACAGGAAGATAGCATGCACTATTTATTTGAGATTTCTGCATAGACCTGTATGCCAAGGAGCCTTCTCGGGGCTAGTTGCGCTCCATGTTGCCTCGAGTCCGCTCGGCAACTTGTGCGGTTGCGCTAGAACCAAGAAGGTAAACCTTTCCGGGAGGCGATGCTCCCGAATAGCCGCTAAGGGCCCGTTCCCTCAAGCGCTGCTGGCTGGATCGTACGCACCGGAAAGCATTCCAGCAGGCATAGGGAATATGCAGCAAAAGTCAAAATTCGCAAGCGAGTTAAGTGCACTTTAGATGCTAATCACTTGTCATGTTTAAATGCAGTTATGGCCCGAGGGCTGGCAACGCCCCTAGGACCAATCTTTTTGGTGTCAAGAACAACGAAGTTCTTCGCCATAAGCCTTTCCGGCAACGATCTTGCCGGGAGCCGGTGTCAAGAACGACGAAGTTCTTCGCCATAAGCCTTTCCGGCAACGATCTTGCCGGGAGCCGGTGTCAAGAACAACGAAGTTCTTCGCCATAAGCCTTCTCGGCAACAAGCTTGCCGGAAGCCGGCATCGAGAACGTCAAAGTTCTCTGCTGGAGATAAAAGCCTTCTCGGCAACAAGCTTGCCGGAAGCCGGCATCGAGAACGTCAAAGTTTTCTGCTGAAGATAAAAGCTTTTCTGGCAACAAGCTTGCCGGAAGCCGGCATCGAGAACGTCAAAGTTCTCTGCTGGAGATAAAAGCCTTCTCAGCAACAAGCTTGCCGGAAGCCGGCATCGAGAACGTCAAAGTTCTCTGCTGAAGATAAAAGCCTTCCTGACAATAAGCTTGCCGGAAGTCGGCATCGAGAACGTCAAAGTTCTTTGCTGAAGATAAAAGCCTTCCTGGCAACAAGCTTGCCGGAAGCTGGCATCGAGAACGTCAAAGTTCTCTGCTGGAGATAAAAGCCTTCCCGGCAAGCCAGTATCACTGGGGGCTGCGCTGGGGATGCTCTGCGAAGTGATGGCCGAATCTGGCAAGGTGGTCTCGGGCGCGCCTCCTGTCGTCGTAGTGGGCTCGTCCTCGATGACCACCACCTGAGCCTTGGCCCTCTTCGCCGCCCTCTGGGCCAGAGTCCTGAAAAGGGAGAGTCCAGGGTGGGTCAGATCAGATGCAAGACAACATCAGCAAGTTGAAGAACTACAAGAACAACAAGGGAATCTTACTCTTCTTCCTCTTCCTCGTCGGAGCTGAGCGCGGAAAGGTCGAAGTTCGGCCCACCTCCGGCACGACGAGGTGGAGGGGTGGGATCCCTTGGCCGCTTGGCGGGGGCTGCGGCGCCAGCCCGAGACGTCCCCGCTTCAGTTGTCGCTGCGGCAGGAGGCGCTCCCGCGGCTACCGTACTTGCCGCGGTAGAGTGCGTCGCGCGACGCTGCGGCTGTTGGCCCACTTGCCACCCTGCTACGTCGCCAACCCTGCGGAGGCGCCTTCTTGGCTGCGCTGCGGGCCCTGCTCGCGGCAAGCTCCTCGGAGATGGCGGGCCGCTCGCACCCTCGGCGGGCTCGTTCGACTCGGCGTCGGGCGCGGCGAGCTCTTCTTCCTCTTCGGGCTGCTCCCGTTCGGCAAGACTCATCGCCAACGTCGCGTCCGCTTCCTCCACGGTGAACCCGAATTCACCCGCGGCCGCGGCTGCCGCTGCCTCTTCCGCCCTGGTGGCGATGCGCTCCATCTCTTGATCAGTGATGTCGCGGGTGAGGAGCTTCTTCTCGTCAGCATTGACCGCCACCTCCACTAGGCTGTCGAAGAACTGCTGCACGACGTCGCCGGCGGGCTCTTGCCAAGTTGGAGCGATCCCGTGCGAGTCACACAACGGCATCATGGCGCAGATGCGGTCGCGCGAGGAGTTGTTGCACAGAGGAACGACGCCTGCCGGCAACCTGAACCACTCGGGATGCTGTGGGTCATGCTTGAATATCTCCTTAAGTATCCTGTCCAACTCTATGACGGTGAAATTGAAGTTGAGGCCTGGGCGCAACCTCATGATATCTGCCGGGCCTCCAAATTCCCAGGCGGGTCTCCCCCTCGCCTGCAGAGGGGCGATCCGCCGACGAAGGAAATCTGCGCCAACAGCTCCTACGGTCAGCCCGGCAAGCCTAAGGCGCAAGATCCGGGTGGTGGCGATCTTCAACTTGTCATCGTCCGCGGACAGAGCGCTCCAATCATTGCCTCGCACTGCTGGGGCTTGGCGCAGGGCGGTGAACGGCTGCGGGTTCTCCTCTACAACCCAGCACCAGTTTGCTCTCCACTCATCCCACTTGCTGCGGAGCTCCCCCTCCAGATAGGTCTCTTTCTTGCCGGCTCGCGAGATCCAGGCGATCCCCCCGGCAAGGGTTTCCCCTCTCTCGACACGGGGCATGAAGAAATGGCGGAAGAGAGCTACGTTGGGGTGGACTCCGACAAAGTTTTCGCATAGATGGGCGAAAACTGCCACGGTCAAGACGGCGTTGGAGGTAAAATCAAGGAGGTGGAGCCCGTAGGTGTTCATGATATCACAAAAGAAATCAGAGAATGGCGGACAGAGCCCGCAGTAGAAGAACACGGCAAAGAAAGGTACCCGCCAACTGGAGCTTCTTGCGAGGTGATGGCAGAGAGTACCTTTGTGCGCGGATGCGCCCGTGTCTCCGTCGACCAGAAGAGATAGTACCACTTCCTCAGATCCTTTGCGGAGAGCTCGGGGAGGAAAGTGGCCCGCTCTTTCCGCAGCGCCTCAAGCCGCTGCGCTTCGGTCGACTTCACAGCTTTCGCGGCCTTCCCCTTTCCGGGCTTCGGAGCCATGGCGGAGGCGGTGGGGGAGATCGACGGCGCTGGTGGTGGCGGCGGCGACGGGAGCGGAGCGCTGCTCTCTTTCGACTTTGAAAATTAAGAAGGGCGGCGGAGGTTTCTGAGATTGCAGCAGCAAATGGCGAAGATAGGGGAAATACCCCTGTTTCCCCTGCTTATAAGGAGGAGGGGGCGGACGTTGCGTTCTTTCCGAATAAAGAACCACCCACGATCTCCCCCACGACGCCGTGATTGACGCGTGCCGTTGCGGGGGGTGCGGTGGATACGGAGCGAGATTTGGTGTGGACCCAGGCCGCGCGTGCCCGTGCACTGTTTTGGGCCTGGCCCAACAGCGCTCGGCACCGTGTATGGCCCAGGCCCGGGGGCTCCCGTCGGTGTACTAGAGTAGGGGTACCCTAGTATCCCGAACTCGTGCACGGGCAGTTGCAGCGCCCCGCGGCAAGGCTTGCCGGGTGACCGCCAAGACCCTCCGTGGTTCCCTTGAAGACCATTCAAGAACAAAGTACTCAAATCAAGGCCCCGGCAAGAGGAGCTTGCCGGGAAGGCCAACCCAGGCCCCGGCAAGAGGATCTTGCCGGGAAGAGACAAGACCCCGGCAAGAGGAGCTTGCCGGGAAGGCCACTCAAGGCATACCAAGAAAGCTTGCCGCGACGCGCCCTGCGTCCCGGCAAGATCCGGCGAGCGACAAGCTTCCAGACGCGACAAGACGACGACCCCGGCAAGGTACTTGCCGAAGGCCAGTTGCCACTCTGTACCCACGCTCCAGCGCACCCACCCGCGTGTCGCCATGAGGCTTCCTCAGGGGGCGCGTGGCGGGAGCCTGTGCAGCCAGGGGTACGTGGTGGCAAGCGGAGATGAAGAGAAGGCCATCGTGGCGAACGGTGGCGCTCCTAACGGTCACTTTTTGCACTGTTTAGGCAACTCAGACAGGCATTCAATGCTCTTGTCCCCTGCCGTCAGAGTTAGGTAGGGTGCACTGTGTCTACAGTAGCGGTAGCTGCACCTACCGCATCCTTTTCCATTTTTACCCCTCTCGTCTACGTTGCCACCTGTCGGTGACCCCTTAAGAGTATAAAAGGAGGCCCAAGCGCAACGTAGAAGAGGTTCGGCCGGTTCGGCTCATTCGAAACACCAGAAACACTCCCACGCTCAGTCTGATAGCGTCGATCGCTCCTGAGCAAGGATTCAATACACACAAACAAGCAGCAGTAGGGTTTTACGCATCCGTGCGGCCCGAAGCTGGGTAAAACTGCTCGCGTGTACTGCCTCGATCCGCTCTTTGTTCAACCTCCGCCCTCACCGAATCGAAAGGGGCTCGGTCCGCCGATCCCCATAGGTGTTCGTGGATCAGTTTCCCCGACAGTTTACAATCTGAGGTTCCCCTGGTAATAAATTTGATCATAATATGTATTCGTAATTTTTCTCACATAGATTTGTTTAGATATAAAATTGACTGTTCCCAACAATACATTGATTTCTTTTTGCAGGGAGAGATCTTGTAAGAACATAAGTGCCTTAGAAGAAAAGAAAAAGGTAAGTTCCCATTGCATGTATTAATTAGCTTACTGAATTCTTTCCCTCAAGAAGAAATAGACTTAATCGCATATTTGTTGATGGATACCAACACAGGCTGCCAGTGGCCACTGGCCAGGCTGGGAGGATCAAACGGGTTGTGTGTTCACCGGACTCTAGCTTTTAGTGCGCTGCACAGTTTAGGGATAATTAATTTGGTGATTTATGCTTCGTTCTCGAATGATTCGATTTTATATGTGGATTTATGTATAAGCATTAGTTTATGTTGGAGCACTACCCTTTGCCCCCTTACTCATGGTTTATATTATCATGCACTTTTTGGGTGGATTCGTACAACAAGTCAAATGAGGCATCCGACTTAGCAAGCTCATGCTCTCGTTTTCCTTGAATTGCATCTAAGAGCAACTCAAAGTGTTGATTTACATCTGTAGTTATGTTCCCAATGTTGAGGTTAGTGATTTTCTTATAGCGGTGAATTTAATCTGGATGCTAATGAAAGTCTAGCTAGGACGAAATCTATCATGTTTCTGTCGGGAAAACTTGTGATCAATGGGTTTACTAAAATTGACTTTTGGTCTGTATTAATGGGCATTGGCTATTGTTGTCATTGGAATGCGCTTTCTTGTAGTAGTAGGTCAAGAGAACTTTTATGCATAACACAATGCCTTTCAGTTTATAGATTCATAACTGATAACTGTAATAATATTATTGAAGAGTATTTCCTATTAGATAACTAAACTTAACATCACATCTCTTTATTTTTGTTTTTCCTTCTGAGAACCTTAGAACCCTGCTTGGAAGACTATTTAACCCGTCATTTTTCTATTTATTGTTCAAAATTGCTTCCGTTAACATGATCATGAACACACAGGTTGTATATTTATTTTAATCGTGTGTACTTGTGACCTCACTTTTTATGCCTTCTGCTGGCATGTTGCTAACAA